>NC_090327.1:62506138-62818940 GCF_035084215.1 Heptranchias perlo
AAGGAGATTTGATTTAAGGTGATTGGCAAAAGAACCAAAGGTGACATGAGGGAAAACTTTTTTACACAGCGAGTGGTTAGGATCTGGAATGCACTGCCTGAGGGGGTGGTGGAGGCATGTTCAATCATGGCCTTCAAAAGGGAACTTTAAAAGGGACCTGGATAAGTGCTTGAAAGGAAAACATTTGCAGCGCTACGGGGATAGGGTGGGGGAGTGGGACTAGCTGGATTGCCCTTGCATAGAGCCAGTGTGAACTCGATGGGCCGACTGGCCTCCTTCCGTGCTTTAACCTTTCTATGATTCTATGAAGCAACATTGTTCAGCACACTATTTTAAATGCCACTAACAGTACGGCCGACCAGCCAAGCCACTCCCTAAATAATATTGCAACTTTCTCAAAGTATAGGAAATTTCCACAAACACCAGCAGTCAGAATAACTAATCCAACAACTAACCTGTAACTCCTGCATGATCCCTTTAAATAGCGCTGGTGGGGGGATCTTCATGCCCTTTAAATCTTGTTCAGTTGTGGGAAGTTAGGACAGTGCATAGGCTGGAGTGGGGAGTTCGAAAATGGCACTGGCTGCTTCAAATCAGCGTTGCACACTGATTTACGTCATAATCTCCCTACTTTACATGCTGGCGGCATTCATTAGGTGTGTGCGTGCAGCCACCTTTACCAAGGTGGCGTCCTGCGCATGTCACACTGGAAGTGTGCGTGTGCATTGCGGACGCCATTTTCAGAGCTTAGGAGTCCGTGTAGCGCCTACACAATGGGCGCTACACGGCCCAATTTAACCCCCTGAGTGTTGCAGCGAGTTAGACACTGACTTTTCACCTCTAGACAAAATCCAATCCAGATTGGTGGGTAAGAGTCTCCACTCTCTGCTGGCTCTGTGTCTCACATGAAATGAGTTTGGGCAATCTCAAGATAAAAACAGAATAATCTGGAAATGTTCTGCAGGTCAGGTAGCATTAGTGGAGAAAGAGAAGTCAGTTGCCGTTTCAGCCCCAGCTTTTTCTATGTTTTCAGATTTCAAACTTCGAAATTATACCCTCTATACCCAAGTCCAGGTCATTAATATATATCAAAAAGAGCATTGGTCCTATTACTGACCCCTGGGGAACACCACTATATACTTCCAACCAGTCTGAAAAACAACCATTCACCATTACTCTCTGCTTTCTGTCCCCTAGCCAATATTGTCCCCTTAATCCCATGGGCTTTAATTTTGCTAACAAGTCTATTACGTGGTACTTTTTCAAATGCCTTTTGAAAGTCCATATACACAACATCAACTGCACTACCTTCATCAATCCTTTCCTTTACTTCATCAAAGAACTCAATCAAATTAGTCAAACATGATTTTCCTTTAACAAACCCATGCTGACTTTCATTTATTAGCCCATAGTTTTCCAAGTGCCAGTTCATTTTGTCCCAGATTATTGTCTCTAAAAGTTTCCCCACCACTGACATTAGACTGACTGGCCTGTAATTGCTGGGTTTATCCCTCTCCTCTTCTTTGAACAGGGGTGTAACATTTGCAATTCTCCTGTCTTCCGGCACCATCCCCATATCTAAGGAGGATTGAAAGATTGTGGCTAGACCCTTCACAATTTCCACCCTTATTTCCCTCAGTAACCTAGGATACATCCCATCCTGGACTGGGTGACTTTTCTATTTTGAGTACTGCCAATCTTTTAAATAACTCCTCTTTATCTATTTTTATCCTATCCATTATCGATACTACCTCCTCTTTTACTGCTACAATGGCAGCATCCTTTTCTCTCGTGAAGACAGATGCAAAGTATTCATTTAGTACCTCAGCCAAGCCCTCTGCCTCCACAAGATCTCCTTTTTTGCCCCTTATCGGTCCCACGCTTCCTTTGCCTATCCTTTTACTATTTAAAAGACTTTTGGGTTCCCTTTTATGTTAGCTGCTAATCTATTCTCATACTCTCTCTTTGCCCCTTTTATTCCCTTTTTAAGATCTCCTCTGTACTTTCTGTATTCAGTCTGGTTCTCTACTGTATTATGAACCCTATATTCGTCATAAGTCTCATTTTTTCTGTTTCATTTTAATCTCTATATCTTTAGTCACCCAGGGAGCTCTAGCTTTGGATGCCCTTCTTTTCCCCCTTGTAGGAATGTGTCTACTCTGTACCTGAACCAATTCCTCCTCGAAGGCCTCCCATTGTTCAATTACCATTTTGCCTACCAATTTTTGATTCCAATCCACTTGGACAAGATCCTTTTTTACCTCACTGAAGTTTGCCCTCCTCCAGTTAAGCATTTTTACATTTGATTGTTCCTTGTCCTTTTCCATAACTGTTCTAAACCTAATGATCACTGTTCCCCAAATGCTCCCTCACTGAAATACACTCCACCTGCTCCAATTCATTCCCCAGAACTAGATCCAGCACTGTTTCCTTCTTGGTTGGGCTGGAAGCACATTGTTCCAGAAAGTTCTCTTGAACAAATTTCAGGAATTCCTCCCCCTCTTTGCCCTTTACACTGTTACTGTCTCAGTCTATATCGGGGTAATTATCACTAATCTATAGTTTTTGCATCTTTCTGTAATTTGCCTGCAAATGTTCTCCTCTATCTGCTTCCCACTATTTGGTGGTCTATAATATACACCCAGTAGTGTAATAGCTCCTCTATTGTTCTGTAATTCTAAACAAATAGATTCTGTTTTTGATCCCAAAATAATATCATCCCTTTCCAGTGCTAGAATACTTTCTTTAATCAATACTGCCTTCCCATCCTTTCTTTTTGGGCAACCTTAGCCCTATTCTTAATGGGTGTGAACTGCCAGCACAATCATTTGTTAATAATTGTCACAAAATGGAACTCCCACACAGAAAACTCATAAAGACAGTTTGGGAAGTGGCAAATTTCACAGTGACGTGAAATGGATGCTCCTGATCTCTTCAAGTTCAAGCTTTTCTCTCCAGCTGGCTGTACTGCACCTGAATTAAGAGAGCTTGAAGTAGAAGTGGTTGACAAAAAATGGGAAAAATGTGCCATTTACCAGTATTTATAACCTTCACCTTGTTCAATGCAAAAGTCACTAAACTGAAAATTGCTTTCACATTATACACATCAAATAGACCACAAATACTTGCTAGTATGTCAGATCCTTTAGAAATGTACTATGTTAATACAGAAAAGACCAGTCAAACATTAATGCCTTTCAGGAACAGTCAAACTACAAAGTGTGGGACAATCGACAACAAACATTATTTATACCATGCTTATTGTCTTGGAGATATTTGCAGTTACTGTGCTGGCAACTTACAATTCATCTAAAGCTATACTGAAATCTTTGTTGCTGAGAGTTTCATCATTTGCAGTTGAGCAGGATCTAGGCTGAATCATACCTTGAAGCCAAGCTCAAGTGTCAAAATGATGTGATGTAGCACCAGCGTTCTGGCCATTTTTATGAATCATATTTTAAATCCAATTCCCCCAAGAAAGAACTGTACTGTTTGGCAAGTTTGTGGGAGTGGCTTAGGGAATAGGATTGACTGGCAGGAGTTTCGAGCCAGGCTAACCTGACTAAGGTGCATTCATATGCAAACGGACATTTCACACTGACAGGCTGGGTTGAAGGGAACACAGGCTGATTGACGTCATTACCAATTAACATGATTACTGGGAACAATACCCCGAGAGGTAACTCAGAGATACTCAGTCCCAACTGAAACTGGTGGAAGGCAGGAGATGGCTGGGCCATTGTCTTCCAGAAGAGATGCCAGTTAAGCAAGATCGGTTTGAGATCGAAACCCATTACCTGCTAATGGGGCCCATCAACTCAGGAAACAACAGCACCCATTGTCTCTCCAGGTGCAAGGCCTGAGAGCGGGAAAACGAAATAGCATTTTTCATAAAGATTTCAAAGGTTATGAGTCACTCCAGGCCACGGGGGTGGGGGGGTCCAGGCGGATCACCTGAGTCAATACATCGATCAGTATTGGCGTGAGAAAAGGTGATACGTTTTGGGGATATAAGGAGCCGTTTGGCAACAGTTCCTGGCTCGGCTCTGCTCTCTGCTTTGCTCTCTGCTCTCTTCACCTCGGCATCAATCTACAGTGAGTCTCCCGAGTGGGGCTCGGCTCGATTCAACGGAACACCACTAGAAGCTGAGCGCTGCTCTTCATCCCTCATCAACAGACCTCGACTCAAGCTGGAACTTGGATACTGCGTCGGCAGTACGGAACCAGGAGCGAGACGTGCAGGAAGAAACTGCAAGCAACAACGGGCAATCGGGGTGAGCATATTGCCTGCGCCGACACATCCACAAGACCACTTAGCTGTGTGAGGGGGTGATTGTAAATCCCAACCAAACCTTAGAGGGTTTTAATGCTGGGGTGGGGGGGGGGGGTCCTGTGTTAGTTTATTTCACGGAAGGGTTCTCTTATTAGGCCATGGTAATTTAGTATGGTAGGGCTTATTGGACAAGCCAGGGTTGCACTGTTTGTACTGTTTACTAGTGTTATTGTTAATCTTATTAAACACAATACGGTTGAGCCCGAAAACGTGTGTCCGAGTCTGATCTGTCCTTATAATCCCTATCGTTCCAGAACTTATAGTAAGAGGTGTGTTTTCGGTACGCCCGAGAAAACCACTTACAGTGAGAAAATCTGCCTTTAATCTTATCTGGTAATTCTTGCTAGCAATCAAAATTTTAATTCTGTCAGCTGGGCATGGATTGTGGACTCATTCTGAGCAAACTGGTTATTAAAATGTTTGATGTTTTTCTTTGAAATGAATTATAATTAACAAAATATATCAAGTAGCTACAATCTCAAGATGATCACAATAAAAAGCAAAGTTTCAATAATGAGTTTGTGATGATTCTGAACTTTTAGTAACATTAGCAGATCAAATGGCCAGTATTATGCTTGCTTCTTCTTTAATGGATTTCCGAATTCTATATTTTGCGTCACTACAAGCAAACAAATGAGTGATGGTGCAAATCAGGTTATCAGTTTGTGCGAATATTAGTTCTTAGGCATCAGGCTATCTTCCGATTTTGTAGTCAGCTAAAAACAAAAGTGGGCAGACTTTTATACCTAGCACACACTAATAGTTTGAGACAGCTATTTATTTTGTGGTCTGTCACAGTCTGCAACAGCATATTTTAGATAGATAAGTGATGATGCATAACATATAAGTTATATTAGATATAAGTTTGTGCCAGTGATTTTGTAACTGGTGAGCTTACATCTCAGTTGTTTCAGGAGAGAGATACTGTGGACAGAAAGCGCCTCCCAATAAGGATAGAAGGAAAATCAGAAGGAGGGTTAGATCTTGGCAGGAAATGGTACATGGTATCACCCACCTAACAAAAACTTTAACATGAGCCCAAATTAATACTTCGGTGGATTTCCAACATGTTGACATACCATTAACAACCTATTGTTGATCAGTAGCAGGCACATGTCCACATATAACACATTTCCTCATTTCTTAGTGTTTACTCCGGCGCAGAGAAGATAAATGTCAAGTAAACAATCTGCACATGCAGATATCAAAATGTCCAGGTTACAAGTATTCTATATAACACATGACTGTTATCCAGTCTGCATGTCTCTCCCAGCTACTACAGGTCCCAGAGTTTCTGGAGCTAATAGAAAACTCCAGCTTGCCTGCTGGTACCCCAGTACCAATCATCCAGGTCATTCTGTGCTCTCAGCCACCACTATGTTCAACTTTGTGACCTAGGCCAGGAGATGCCTCAGAGCTGCTCCCGCTCCGCTGGCGACACATCGCCGGAAATGCGGCAGAAACCTCATTTGTGTTTGGAGACAGGGTTTCCACTGCACTTCAGTGAAGTGACACCGGTAGAGTGGGAGCAGCTCCAAGGAATTTCCTGGCCCTTTCTCCCTGTTAGTTATCTCTAAATATTATGGCACCTAATATACAAAACAAAATTTGTTAGCATATTTTCTTTGATTTATTAAAAAAACCTCTTCATCTCTTTCTTTTAACGAAGTGGTAACAGGGCACTTAAAACATCATAATATGATTAGGCAGAGTCAACATGGTTTTATGAAAGGGAAATCACGTTTGACAAATCTATTAGATTTTTTTGAGGATGTAACTAGCAGGATAGATAAAGGAGAACCAGTGGATGTAGAATAATTGGATTTTCAAAAGGCATTCAATAAGCTGCCACATAAAAGGATGTTACGCAAAATAAGGGCTCATGGGGTTAGGGGTAACATATTAGCATGGATAGAGGGTTGGTTAACGGACAAAAAATAGAGAGTAGGGAGAAACGGGTCATTTTCAGGTTGGCAGGCTGTAACTAGTGGGGTTCCGCAAGGACTGATGCTTGGGCCTCAGCTATTTACAATCTATATTAATGACTTAGATGAAGGGACCGAGCGTAATGTATCCAAGTTTGCTGATGATACAAAGCTAGGTGGGAAAGTAAGCTGTGAGGAGGACACAAAGAGTCTGCGAAGGGATATAGACAGGTTAAGTGAATGGGCCAAGAAGGTGGCAGATGGAGTATAATGTAGGGAAATGAGAGGTTATTCACTTTGGTAGGAAGAATAGAAAATCAGAATATTTTTTAAACGGTGAGAAACTATTAAATGTTGGTGTTCAGAGAGACTTGGGTGTCCTCATACAAGAAACACAAAAAGTTAGTATGCAGGTACAGCAAGCAGTTAGGAAAGCAAATGGCATGTTGGCCTTTATTGCAAGAGGGTTGGAGTACAAGAGTAAGGAAGTCTGAGTACAAGAGTAAGGAAGTCTTACTACAATTGTATAGGGTTTTGATGAGACCTCACCTGGAGTACTGCGTACAGTTTTGGTCTCCTTATCTAAGGAAGGATACACTTGCCTTAGAGGTGGTGCAACGAAGGTTCACCAGATTAATTCCTGGAATGAGAGGATTGTCCGATGAGGAGAAGTTGAGTAGAATGGGCCTATACTCTCTGGACTTTAGAAGAATGAGAGGTGAACTCATTGAAACATATAAGATTCTGAGGGTGCTTGACATGGTGGATGCTGAGAGGTTATTTCCTCTGGCTGGAGAGTCTAGAACTAGAGGCATAGTCGCAAGATAAGGGGTCGGCCATTTAAGGCAGAGATGAGGAGGAATTTCTTCATTCAGAGGGTTGTGAATCTTTGGAATTCTCTATCCCGGAGGGCTGTGAATGCTCAGTTATTGAGTTATTAAGGCTGAAATAGATAGATTTTTGGACTCTAGGGGAATCAAGGGATATGGGGATCGGGCAGGAAAGTGGAGTTGAGGTCGAAGATCAGCCATGATCTTATTGAATGGCGGAGCAGGCTCGAGAGGCCGTGTGGCCTACCCCTGCTCCTATTTCTGATGTTCTTATGTTCTTTTGACATTTATTTCAAATACATTTATCCACAGGAACATTTAAGAGGAAACCCTACAATAGGCACAAGGCAGAATTAGAATATTTACATATGGCAAATATCAGTACAAAGTGACATATATAAACAAACAGAAAACATAAAAAAAACATTATTTTATTGTGTGACTAGTTTTTGTAACAGCACAATCAGACATTTGAGTGAAAATTATTGTTTGATTCTTATTTTAGATGGAGGCACTTAATCTCAGTTAAATGTTGAGATAGTTCCTCAGAAAGTTCCACAGTACCATAGAGAAATTGGGTATGTCTCCATAAATTACTGCTGATCTGATACATATATACATCTCATCTGCTAATTATTATCTAAGGAGTAGAGATTGCTCACCTTTATACATAAAAATAGCCAGAATGTTTTGTTGTTTCTACTGCAGTAGAATCCAACTGAGCCTAACAAGTATTAATCAAACATTTCTGCTTCAGAAGAAAATCTGCTTATCTAATTCCTTTGTCTTCCAAGAACAGACAATAATATGTACAATGCATTATCAAAATTTATATTCATAGCAATTAAATAATTGAACAGAAGTACTCATGTATAAACAATGACCTAGAAATTTGGCTGCACAGTGCCCATTTTATGGGCACTTAATGGCCTCCTAAGCCTCCAATATGGAGGGCAGGAAATTCATGCTCATTTTGAGCCAGAAATGTGCCACCCACCATAGTGGCCTAGGCAAAGAAATAGGTGTCCAGGGCTCACGCCTGAAAAAGGGTAAGGTCATGGTGGAAATAATATACCATCAGGGCATATGAGAAGGGTGGGGACTGTTACCCAGATAAGAGTTCAGTACATAAATTTTTTTTATTCGTTCATGGGATGTGGGCATCGCTGGCAAGGCCAGCATTTATTGTCCAACCCTGATTGCCCTTGAGAAGGTGGTGGTGAACCGCCTTCTTGAACCGCTGCAATCCGTGTGGTGAAGGTTCTCCCACAGTGCTGTTAGGTAGGGAGTTCCAGGATTTTGACCCAGCGACGATGAAGGAACGGTGACATTTTTCCAAGTCGGAATGGTGTGTGACTTGGAGGGGAACGTGCAGGTGGTGTTCTTCCCATGTGCCTGCTGCCCTTGTCCTTCTAGATGGTAGAGGTCGCGGGTTTGGGAGGTGCTGTCGTAGGAGCCTTGGCAAGTTGCTGCAGTGCATCCTGTAGATGGTACACACTGCGCCAGTGGTGAAGAGAGTGAATGTTTAGGGTGGTGGATGGGGTGCCAATCAAGCAGGCTGCTTTGTCCTGGATGGTGTCAAGCTTCTTGAATGTTGTCGGAGCTGTACTCATCCAGGCAAGTGGAGAGTATTCCATCACACTCCTGAGTTGTGCCTTGTAGATGGTGGAAAAGCTTTGGGGAGTCAGGAGGTGAGTCACTTGCCGCAGAATACCCAGCCTCTGACCTGCTTGACTAATCTGTGGGACAGCTTTCCCAATTTTGGCACAAGTCCCCAGATGACAGTGAGGAGGACTTTGCAGGGTCAACTGGGCTTTGCCTTTGTTGTTTACAAATCCTAGTGGTCCATCCAGTTTTATTCTTATTGTTACTTTCTGTACTGAGATTGTACAACTGAGTGGTTTGCTAGGCCATTAAGAATCAACCATATTGCTGTGGGTCTGGAGTCACATACAGGCCAGACCAGCTACGGACAGCAGGTTTCCTTCTCTGAACGGCATTAGTAAACCAGATGGATTTTTATGACAAAATGGTAGCTTTATGGCCACCATTACTAATAGTAGCTTTTGTTTAAATTCCAGGTTTTATTTAATTAATTGAATTTAAATTCCCCAGCTGCTGTGACAGGATTTGAACTCATGACTCCAGATTATTAGTCCAGGCCCTCTACATAACCACTATGCTACTATAGCCGTGCACTGGGCATAAGAAATAAAACAAATGAGTTAGAAGCACAAATTCAGCTTAAAGAATATGATGTAGTAGTCATTACAGAGACCTGGCTACCAGCTGGGCATGATTGGGTTTACATATTCCAGGCTATAGGATCTTTAGAAAGGATTGGGAAAGGAGCGGAAGTAGCAATATTGATAAAAGATACAATTACAACAATGGAAAGAAAGTACGTCAGTAAAGGTGAACAAGCAATGGAAACAGTATGGGCTTGATTTTACCTGTAAATTGCTGGTGCTTTGGGGGAGGGGGGGCTGCAAAAATTGCAGAAATGCAGAGCGGGTTTAGAAGCCGGCTCCAACCCGCCGACTTCCGAGTTCCCCACGGAAGCACCTGTGTGCACGTGGGCGTCCCGAATTTGGAAGTCCCACTGGCAGTTAAAGCCGGCGGGATAATAGTTAAAGAGCCAAATGTACCTCACTGAGGTACTTAAGGCACTTTACATATGACATAGTAGGTAGTTAGAACGATTTTTAACTTACCTGGGCGGCTTTCCCATGGCTTCTGATTCATGCCTGGTGAAGGGCCGGATTAGGCAAAAAGAAACAAAATAAATTAAATAACAAACCATTGCACAAAGTTAAAACACAAAATCAACCTACCTTTCCACCCTGCTCCGATGTCCGAGGTCTCCCACTCCAATCTCCCCCTCTTCACCCCCCCGACCTCTCCCTCTTCACCCCCCGATGTCCCCCCGATCTCCTCCTCTTCACCCCCCCAATGTCCTCCCGATCTCCCCCTCTTCACCCCCCGATGTTCTCCCGATCTCCCCCTCTTCACCCACCCATGTCCTCCCGATCTCCCCCTCTTCACCCCCCGATGTTCCCCCGATCTCCCCCTCTTCACCCCCCCAATGTCCTCCCGATCTTCCCCTCTTCACCCCCCGATGTTCCCCCGATCTCCCCCTCTTCACCCCCCCAATGTCCTCCCGATCTCCCCCTCTTCACCCCCCGATGTTCCCCCAATCTCCCCCTCTTCACCCCCCCGATGTCCCCCCGATCTTCCCCTCTCCCCCCCAATCTTCCACTCTCTCATCCCCCACCCCGATCTTCTGTTCCACCGCCTGATGACTTCTCGCTCTCTCTCTTTCTCTTCCCCACCCCTCACATTGCAGCTCCTGTCGGCAGCCAGCCTGTCAATCAAGCTGGCCGCTGGGCGCGAAACCCGGAGAGAACTTTAATCACCATCAATTACGATGCGATTGAGTCGGAAACGGTAAGTTTTGTTTATTCGGGTTTGCCGCGCGCACCTTCACCACCCACCCCCCCCCAGCCCCCGCTGCCAACCTACCACCATTTCAAAATTGAGCTCTATGGGTAGAAGTAAGGAACAGTAAAGGATGCAAGACTCTGGCGGGAGTTGTCTACAGACCACCTGATGGTAGTGATGTAGTGGGGGTTGTAAAAATACAGAGATCAGGGAAGCACGTAGAAGAAATAATGTAATTATAATGAGAGATTTTAATTTTCACATAGACTGGGAGAAGCAGAATAGCTCAAGTATTAAAGACAATGAGTTTCTAGAAATAAATTGACCACAGCAAACTGGGAGAGCTGTTAATGGATAAACCTACAGACAAACAGTAGGAATTATTCAAGGAGGTTTTTGGCACAATAACCAGTCCATAACCTTAAAAGGGGTGCAGTTAAGCGACCATGGTCATCAAACAAGGTAAAAGACAGTATCGACCTAAAAGAAAAGGCTTATACAAATGCAACAAAAAGCAGAAATCCAGCAGACTGGGAGAGCTATAAACAGCACCAAAGGGATACATAGAAAGTAATAAGATGTGCAAAAAGGGAGTATGAAAAAAAACTTGCAAGTGATATCAACGCTAACAGTAGAAGTTTTTATAAATATATTAAGAGAAAAAGAATGGTGGGGGATATGGGCCCATTCGACAGATACATGTGATACTATAATCGATAATAAGGCTAGTTAAAAGAATATTTTGGAACTGTTTTCACAGTGGAAGAAGAGGACAAAATACCAGCAGTACAAGGAAACCTAAAAATAAGTCAAGGGGAGAAACTTCAAATAATACTAGTAAGGATTTAATATGAGTAAGAAAATGGTAATGGAGAAAATAATAGGACTTAAGATCACCCAATCTCCAGGTCCTTCCATTCCAAGATATTAAATATAATTAGGTGGGGAAATTGCCATAATTTTCCATTATGATGTGACAAATGGTATTCCCCAAAGATCTGTACCAGGGCCTCGGCTTTTCACCCTATATATTAATGACTTGGATGAAGGAATAGAGAGTTGTATATCCAAGTTTGCAGATGACACTAAGTTAGGAAGCACAGTAAGTTGTGTGGATGGGTGAAGAAATTTACATAGACAGATTAAATGAATTTGCAAAACTGTGGCAGATGGAGTTCGACTTGAGGAAGTGTGATGCCATCATCTTTGGATCCAAGAAAAGCAAATCGGGATATGTTCTTAATAGTGAGAGACTAGAAACTGTTGAGGAGTAAAGGGATTTAGGTGTCCATGTACATAAATCACTAAAAGCTAGTGCACAGTTACAAAAAGTAATAACAAAGCCTAATGTAATGTTGACCTTTATCTGAAGGGGATTGGAATGCAAAGGGGAGGAAGTTATGCTTCAGTTATATAGAGCCTTGGTCAGACCCTATCTGGACTACTGCATTCAGTTTTAGGCTTTCCAATTCAGGAAAGATATATTGGCCTTAGAGGGGGTACAGCGCATATTCACCAGAAGGGTTAAATAACGCAGACAGGTTACATAAACTTGGCTTGTATTATCATGAGTTTAGAAGGTTGAGAGGTGATCTAATTGAGTTGTTTAAAATTATAAAAGGATTTAATTGGGCAGCTACAAAGAAGCTATTTCCACTGGTGGGGGAATCCAGAACAAAGAGGCACAATTTTAAAATTAGACCTATGCCATTTAGGAGTGAAATAAGGAAGCACTTTTTCACACAAAGGGTAATAGAAATATGGAATTATCTGCCCCAAAGGCTGTGGATGCTGGGTCAATTGAAATTTTCAAGACTGAGATCGACAGATTTTTATTAGATAAGGTTATCAAGTGTTACGATCAAAGGAGGGTAAAGGGATTTGAGATACAGGTCAGTCATAATCTAATTGAATGGTGGAACAGGCTGAAGGAGTTGTATGGCCTCCTCCTGTTCCTATGTTCCTATGGAAGGTTGTGGAGCTGCTGCATCTAAATTAAAGTGATGAAATCTCCTAAGCAGACAGTCAAAGGCCTCCAGCAATCTCTCATGTACATAGAGAATCCTTTTTTAAAGTGAGAGATGTGAGTAGGGTTTCCTACCTTAGCACCGCTGGTGAAGTCATACAATTTATTTCTGCACTGTAGCCAGATCCTAGGGTATATGTGGTTCACATTCACATGATTAGCTGCCTGTCAGTCTGTTACTGAACTCTGTCAGAAAAAGGGGAACAGGATGTCACTCCTTTCTCCACCAAGATTGAAGCCCATGGGATTAAAGGGTCAATGGCAGTGTGAATACAAAATTGGCTAAGGGACATATAGCAGAGAGTAGTGGTGAACGGTTGTTTTTCAGACTGGAGGGAAGTATACAGTGGTGCTCCCCAGGGGTCAGTATTGGGACCACTGCTCTTTTTGATATATATTAATGACCTGCACTTGGGAAGACAATGCATAATTTCAAAGTTTGCAGATGACATGAAACTCGGAACACCAACATTTAATAGTTTCTCACCATTTAAAAAAATTCTGTTTTTCTATTCTTCCTGCCAAAGTGAATAACCTCACATTTCCCCACATTATACTCCATCTGCCAATTTCTTGCCCATTCACTTAACCTGTCTATATCCCTTTGCAAACTCTTTGTGACCTCCCTACAGCTTACTTTCCCACCTAGAACATAAGAACATAAGAAATAGGAGCAGGAGTAGGCCAATCGGCCCCTCGAGCCTGCTCCGCCATTCAATAAGATCATGGCTGATCTGATCCCAACCACAAATTTAAAGAACACAAGAAGTAGGAGCAGGACCCGGCCACTCAGCCCCTGGGCCCTCTCCGCCACCCACAGGGCAATGACTGATCCGAACTCAGCTTCATGTCCAATTTCCTGCCCGCTCCCAATAACCCCTAATTCTTTTGTATTGTCAGCAAATTTGGATACATTACACTCGGTCCCTTCATCTAAGTCATTAATATAGATTCTAAATAGCTGAGGCCCAAGCACCGATCCTTGCGGTATCCCACTAGTTATAGCCTGCCAACCTGAGAATGACCCATTTATCCCTACTCTCTGTTTTCTGTCCTTTAACCAATCCTCTATTCATGCTAATATATTACCCCCAACCCCATGAGCCCTTACTTTGTGTAACAACCATTTATGTTTGTAAACAATTTTACGACACCAAGTTATAGTCCAGCAATTTTATTTTAAATTCACAAGCTTTCGGAGGCTACCTCCTTCCTCAGGTGAACGATGTGGAAATGAAATCCTCGAAAAATGAGGATTTCATTTTTTTCGAGGATTTCATTTCCACATCGTTCACCTGAGGAAGGAGGTAGCCTCCGAAAGCTTGTGAATTTAAAATAAAATTGCTGGACTATAACTTGGTGTCGTAAAATTGTTTACAATTGTCAACCCCAGTCCATCACCGGCATCTCCACATCGTAACCATTTATGTGACACCTTGTCGAATGCCTTTTGAAAATCCAATCATACTACACCCACTGATTCCCCTTTATCTACCTGCTAGTTACATTCTCAAAAAACTCTAATAAATTTGTCTAACACGATTTCCCTTTCATAAAACCACATTGATTCTGCCTAATCATATTATGATTTTCTAAATGCCCTGTTACCACTTCATTAATAATGGAATCCAGCATTTTCCCGACGACCGATGTCAAGCTAACTGGCCTGTAGTTCCCTGTTTTCTCTCTCCCTCTCTTCTTGAATTGCACTAGAGAGGGTACAGAGGAGATTTATGAGGATGTTGCCAGGACTGGAGAATTTTTCCTATGAGGAAAGATTGGATAGGCTGGGGTTGTTTTCTTTGGAACAGAGGAGGCTGAGGGGTGATTTAATTGATGTGTACAAAGTTATAAAGGGCCTAAGAGTGGATAGGAAGGACGTATTTTCTTGGCAGGGAGGTCAATAACCAGGGGGCATAGATTTAAAGTGATTGGTAGAAGGATTAGAGTGGAGCTGAGGAAAAAACTTTTTACCCAGAGGGTGGTGGGGGTCTGGAACTCACTGCCTGAAAGGGTGGTAGAGGCAGAAACCCTCGCCACATTTAAAAAGTACCTGGATATACAGTTGACGTGCCGTAACCTACAAGGTTACGGACCAAGTGCTGGAAAGTGAGATTAGTCTGGGGTGGCTCATTTCTGGCCGGCGCGGACACAATGGGCCAAATGGCCTCCTTCTGTGCCTTAAATTTTCTATGATTCTATGATTCTACCATCACAAAGTTAAGCATAAAATACATAGGTAGATATTATTAACTGACGAGTCTAAATCATTACAGGCACAAATGTAGTTTAAGTGTATCACAGTATTTCAGTAGTAATTGGATTCTCTTTGATTATAGCATGAGAGTTACATTCAATGGAAAAAGTTACTGAATGTTTTAGCATGGTTACCTTAACAGTTTGTAGTCAATGCATCGTGAGTAAACTTCGAGATGTGAACAATTAGGCTACTCCTCTATAATAGAAGCTCAGGCATGCAGCTTGTCCATCTAGTAGATTGGCTGCTGTGGCATCAACTGTTTACCTTCCTCCGGACATAGCTTCATCTATGGGGATGCCAGTGGCAAGTTGCCATTTGTGCTTCTTTGTTTAGTCGTCATCTTTTCATCCTGGTTTAACTAACCTCACACATATGGGCCCCGATTTTCAAATGAGATTGCGGAGCGTTGGGGGTTGGGTGGGGGGGGCTGCGAAAATTGGGAAAATCCCAAGCGGGTGAGGAAGCCGGCCCCAACCTGCCGACTTCCGGGTTTCCCACAGAAGCACCTGTGTGCGGACGCTTCCTGAATGCGAAAGTCCCGTTGGCAATTAAAGCCAGCAGGATGATAGGTAAAGAACCAAATGTACCTCACTGAGGTACTTAAGGTACTTCATTTCTGACATAGTAGATACTTAAACCGATTTTAAACTTACCTGGGCGGCTTTCCCACGGCTTCCATTTCATGCCTGGTGAAACCAGGTGTGAAAGGCCGGATCAGGCAAAAATAAACAAAATAAATTAAATAAAAAACCATTGCACAAAGTTAAAAAACAAAATTAACCTACCTTTTCACCGATGTCACCTGCACCCCCCTGCTCCGATGTCTGATGTCCCCCTCTCTGATGTTCCCCTCTCCCCCGATGTCTCCCTCTCCGATGTCCCTCTCAGCCCCCGATGTCTCCCTCACTGATCTCTCCCTCTCCCCCCCCGATCTCCCCCTCTCCCCACCCCGATATTCCCCTCCACCCCCCGAATCTTCCCCTCTCTCCCACCGCCCCCACCCCCCCCCCGATCTTCAGCGCCCTCCACTCTCTGTTCCAGCTCCGGATGACCTCTCTCTTTCTTTCTCTCCCCCCACCCCCTTGGCGTTGCAGCTCCTGTCAGCAGCCAGCCTGTCAATCATGCTGGCTGTTGGGCACAAAACCCGGAAACAACTTTAATCACCATTAATTACATCGCGATCGTGTCAGAAAAGGTACTTTTTTTTATTCGGGTTTGCCACGCGCACCTTCCCCACCCCGCAAGCTGCCATCCCACCACTATTTTAAAATTGAGCCCATAGTTTCTTTCTGTATTGTTATACAATTACTTTACTCTATCTGTACTCAGAGACTTCAGCTGTTAAATAACAGTTGTGACACACTTTACAAATTCACTTCTGCCAGATTAAATGCCATAGGACTGACCTGTCCAGGTAGAAAACCATTGTTTAAGCAGTCCAATGGTCAGCTCAATGATGGCTTTAGTGGTCCTATGGTTCAGGTTGTATCTCTGTTCAGCCAGCAAGCATGGGTTTTGGAAAGGTGTCCTGAGCGAGGTTTAAAGCAGATAGTCCTTCTCCCCAAGCAGCAAGCCTCTGACTTTCTGTGCTCAAAGAGTGGGGAATAGAAGGCTGGCACAGTATGTAGGTATTATGACAACTGCCAGGATACTGCCAGAGACTTGCATAAATGCACTGGTGGTGATCACTTTCCAGCTGAACATTATGGGAGTGGAAGCTTTTTCTATTCATGATAATATCATCAGACCCAACTGCTATTTTAACTGGCCTGAGCAGGGTAAAGACAGCAAGAAGAGCATCGGGGACCTGAAAAGGCCATTTAAGGTAAAATCTTTTACTTTCCATGTGCAGCCAGGAGGAGAAGGATAGCTCCTTTGGGCCCCACAAGGAAAGTTTAGGTCTGCCCTGCTTTGGGCTCCCCCTTTCACTCCCACGTGACCCTCCTAAAACTTCCTCCCAAAGACCTAACTGCTTGATGCCGAGCCTTCCTTTGGCCCATTTTTTTGACTGGTGGCATGCAGATGAGGCCCAGGAGTTAAAATCACCCGGGTCTCACAATGCCGATGTTGGGACTGTTTGGTGCTCAAGCTGCCCCTCACCCTGCCCTTCGCCTTGCCCCCTCCTTCCTGAATCCCATTCGCAGTTAAAATTCCTCCTAAAGTTAAAATGTGCTATTCTCCAAACTAGATGCATGAAAGTAAGTGTTTTGGTGACCTATTAAAATGCATGAGCAGCTCTCAATCTTTGTTCCCTTTTATGATGCACTGCAACTTTAATGAGGAATACTTTTAGCTACCATTAATAAGAGCATCTTGCAAAATCTTGTCCAATTGCTTCAACTCCATGCTTAGGTGACTTTGCTACAGCGGTAAATGTACTGTGTCATTCTCATTTAATACACAATTTATCACTTTGTTGCATCTTAATTTACTGTTTCTGGTTAATTAAGTCATCCAATGAAACATTAGGTGGAATTATGCAGATTAAACATTTTAACAAGAAATAAATCACTTAACCTTTGGTAATGAATTTAATCCAGTGGTGTTAATAGAAGCAAAAAAGGCCTGCAAAATCTATTAATATATGGGCATAAACCCCTCTTCAGAGGGCAGGAGTTCGATGTTTTTGAAACACATCGTTACCTCTGTAGTCCCCCAAGGATCTATCCTTGGCCCCCTATTATTTCCCATCTACATGCTGCCCTTTGGTGACATTATCCGAAAACACAACGTCAGGTTCCACATGTGCGCTGACGACACCCAGCTCTACCTCACAACCACCTCCCTCGACCCCTCCACTGTCTCTCATTCGTCACACTGCTTGTCAAACATCCAGCACTGGATGAACAAAAATTTCCTCCAACTAAATATTGGGAAGACTGAAGCCATTGTCTTTGGTCACGCCTTGGGACATTTTATGACATTAAAGGTGCTATATATATATGCAAGTTGCTGTTGTTGTTGCTGTTGAAAGTACTTACATTGGGGGGTGAATTTCCTTGGGGGACTTCTCCCACTCCACCATTGTAACTTCCAGGGTTAAAATGGTGGAGTGGGAGAAGCTATGAGGAAATTCACCCCATTATTATCTCTTAGTGCTACCTGTGACTCTAGTCCTGAAGTGTAGCCCAATGTGCAAAGTTTCTATCATCTTAGGTTACAAAATATTTTGTAATTTGACCATTTATATTAAATAGGTTAACATCTCCTTTAAAATAGCAAAGAAAGGAATTTCAGATGAATGGGGTAAGCAATCATATGCTACTATCTCAAGGTATAATTTGAGGTCTCTCTTCTTGATATATTTTTATTCCTCATTTCACTTTCCTAGGTCTCCCTGTTGCGAGCACCTCTCAATGGCTTTCAAATGGACCCCAAAGTTTGTGAATGGCTCTCCTGCTAATTTAACCTTCTTTCATGTGGGACGTGTCTTGAATCTGCTCAGTGGTACAGATCTACATTAAACCACTGCATAGCTCAGCATAATGGTGGCTTCAGCCATTCACCATCCACCCTCATTGTGCTTTAACTTCAAATATTTCAGATCCTCCACAATTAGTATCTTCCTTTTCCCTGCATAGTTCTTATTTGCTCCAACAGTTCCACAGTCATTTCCTCCTTTGCCTCATTGTATTTCTCAATTTTTTATTTTCTTCTTTTGGCATAATATCCACCCAAATGGATCCAACTGATGTTTATCTAAAGTTCAATCAACTACAACAATGACATCCATTCCCCCTCTCAACTCCACACAATTTATTTTTTTCCTCCCTGCTAAACATTTTAAATCTAACATATAAAATTTCTCTAGCAGTTCACCTGATCTTTGTTAAGCCAACTAAATCTTATCTCTCATGCCATGCACACTGCTTAAGCGCAATGTTCCTTATATGATTTATATATTATTTAAAGAAAGAAAGATTATTTAGCTTATTGATGTTATAATGACCACCACTACCATTTACTTTCAATTAATTTTTATCTCTTGAATTCTGTCTCTGCTCCATATCACAAAGGATTAGTCCGTCATGTATTTCTTATAATTCTTTATTTCATGTTCTTCCTTTCACAATCTAGTCTGATCTTGGACAAACCATAAATATGCCACATTTTGTGTCCCTAGGGGACACTAAATGATTACAGATCTTAAATAAATTCTGAGGTGCATTCTGCCTCCAGTGTTGAGGGACATAAATGAGTACATGTCCATTTTGAAACAATCCATCTTACATGACTGCCCTGTAATTTATGCATTTCCTAAATAACACTGTACCATTCACAAGGTTAGTCCACCAGTCGAGTCATATCTCATTTTTGTGTCACTGAATAAAAACCTGCCATATTACCACTATGTCCTGTGAATTAATTTCCACAGATAAAAAGGCTTTGCTCACGGCAAAGATGCTCATTTGGAAATTATTCTTTTTTGTTCCACCAAGTTAGGACAATAATGAAAACACGCCAATCAAAGTGATAAAAAAATACTTGAAAGAGCTGCATTATAACATATCAGGGAGCCCAAAATTTCTGGTGGTGCTGTTTTGTTGTCGGATGTGAGGCAGGGCAAGGCTTCTGTCCATCCTGAGGTCATGGTGCTGACCCTGCCTTGATTGGCAAGGTCAGTTAACATAAATGCTGTACTGAGAGGTATTCAGGCTATGTAAATTCAGCCTGGAATGTTTCAAATGGGGCAGGGGGTTGGGGGGGAGTAGACCCCATAAGCACCATGATTGATAGGCAAAGGATGGGGGAATGGAGTTGGGAGAGGTGGAGACCTGGTATAGCAGCAAGATACAAAATTTGGTGCTGTTTAAAGGAGCATTGGCAGAATAGAAGAAGCGGGTGACAGGTGACAAGGGTGGCAGCCAGATCAAAGAAACATGCATTAAACTTCGGGGAGTCAGATCTGGATGTTTTCCTTATGGCAATATGGAGCAGGGAAGGATAGGCAATTTGGGGTCAGGGGGCTAGAGACCCACCAAAAATGTGGTACTCATTCTGTGTAGAGAGGTGTTTGTGGCAGTGAATGCCACCTCTTGAACGCCCTAGGACACCATTGTAGTGCAGGGAGAAATTTACTGACCGCATCAGAATAGCTAAGGTAAGTTACCTGTTTCCCTGACCTTTCCTTGCAGTCTCTTTATATGTGCGGTGCTCCTGTTCCCCTGACCTTTCCTTACAGTCTCTTTATATGTGTGGTACTCCTTCAATCATTACCCTCATGGTGCTCTAGGACAGTACTCTGATCCTCTTCTCCTTTTTTTAATCCTGTGTCACCTGCTACCTTTTAAATGTACCTTCCCTCACTATGTACCATGCATAAGCTGCCTCTCTAACTCGCCACACTTGTCCTTTCTTGCTCTCTGCCCCTCTTATAACCTTCATGTCAAACTATTGTAAAAAGACACTTTGCCCAGTCTTTGCTCCAATAACCATGCGTTCTTCCTTTTTCTCTCCTAGGACAAGTTGATCTATAACCATTGGGAATCTATGGATGGGGGATCCTGACAATAGACTTCTGACCCTCATCAGGAAGAAGCGCTGGAGTTTCTGGGGATCCATGCAGCTAAGCCTGTTGGAGATGCAAATACAGGACGACCAGTGTTAGCTGGAGGTTTGGAAGTATAAACACACCAGAAAAAAAGTGTGATTGAGCACCTACAAAAGCTACAGAGGAACTGCTAAGGTGGCTGCATGACATCTCTTAATTTTCTTTTCTTTCAGATAACCTAAAGCAAGCTGCCACTGAGGAATCATAGAACCATAGAATGGTTACAGCACAGGAGGAGGCCATTCAGCCCATCGAGCCCATGCCGAGATCAGGAGAACCCCCAGATAAATGGTTTCAACCTGCCATTTTCAACTGTTTCTCCAGGACTTCCACTGACATAATGGATAATTTTGCATGTTCCACAGGTGGATGATTGAAACTTTTGCCATTTGTACTGGTCAAGTAGATCATTAACTGTTTGAAAAATGTGAAAAGAGTATTACTAAAAGTTCAATGGCAGTTGATTTTCTGCCATTCTCACTAATGAAATTGGGTTACAGGAAATCAGCTGCAGCAATTTCCTCTCTGCTGTCATTTTAATTGTAAACAATTTTACAACACCAAGTTATAGTCCAACGATTTTATTTGAAATCTACACGCTTTCGGAGGCTTCCTCCTTCCTCAGGTAAATGTCAGGAAAGGATGCCCCAGAGCATGGTACATTGGCGAGACCATGCAGACACTGCGACAACGGATGAATGGACACCGCGCAACAATCGCCAGACAGGAGGGTTCCCTCCCAGTCGGGGAACATTTCAGCAGTCAGGGACATTCAGCCACCGACCTTCGGGTAAGCGTACTCCAAGGCGGCCTTCGAGACACACGACAACGCAAAATCGTCGAGCAGAAATTGATAGCCAAGTTCCGCACCCATGAGGACGGCCTCAACCGGGATCTTGGGTTCATGTCACGCTACACGTAAGCCCACCAGCGAACAAAAGATATCTGTTTTTAATATAACGGGTCATTTGCTGGCTTTCTCTGCCTCCCGGATGTTTCTGCCTCTCTCTCTCTCTGTTTTTTTTTCCTGTTTGTTTTTTTTTTGTTGAATGTATATTCGGGGGTTCTGTAGGTAACACCTCTCTGTCTGAACACGGTGATTGCCTTGGCAACGGGCAGTTGCAAAGACAGTCTGTAATCACCATGTATTGTTTATATTGCGTAGGCTTTGAGGAGTTCGTGACATTTACCTGAGGAAGGAGGAAGCCTCCGAAAGCTTGTAGATTTCAAATAAAATCGTTGGACTATAACTTGGTGTTGTAAAATTGTTTACAATTGTCAACCCCAGTCCATCACCGGCATCTCCACGTCATTTTAATTGGTAGCTATTTAAATCTTTAAAAAAGGCTATTAAACCTTTTTTCACGAAAAAGAGAAAAATATAATCCTTCAGTGTGGAAAGGTCAACCGGTGAAAAAACACATTCCACTGTTCTATGTCACAGCAAACTGTTACAACAAAACATTCTGCCACTTTGTTGCTGCATCAGCATAATTACTGGGACAGAAATTGCTGGGAGTGGCGAACCAACACTCCTCATCGCTCCATAGATTTATACTGACCCACTAACTCACCGCGGTCTTTTCATCGGCCACTTATCGAATAGGAAGCGGAGAAGAGCCCAGCGTTAGTTCAGGTGAAGCTCGGACCCTGGGAAAAGCGAGAGGATCACACTCTCCCCTCGACCAATCATAACGCAGCATTTTTGACACACTGTCTCGGCAGGCTTGGTGAGTTAAACTAGGAAATGAAAGGGACAACATTAAAATCAGTGTAAAAACAGTTATGGACAGCGAGAAAAAGAGAGGGTAAGAAATAGTTGAATTAAATAAAAGAAACAGAAGAGAAAAGTAAAAAACAATTAAATTTTTTAACCAAAATTATTTTTTTAATCATAGTGTCATAGAATGGTTACAGCACAGAAGGAGGCCATTCAGCCCATCGAGCCCATGCCGGATCTTTGCAGGGACAATCCAGTTATTCCCATTCCCCTGCTTTTTCTCTGTAGCCCTGCAAATTTTTCCTTCAAATATTTATCCAATTCTTTTTAAAAGCCATGATTGAATCTGCTTCCACCACCCTTTCAGGCAGCGCATTCCAGATCATAACTGCTCACTTTGTAAAAAGTTTTTCCTCGTGTCGCCTTTGGTTCTTTTGCCAATCATCTTAAATCTGTGCCCTCTGGTTCTCAACCCTTCCGCCAATGGTAACAGTTTCTCTTTATTTACTTTATCTAAACCCATCATGATTTTGAACACCTCCATCAAATCACCCCTTAACCTTCTCTGCTCCAAGGAGAACAACCCCAGCTTCTCCAGTCTAGCCACGTAACTGAAGTCCCTCATCCCTGGAACGATTCTAGTAAATCTTTTCTGCACCATCTCTAAGGCCTTCACATCCTTCCTAAAGTGTGGTGCCCAGAATTGGATACAATACTCCAGCTGTGGCCGAACCAAGGTTCAACATAACTTCCTTGCTTTTGTACTCTATGCCTCTATTTATAAGCCCAGGATCTCATATGCTTTTTTAACCGCTTTCTCAACCTGTCCTGCCTCCTTGAAAGATTTGTGCACATATAGCCCCAGATCTTTCGGTTCCTGCATCCCCTTTAGAATTGAACCATTTAGTTTATATTGCTTCTCCTCGTTCTTCCTGCCAAAATGTATCCCTTCGTACTTCTCTGCGTTAAATTTCATCTGCCATGTGTCCGCCCATTCCACCAGCCTGTCTAGGTCCTCTTGAAGTCTATCACTATCCTCCTCACTTCCAAGTTTTGTGTCATCTGCAAATTTTGAAATTGCGCCCTGTACATCCAAGTCCAAGTCATTAATATATATCAAAAAAAGCAGTGGTCACAGCACCGACCCCTGGGGAACACCACAGTACACCTCCCTCCAGTCTGAAAAACAACCATTCACCACTACGCTCTGTTTCCTGCCAATTTCGTATCCATGCTGCCACTGCCCCTTTTATTCCATGGGCTTCAATTTTGCTGACAAGCCTATTATGTGGCACTTTATCAAACACTTTTTGAAAGTCCATATACACATCAACCGCATTGTCTTAATCAACCCTCTCTGTTACCTCATCAAAAAACTCAATCAAGTTAGTTAAACACGATTTGCCTTTAACAAATCCGTGCTGGTTTTCCTTTATTAATCCACACTTGTCCAAATGACTATTAAGTTTGTCTCAGATTATCATTTCTGAAAGCTTCCCCACCACCGAGGTTAAACTGACTGGCCTGCAGTTGCCAGGTTTATCTTTACACCCTTTTTTTGAACAAGGGTGTAACATTTGTAATTCTCCAGTCCTCTAATACCACCCCCATATCTAAGGATGTTTGGAAGATTATGCCCAGCACCTCTGCATTTTCCACTCTTACTTCCCTCAGCCACCTAGGATGCATCCCATCCAGACCGGGTGACTTATCCATTTTAAGTACAGCCAGCCTTTCTAGTACCTCTTCTTTATCAATTTTTAGTCCATCCAGTATCTCAACTAACTCCTCTTTTACTATGACTTTGGCAGCATCTTCTTCCTTGATAAAGACAGATGCAAATTACTCATTTAGTACCTTAGCCATGCCCTCTGCCTCCATGCGTAGATCTCCTTTTTGGTCCCTAATCAGCCGCACCCCTCCTCTTACTACCTGCTTACTGTTTACATGCCTATAGAAGATTTTGGATTCCCTTTTATGTTAGCCACCAGTCTATTCTTATACTCTCTCTTTGCCCCTCTTCTTTGCTTTTTCACTTCTCCGCTGTACTTTCTATATTCAGCCTGGGATCAGGCACTTGTACTATCAACCTGACACTGTCATATGCCCCCTTTTTCTGTTTCATCTTGCTCTGTATTTCTTTTGTCATCCAGGGAGCTCTGGCTTTGGTTCAATTACAGTTTTACCTGCCAATCTTTGATTCCAATTTACTCGGGCCAGATCCATTCTCAACCCACTGAAATTGGCCCTCCTCCAATTAAGTATTTTTACTCTAGATTGCTCCTTATCCTTTTACATAACTAATCTAAACCTTATGATACTATGATCACTGTTCCCTAAATGCTCCCCACTGACTCTTGCTCCACTTGATCCACCTCATTCCCCAGAACCAGATCCAGCAATGCCTCCTTCCTCATTGGGCCAGAAACATATTGATCAAGAAAGTTCTCCTGAACACACTTGAGAAATTCCTCCCCTTCTTTGCCCTTTACACTATTACTATCCCAATCTGTATTAGGATAGTTGAAATCTCCCATTATCACTACTCTGTAGTTCTTGCACCTCTCTGTAATTTCCCTACAAATTTGCTCCTCTATATCCTTCCCACTATTTGGTGGCCTATAGAATACACCCAGTAGTGTAATGACATCTCTATTGTTTCTTAGCTCCAACCAAATAGATTCTGTCCTTGACCCCTCAAGGACATCCTCTCTCTCCAGCACTGCAATATTTTCCTTAATCAATATTGCCACACCCTCCTTTTTTCCCTACCTTATCTTTCCTGAACACATTGGGGGAAAAATTCAATAAGGTCGTTTTCGGGCTGGGGTAGTGTGATGCACTAGTACCCTGCGCTCGATGGACCCTACGCAGGAAGCACGTGAACTCCCAGCTGCCTGCTAATTATCATGATATCTCCGCGCAGCCAGTGCAATCCGCACTGCTGAGAGGCTGCATGAAGAATGAGGAAGCTGGAAATGAGGCGTGCACAGCACACGTCATCAGCAGCCTGCACCTCTTAAAGGTGCAGGAGCACATTTCAAATGGTAGGTACATAACCTATTGGAGAAGGGAAAGATGGCCATGAGAATAGCAGAACCGTCACAAGAGAGGGCTCCACGCTTTTCTGATGATGCTCTGGAGGCCCTGGTGGAAGGCGTGGATGAAAGGAGAGCCAACATGTACCCGCAGGGTAACTGGAGACCCTCCAGACTGCAGCTCCGCAGTGGCAGGCTGTGGCGCGTGGGTGCAGTGCCGAAAGAAGTTCAATGATTTGACACGAGTGATCAAGATGAGTGAATGAAAATGTCAAGTGGCACATCCTACTAACTGCACCACTGCTCCATGCATCAGACCCCCCCCTCACCCACCTACCAACAAACACTGCCCATCCATACGCAATGCTGCACTCGGCATGATGCTTTTCAGCCACACATAGTGCCACACTTACAGGCCACACAATCACCACTCACAAGTCACACAAACTGGCAGCTATTCTACCATGACAGGCACATCACCTACACACCTTCAGGAGACTCACTGACACACTGTCCTCTGTCTTGCAGGAGAAGGTGGCGCATAACAGCCGGCAGCAGGAGGGACCTAAGGGAGGACGGTTTACACGTCCTCACCCCTCTAGAGGAGAGAGTGCTTAGGATCATTGGGTGGGCCGTTGCTGCAGCCATCACAACATGCCACGCTGGAGGTCCCGATGAAGGGGGTCTCTGCATATCTAACGCTCCTTCTCCTTTTCCACATCTCCCTCCACCCATAATTTTTTCTGACTCACGTTCTGCAGTTGCTGTCAGCAAACATGTCTTACGTGCTCCTCTCCCCACTCCACAACTCAACCTGTTTCCCTTTGTCATTGCAGATACCCAAGAACAAGCGATGGCACCGTCCGAGGAGGAGGAGGAGGAGGACACTGAAGCCACACCATCACTCGATCTGACACTTGGTTCCACCAGCTCAGAGACTGACACTGCACATCCTTTAGAGGTTAGGTTAGAGGAGGGATCTGCACGTGGTGAGACACCGGGCACAAGTGCGCAGGAGCCGGGGCGGGGGGAACGGATACCACAGGTGCCGGCTCGCTGGAGGGCGAGGTCGCTCACTAGTTCTGCTGCAGAGGAGTCAGATGAGGATTTTGATGGGCCAGGCTACAGAAGACGGCTGATGGGCGTACACCACCAAATGCTTGGGGCACTGGAAAACCTGCCAGAAAGCCTACGCACAATGAGAAGGGGCATGGAGGAGTCCAGCTCCAACTTGGCACAGGGCTTTGTGCAGAGCTTGAAGCCCATCCTTTCCAACATGGAACGGGTGGTCACCTCCATCAGCGCACCTGTGGAACCCACCATGATGCAACGTCTGATGACTGATGTCACAGCTTCCATTGCAGCACAAACATCTGCCATCCAAGGTCTGACTTCTGCATTTGGAGCTCAGACTGCCACCTTGGAAGCTCAGACTGCCGCTATCGTGGGTCTGGGGACCACTGTGGAACGGGGCTTCCAGGGCATCACAGCACTCCAGCAATCTGTTCTCCAGCTGATCATCAGGATTGCCCTGGGAGAGTGGCAGTGGCGTCATGGCAGTCAGACCTGCTGTCATCTCTCAGGACAACAGCCTGCCTGCTCCCACCCCTGCCACTCAGCCAGTGCCCTGTTGTTGCCTATCGACCAGCCAGGTCAGACTGCTGCAGCTCATGTTGTGATGGTGCAGTCTGAAGCCAGGCCCTCCCGGCCCAGAGCTGCTCGAGGTCATCCTCCAAGGCTATCTGCATGCTCCTCCATTGAAGGCCAGCAGCCTTCCACCAACCATGCTCCAGCCATTGGGGAAGCACCTTGTGGGAGCACTAGGATATGATGTGGAGATGTCGGTGATGGACTGGGGTGGACAAATGTAAGGAGTCTTACAACACCAGGTTAATCTGACCCATTGTATATTCAGTATACTGGGATGTAATGTTTCCCGTGGCTAACCTGTCTGAACACCAACGACACCTTTGATTGCTGTGATCGTCTCCCAGCCTAATATATGCTATGTGTTTTTAGAACCCCTCACTCACCTGACGAAGGAGGTAAGCTCCGAAAGCTTGTGATTTTCAAATAAAACTGTTGGACTATAACCTGGTGTTGTAAGATTCCTTACATTTGAGCACTAGGATAGGTAAAGGCACACGAACAACAGGCACTAAGGGAGTGCACAAGGGTGAATAGTTCTGTTATGTTTGCATAATTTCATTTATTCATTGAAAAATGAGACTTTGATTTAGCATTTGGTGGTGGTTTTTATTTATGCAATGTGCTGAGAGGGACAACAATTGTAATCAGATGGAGGGCGATTCGATTGTCTTGTGGGAGCGGAAAGGTGGGGAGTGCAGGACTGTTGGAGAGTTGGGGGATGTAGTTCAAACTATTGAAAGCAGGCACGGATCATGCGAGCACGCAGAGCCCTTGCAGACAAGGCGTGTGGTTCCTGTTGCACCCTTGTGTCTTCCTCCACTTCCTCTTCCAGCTCCACCCCCTCCTCCTCCTCCTCAGCCTCTTTTTCCACCTCCTCCTCCTCAGCTTCTTCCTCCTCAGCCTTCTCCTCCTCCAACTCTGTCTCTGGGTCTTCTCCAATCATTGGTGACAAAGGGTGGTCCCTCATGATGGTGAAGTTGTACAGCATGCAGCAGACCACCACGAATCTACCCTCCCTCTCAGGGGAGTACTGCAGGGCTCCTCCAGACCGGTCCAGGCAACGGATGCGTTGTTTGAGGAGGCCTATGGTGTGCTCCACAATGTTGTGTGTGGCAGCATGGTTCTCATTATAGGGCCTGCTGTGCACGTGTGCGTGGGTTCCTGACCGTTGTCATGAGCCGCGGTGTAAGGGGATAGCCCTTGTCACCCAGCCAGCCTTTGATTTGCTTGAAAGATAGCTGGCACGTTGGATTGCCGCATGATGAAGGCGTCATGACTGCTCCCAGGGTAGTGGACATTGACCTCCATGATTCGATGCATGTGGTCGCACACCAGCTGCACGTTGAGGGAATGGATGCCCTTTCGGTTGACAAAGACGGCTGAGTTGATGTGCGGGGCACGCAGGGCAATATGCGTGCAGTCAATGGCATCCTGCACCATGGGGAAGCCAGCAATGAGGGTGAACCCCCATGGTCGCTCATTCTGCTTGTCTCTGTGGAGAGGGAAGGTGATGAACCTGTTCCTCATCTGGTACAGTGCGTCTGTGACCTCCCTTATGCACTGCATACTGCGAGATGTTGCACATGTCGCCAGCAGAGACCTGAAATGCTCCTGAGCCGTAGAAATTCAGTGCCACGGTGACCTTCACAGCCACAGGCAATGCTGTCCTCGCCCTGCTCTGAGGCTGCAGTTGTGGCCGCACCAGTTGACAGATCTCGGTCACGGCTTCCTTAGTGAACCTCATGCAATCCTCCTCGGTCATGTTGAGGTAAGAGAATTGGTCCTGGAAGGCCCTCATTGGGTAGGGCCTTCTGTCAGTGCCCTGTGCCTCCTCGTCCTCCATCTTCTGGTAGCTTAACCTGCTATGCGTGGCCTCTCTGCATGCTCACGGTCGTGCTCAATGCCCAGCGGGAGCCCTAGCAGAGCGTCCATGATTGGCAGGAATGTTGTTCAACCACGGTTGTAACTTTCCGAACTGTAAGGCAGTACTTGCCAAAGCACTCTCAAATGTAGTCCAGGAACTCTCAATAAGAATAGGGAGCTTCAAAAAACACTTCCTACTCCACCAGCCAGAAGCAATAATCCAGCAACTAACCTGCAATACTTGCATTGCCCCTTTAAATAGCATTGGTGGGGGTTCCTTCAGACACGTTTAGATGGTCGGGGATAAGACTGTGCGTTGAGTTGAGCGTTAAGGTCGAAAATGGTGTCTTATCACTTTAAATCAGAGTTGCACACTGATTGCACACATTTTCTCCCTACTTTACATGCTTCCAACGTTCAGTATTTGCGCATGCACTAACTCCAATACCAAGACGGTGTCCAGCGCACGTCACACCGGAAACATGCATGTGCATCCAATTTAGTGCCCCTTGTATCCAGGAATATTTAGTACCCAATCCTGCCCTTTTTTGAGCCTAGTCTGTTATCGCCACTACATCATAGTCCCATATGGCTATTTGCACCTGCAGCTCACCAAACTTATTTACTACACTTCATGCGTTTACACACACGCACTCTAAACCTACCTTAGACCTTCTTGTATTCTCTCTTAGTCTGATCCCGCCTAATACTGTACTATTTCTTACTCTAGTGCTATCTGTCTCTCCCTTTGTGTACCTAGTTTCTCCTCTCTAATGCTACGTCCTGGTGCCTATCCCCCTGCCAAATTAGTTTAAACCCTTCCCCACAATACTAGTGAACCTCCCCATGAAGATTTTGGTCCCAGCTCTGTTGAGGTGCAACCTGTCCATCTTGAACAGGTCCCCCTTGCCCCAGAACTGATCCCAATGCTCCAGGAATCTGAAGTCCTTCCTCCTGCACCATATCTCTAGCCATGCATTAACCTGCCTTATCTTCCTATTTCTGTAGAGGGTGAAGAAAGAGGTGAGCAGCCTTCGATGTCTACCTGACCAGCTGTATCCTCACCCAAATCTTCATTCACAGTTTCCCTTTCACTTGGTAGCCCAGAGAAATCCACCCAAGGGGATTTAGATAGTTCTGATTAGGGTTTTTTACTGGGTGAGACACAATATATGAGTGTGCTGCATGAATGAGAGGTGAAAGTAGGATCTGACAGTACGGAGCACAGGAGCCTCAGGTCTGTGAGTCCTGCTCTAAAAAGAAGAATGCTGGATGAACATCAAACTCACGTGGAAACACTGGAGACCATCTCTGAGGACCTAAGACAGATGGAAGAGTTACAGTGGAGTCCAATCTTCAGTGTCAATATCCGAGAAGGATTCAATACAATGCAACACTATCTTGATTGAGTGCCAGTATCAGGAACATCTGCATCCATCTAACCTGACAGAGAGGCCTCCAGACCAGTAAGTGCATTAAATGAGGATGCTGTGACCGCTACCCTTCAGTCTTGGTGGGAAAGGTTTGAAGTGAACAATGGCAATTGGGTTTGGAGAGATTCAGGACGTAATCTCTCAGAGTCAGCAGAATCTAACTGATACCATCAGATCTGGCCTCCCACTGATCAGTGGGCACTCAGATCCAGGATCCACCATAAGTGGAATGGCTATAATCTGCCTTCATGATCCCATCCTCTCTCCTGATTAAAACTCATTTAGCCAGCCCACTCCGACAGCAGCTCATATAGGTGTCATGATACAGGTCCAAGTTGCCCATGCACCTGTAGGGGTGATGCAGCCCGCTGAGTAGTCCTCCTAGGATTCAGAAGGCCTGAGGTCTACCTCAGTCCCATGAGGCTCATGACATCACAACACAGCCAAACTCCACTGGCGTTCCTGGCCTTCAGGTAATACCTCGGCACAGCACCAGGATAGATTTAAGATCAGCACAGAGAGGCACCAGGGGTAGGCATGGTGATAAAAGAAGCACCTTTTGTAAATATAATATGTGCACTGTAAAAGCTGTTTGTAATTTGAAGAGTATTCCAATGCATGTCTGTTCTTTGTTTGGTTTTTGTGCTTGGGAGGATGTTTGGACGTCAGTTTGTTCCTTCAATGCCTTCATAATGAGCTAATGCCTCCTTACGCAGATCTCGTCTGATACATTCTCGAGGGAACAGCATGACCTGTAGACTCTGCTGGAAGGGTACCTCTTAGTTGGTCTTCTTTGTTTTTGGCCTTAACCTGTGTTCCTCTCTCAATCCCACTCCCTTATTCTCCCATTCTGTCTCCATCGTAGGGACATATAGGGGAATGCCCATAGTGAACGCTGGCGTGACAGAAGGATACGAAGCAAGAAACTTCCTGAAACTTAATTGCACAGTTGAGAAAAAAAATTCTAATCGCTTCAATCAAAAGTGATATTTTAGTCAAAGACCATGAACAGTCAAAGCCTGTGAACTCAACCACTTCATGGTTTAACTTGCCCCAATTTTCTACAGGTTTAAATTAAGTCAGATATAATTCTGGCATAAATTCTCGAATATCTGAGACAACGATTTTGCCCTCATTATTCTGTAATTTACATACGTCCACCACTTTGGGGTTGGGCATATCTTCTGCCAGCACACAGTTCCACTGAAATTTAGGAACAAAAAGCAGTTCTAAGGAAGGGTTTATACCTGAAAAATCAACTGACTTATATTTTCTCGACAGATGCTGCCTGGCACGCTGAGTGTCTCCAACATTTTTTGTTTTTGCCACTGAAATGTAGAGTGTTTTTTAAGAGGGGTGTAACTCTGGCATATCTGATTTATGCCACAAATTCCAGCCCCCTACATTGGAATTACCCTACTTTTGGCCCCCAAAAATGTCAGAATTTTGGTCCCAACATTTTATATTATGAAAGCAAGGGATAAAACAAAGATTACCTGCCACCACAATTAGAATCATGGATAGTCGCAGGAACCACAAAAAATGTGATAGGTATCCAAGTATCTCTCAATTCAACTTTATATGGAATAGAAACTGAAATAGCCCAGTGACTGCAAGGCTAGAGTGCTGGACTTTCACTTTAAGAGGTATACTGCCCACCTAACTGTTGTAATAATACAGAAGTAACATAAAGAAACAGCTAACAGATACCTTTTCATCATTCCACACAGATGCATTATAAGGGAGTTACATTGAGTTACATCATAACTACAACACAGAAACAGGCCATTCTGGTCTATGCCGGCGTTTATGCTCCACACGAGTCTCCTCCCTCCCTACTTCATCTAACGCTTGTAAAAAATTTTACAACACCAAGTTATAGTCCAACAATTTTATTTGAAATTCACAAGCTTTCGGAGGCTTCCTCCTTCCTCAGGTGAATGTTGTGGAATCAGCATAGCCTTCTATTCCTTTCTCCTTCATGTGCTTATCTAGCTTCCCCTTAAGTGTATTTATGCTATTTTCTCAACTGCTCCTTGTACTCCACATTTTTACCATTCTTTGGGTAAAAAAGTTTCTCCTGAATTCCCTATTGGATTTATTAGCGACTATTTTAAATTCATGGACTCTAGTTTTAGACTCCCCCACAAGTGGAAACATTTTCTCTATGTCTGCCCTTTCAAATCCTTTCATTATCTTAAAAACTTCTATCATAAGAACATAAGAAATAGAAGGAGGAGTAGCCAGACGGCCCCTCGAGCCTGCTTCACCATTCAATAACATCATGGCTGATCTTCGACCTCAACTCTACTTTCCCATCCGATCTCCATATCCCTTGATTCCCCGAGAGTCCAAAAATCTATTGATCTCACTCTTGAATATACTCAACAACTGAGCCCTCTGGGGTAGAGAATTCTAAAGATTCACAACCCTTTGAGTGAAGAAATCTCTCCTCATCTCAGTCCTAAATGACTGCAGTACTTATCCTGAGACTATGCACCTTAGTTCTAGACTCTCCAGCCAGGGTAAACAGCCTCTCCGCATCTACCCTGTCAAGCCCTCTCAGAATCTTATATGTTTCAACAAGATCACCTCTCATTCTCCTAAACTCTAATGCGTATAGGCCCATTCTACTCAATCTTTCCTCAAAGGACAACCCTCTCATCCCCAGAATCAATCTAGTGAACTTTTGTTGCACCACCTCTACGGCAAGTATATCCTTCCTTAGGTAAGGAGGCCAAAACTGTACATAGTACTCCGGGTGTGATCTCACCAAAGCCCTGAACAATCGCAGCAAGACTTCCTTACTCTTGTACTCCAACCCCCTTGCAATAAAGGCCAACATTCCATTTACAGGTCACCCCTTTTATCAGGTCACCCTTCAGCCTTCTCTTTTCGAGAGGAAAGAGCCTCAGCCCATTCAGCCTTTCCTGATAAGTATATCCTCTCAGTTCTAGTATCATCCTTCTTTTGTGCATCTTTTTTGCACCTTCTCCAAAGCCTCCATATCCTTTCTGTAGTACGGAGAGTAGGGCCTGGATTTCACCTTGGTGCCAAGAACTCAGCGGGTGGTTAACCCCGGGGGCCATCATTGAGAAGGAGAATGATAGAGGTGCAGCAGCAACTTTGCGAGGTGATGGAAAAAGTGCCCCGCACAATCACCACAACCCTTTGAGTGAAGAAATCTCTCCTCATCTCAGTCCTAAATGACTGCAGTACTTATCCTGATGGTGCAGATAAGTGTGGGAATGTCTGCGATGGAGAGAATGGCAGCCTTCAATGAGCTTCAAGCACGGCTCACAGATGAGTCCATTCAGGCCCTGACAACGGCTGTGCAGACTCTGGATGTCAAAATGTCTGCCGCTTTAAACAGGTGGACAAATACTTTAGCCGTGGCCTTATAATCTGGCTCCACTCCCTATGACCGAGGCTGCGCCTGCACAGGTACAAGTGGAGCAGTCTTTGGCGGGGCCCTCACAGACTTCAAAACCCAGAAATCATAGGCCGAGAGCATCTCAACAGTCAGGGCAGGGATCTGAGCAACCTGCCATTACTTCTGCTGAAGCCGCAGGGGATTCACCACATCGAAGCAGTAGGAAGAGAAAGGCGAAGAACTGTAATTAACCAAGGGTATGCACAAGGGTGTTTGTCGAGCTGTCATGTTGTTAATTTATATATTTTTTTGTTATGGCACTTTAAATTTAATAATTATCACCACCACTGCCACGTCTTGGCCATTATTGAGTCTTTTTTGTGAATTCACCCTTTCATGTGCTTCATCATGAATGCCAAGACATGATGTCAGCCATTGGATAGGTCTGCAAGAGGGCCATGGAAGAGGGCTGGGATGTTGGACTTGCACAAAATGAATGAATTATGACAGCTGCCAGGAATTTGGCATACACCTGCAGAAACCTCCTCTGGTGGTCACAAACCAGCAGTGTACTTGGAATGATATCTCTTTTGGTTGATGAGCAATCCTGGCTCATGTGGAGGTCCTTGGATTGCCACGTGTGTGTAATCATTTGTGCCCTGTACCCGTGGGAAGCCAGCCAGAGCGTTGAAACCCACTGCCCTCTCAGGCTGGCTGATGTCATCATGGGGGATGTTGACGTAATCGAATGCCCAGGAAAAAAAGCCATCCGTCACCTGTCGTATACACTTATGTCCAGACTACTGAGAGACCCTGGAGATGTCACCGGTGGCGCCCTGGAAGGATCTGGAGGTAAAGAAATTGAGGGCAGTGGTGACTTTAACCGCGACAGGCAATGCGTGGCCACCAGGCCCATCCGGAAGCAGCTCTTTATGAACAAGCCTGCAGATGTCTGTGGCTTAATCTCAGCCTGCGTAGGCACTGCTCCTCAGAGAAGTCCAAATCATGAAATGACAAATTAACCCATTGGGCTCTCAAGAAGAGCCACTATGGATTTTCTGTTTTTCTTTTCTTTTTAAACAGGGGACTATGGTTTTCGGGACCGCATGAGTGTTGATGGTGCAGGATTACCGAGAGTAAAAATGACATAAAAATGGCTTCACAAAGTTATGGAGCAACCTTTGCTGGAGAAGTGTTGGTGCCCGAAATGATCCAGCGGTGCAAACATCAGCAGATATCAAATGTCACAGTGTGGTGATCATTTGGACTAAGACTTTGCCTCTCAAAGGCTCGGCTTTAACCCATTCAGGGTTATTTGTTACTTTCCGAGACAGAGTGCTCGAGGGGGGGAATGATATGGGAGTTACAGCCAAAAGTAATTACAAGCACTTCCATCTTTACTGTAAAACCACCAAGCCTGGACACAATTTTTTTGTGAAATTGAAATTGATATGAGTTGATATTCAAGCACTCGAGAAGGAAAAATTTACCTGACATTTAAGGGGATAATCAAATTATATATTTTTTAAAAGGAGTCCAGTCTAAGTGGTTCCTGCCCAATGCTGTGTATCAAGGAAGAAATTATTAGGGTGAGTAAAATTGAGCATTGATAAGTCCTGTCAGTCCAATGATACTGCTATCTGGAATCGGGATAATATTGAAATGTTAAAATGGACTCAGGCACAATGTAACGGGATATTTTGGGAGATGAAAAGCGGTCCAAGAAGAATTTAAATAAAATAAATGATAAAATGTGTTGCGATAGTGGACCAAACTATAAATATTGTATTGGGCAGTAAAGTTACTCCAGGGCTCATGAATGAGATGAAATGGTAATATAATGGGATGTGTAAAATTGGATGAGAGGAAGTGATTGAGGATATAAGATAGAAAGAGGGAAATTACACCACCAAATGGGAATTTTTCTAAGGTCATCGCCCTAGGTGATTATGGGTGAATTTCAGGAACCGAACCAAAGAGGTTTGGGAAAGATGTGTGAGTGCATCCATGAGTAACATAAATCACCTGGGCATGATTCACCAAAAGATATCAATCTGGTATCAATACACAAGCTAGTGAAAGTCAGGAAAGTGTAGTTGAGAATAGTTCATTGATAGCTTTCTCTTGGAGATATTTATGTCCTTACCTATACTGAACAATGAGGAAACTGCATTTGATAGCCTGGCCACTACCCGAGACATCGGGACCATGCAGGGGGAGATAAGCAAAGATCTCCAGACACCACCCGATCTTTGATAAGATAACCTGGAAGCCCAAGAATGGCTTGTATCTGATGTCACAAGTGTGGCATGATCTTGGGATACCGGTATGTTTGCAAATGTGATATGTTGCGTGTGAGGAAACTAATATGAGGAAATACATGATGAAGATGCACTGAAGAATGGGTCTCAGACATGCTCAGTTACTTAACAACAGCACGACATGAAATGGTTAATGTGGCTCAGGAGAATGAGAAAACCTTTTAAGCAAGGCATTGACACATGCTCCATAGAGAAACCGACTAATTAATGAAACAATCAGGATAGAGTTAAATACACTGGTACCTATCAGAAGGATTGAAACTAAAGTAAAGAGAGACATAGAAATTTGGATTACCCAAATTCAGGTTTGGGTTCCTTTGAGTTAACAATGAAATTTGGACAACTGAGGACTAGGGAGCATTAATACTTAGCAAAAATATCACAAGTGGTTATTGGTAAAAGGAGAGCTGGAGAATCTTTTAAGTCCATGATTTCTTGAAAATATGGTATACTGTAGTCTTCTGTACAATGTATTATGATTTTCTTTGTCTGTATCATCATGTGCAATATGAACCAAACAAAACTTAGACTAGAAGAGAAAATGGCTCAGATAGGTATGTGATGCTGACTAGATGAGAACATTAGATAAGGCCACATGGGGTCACCAGGTGATCATAGAATCATAGAAATTTATGGCACAGAAGGAGGCCATTCGGCTCATCATTTCCGTGCCGGCCGAGAAAGAGCTATCCAGCCTAATTCCACTTTCCGGCACTTGGTCCGTAGCCTTGTAGGTTATAGCACTTCAAATGCATATCCGACTACTTTTTAAATGCAATGAGGATTTCTGCCTCTACCTCCCTTTCAGGTAGTGAGTTCCAGACCCACCACCCTCTGGGTGAAAAAAGTTCTCAGCTCCCCTCTAATCCTTCTACCAATCACTTTAAATCTATGCCCTCTGGGTATTGACCTCTCTGCTAAGGGAAATAGATCCTCCTTATCCTCTTTATCTAGGCCCCTCGTAATTTTATACACATCAATTAAATCTCCCCTCAGCCTCCTCTGTTCCAAAGAAAACAACCCCAGCCTATCCAATCATTCCTTAGAGCTAAAATTTTCCAATCCTGGCAACATCCTCGTAAATCTCCTCTGCACCCTCTCGAGTGCAATCACATCTTTCCTGTAATGTGGTGACCAGAACTGCACCCTCTCCAAAGCGATCACATCCTTCCTGTAGTGCGGCGACCAGAACTGCACACAGTACTCCAGCTGTGGCCTAACCAGTGTTTTATACAGCTCCATCATAACCTCCTTGCTCTTATATTCTATGCCTCGGCTAATAAAGGCAAGTATCCCATATGCCTTCTTTACCACCTTATTTACCTGTTCCGCCGCCTTCAGGGATCTGTGAACTTGCACACCAAGATCCCTCTGACCCTCTGTCTTGCCTAGGGTCCTCCCATTCATTGTGTATTCCCTTGCCTTGTTAGTCCCTCCAAAGTGCATCACCTCGCACTTTTCCGGGTTAAATTCCATTTGCCACTGTTCCGCCCATCTGACCAACCCATCTATATCGTCCTGCAGACTGAGGCTATCCTCCTCACTATTTACCACCCTACCATCTTTGTATCATCAGCGAACTTACTGATCATACCTTTTACATTCATATCCAAGTCATTAATGTAGACCACAAACAGCAAGGGACCCAGCACCGATCCCTGTGGTATCCCACTGGCCACAGGCTTCCAGTCACAAAAACAACCTTCGACCATCACCCTCTGCCTTCTGCCACTAAGCCAGTTTTGTATCCAAAGTGCCAAGGCACCCTGGATTCCATGGGCTCGTACCTTCTTGACCAGTCTCCTGTGGGGGACTTTATCGAAGGCCTTACTGAAATCCATGTATACCACATCCACTGCGTTACCCTCATCCACACGCCTAGTCACCCCCTCAAAAAATTCAATCAAATTAGTCAGACATGATCTTCCCTTGACAAAGCCATGTTGACTATCCCTGATTAATCCTTGCTTCTCCAAGTGGAGACTAATTTTGTCCTTCAGAATTTTTTCCAATAATTTTCCTACCACTGATGTTAGGCTTACTGGCCTGTTTTTCCCTACTCCCCTTCTTGAATAATGGTATTACATTAGCGGTTCTCCAGTCCTCTGGCACATCCCCTGTGGCCAGAGAGGTTCTGAATATATGTGTCAGAGCCCCCGCAATCTCCTCCTTTGCCTCACACAGTAGCCTGGGATACATTTCGTCCGGGCCTGGGGATTTATCCATTTTTAGGCCTGCTAAAACCGCCAATACTTCCTCCTGCTCGATGTTAATATGTTCGAGTATATCACAGTCCCCCTGCCGTATTTCTATGTCTACATCGTCCTTCTCCATAGTGAAAACAGATGCAAAAAATTCATTTAGAACCCCTCCTACATCTGCCGGCTCCACACACAGATTGCCATTTTTGTCCCTAATGGGCCCTATTTTTTCCCTAGTCATCCTCTTACCCTTAATATACTTATAAAACATCTTAGGATTTTCCTTTATTTTGCTCGCCAGTGTTATTTCATGGCCCCTCCTTGATCTCCTAATTTCTTTTTTAAGTATCCCCCTGCACTTTTTGTACTCCTCAAGGGCTTCCTCCGTCTTTAGCCTTTTGTATCTGCCAAAAGCCCTCCTTTTTTTCCTAATCCATTCTCGTATATCCCCTGACATCCAAGGTTCCCAGGAGTTCTTGGAACCACCCTTGACCTTTACGAGAACATGTTGCCATTGTATGGTCTCAATCTCCCTTCTGAAAGACTCCCATTGCTCCGATGCGGATTTTCCTACAAGCAGCTGATCCCAGTCCATTTTGGCCAGATCCTGCCTTATCCTATTAAAATCGGCCTTCCCCCAATTTAGAACCTTTATTTCCGGCCCCTCCTTGTCCTTTTCCATGACCACCTTAAATCTCACCGAATTATGGTCACTGTCACCAAAGTGCTCACCTACTAGCACTTCTTCCACTTGGCCGGCCACATTCCCTAGAATTAGGTCCAGTACCGCCCCCTCTCTTGTAGGACTTTCTACATGCTGGCTCAAAAAGCTCTCCTGGATGCACGTTAAGAATTTTGTACCCTCTAAGCCTTTTACACTCTGAGTATCCCAGTTAATATTGGGGAAGTTGAAATCCCCCACTATTATTACCCTATTATTTGCACAATTTTCTGAGATTTGCCTACATATCTGTTCCTCGATCTCCCCCTGACTGTTTGGGGGCCTATAGTACACTCCCATCAAAGTGCTTGCCCCCTTTTTGTTTTTAAGCTCCACCCATATGGCCTCATTAGAGGAACCTGCTAATATATCATCCCTCCTTATGGCAGTAATTGATTCTTTAATTAATATTGCGACCCCCCCTCCTCTTATACCTCCCCCTCTGTCTCGCCTGAAGATTCTGTACCCCGGAATATTGAGCTGCCAGTCTTGCCCCTCCCTCAACCATGTCTCTGTGACAGCAACAATATCATACTCCCATGTGTTTATCAACACCTTCAGTTCATCCACCTTATTCGCAAGACTCCTTGCATTAAAATAGATGCCATCCAGCCTTGCCCTTACATATTTGCCCTGTCTTCCAAGCTGACTTGTTTTTTTCTCTATATTTGGCTGCACATCACCCCCTATTGTAGCTCCACTCTGTATCCCATCCCCCTGCCAAGTTAGTTTAAACCCCCCCCAACAGTGCTAGCAAACCTCCCCGCAAGGATATTTGTCCCGCTCTGGTTCAGGTGCAACCCGTCCGACTTGTACAAGTCCCACCTTCCCCAGAAGCAGGCCCAGTGATCCAGGAAACTGAAACCCTCCCTCCTGCACCAACTCTTTAGCCACGCATTCATCTGTTCTATCCTCCTATTTCTATGCTCACTAGCCCGTGGCACTGGGAGTAATCCAGAGATTACAACCTTTGAGGTCCTGCTCTTTAATCTGCTCCCTAGCTCCCTAAATTCTTGATGCAGGACCTCATCTCCCTTCCTACCTATGTCGTTGGTCCCAATGTGGACCACGACCTCTGCCTGCTCACCCTCCCCCTTGAGAATGCCCTGTAGCCGCTCAGTGACTTTCATGTTTTACCGCTGTTGCAAGCCGCACACCCACAACTCACAGGTCACACACACTGGCAGCTATTCAACCATGACAGGCACATTATCCAAACATCTTGCAGGACACCCACTGACATACGTCCCGCTTTCTTGCAGGACAAGTTGGTGCACAACAGGAGGCAGCAAGTGGCAGTGGCTCCATGGAACATGAAACTGCTGTCCTCTCTCAGGATGACAACATTCCTGCCCTACCCCTGCCACTCTGCCAGTGCCCTTGCTGTTGCCTGTCAGCTAGCCAGCCCACTCCCTATTGAAACTCCATTATAGGAACATAGGAACAGGAGTAGGCCATTTAGCCTCTCGAGCCTGTTCTGCCATTCAATGAGATCATGGCTGATCTGTGACCTAACTCCATATACCCGCCTTAGCCCCATATCCCAGAATACCTTTGGTTAACAAAAATCTATCAATCTCTGATTTAAAATTAACAATTGAGCTAGCATCAACTGCCGTCTGTGGAAGAGAGTTCCAAACTTCTACCACCCTGTGTGTGTAGAGGTATTTCCTAACTTCACTCCTGAAAGTCCTGGCTCTAATTTTTAGGCTATGTCCCCGAGTCCTAGTATTCAAGTATAGGAGACCTCCAAAAACAGGTACAATGCATCAACAGCCAAAAGCAATAATCCAGCAACTAACCTGTAAATCCTGCACGATCCCTTTAAATAGCACTGGTGAGGGGGTCTTCAATGCTGTTTAAGATCTGTTCAGCTGTGGAGCGTTGAGTTCCAAAATCGCATCTGTCCCTTTAAATCAGCACTGCAAACTGATCTACCGCATATTCTCCCTACATTACATGCTGTCAGCGTTGTTGTATGCGCATGCGTGAACACCTTTACAAATACAATGACCGGCGCACGTCACGCTACAAGTGTGCGTGTGCATTCCGGACGTCATTTTGAGTCCTTAGGAGTCTGCATAGCGCCAACACAACATAAGAACATAAGAAATAGGAGCAAGAGTAGGCCAATCAGCCCCTCGAGCCTGCTCCGCCATTCAATAAGATCATGGCTGATCTGATCCTAACCTCAAATTTAAATTCATGTCCAATTTCCTGCCCGCTCCCCGTAACCCCTAACAACGGGCGCTAAGTGGCCCAATTTAGACCCCAGTATCCTTGATAATTGGAGACAACTAATCAGACAGGAGGCATGATGTCAGATGTTGTGTGTCATCTGGAATTTAAGGAAGTAAGGTGGATGGCAGATTCATAAGACACGGAGGAAGATTGATGGGAGGCCCCATATAGAGCTAATGTGCCTAAAAACATATATAAGATGAGGATTAAATCATATTTGTTTGAATGTTCTTGGAGCGAGGCTGGACCACTCAACTGATCTCGAGGACCTTCGAGAGGTACACCCCAGAGCCTTGTGTGGTGATAAACTTCGATCGGAGTTAAATTCGATAACACCCGAATCTGGGCGCGGGCATTGTGGTCTGCAATTAACCCGCGCCTGGTGCTTCCGATGCAGGCAGCACGTGAGATTCGTGCTGTCTGGTCATTAACACGATTTCTACGTGCAGCCAATGCTAGCCGTGGTCTTGAGCGGCTGCACGCACAAGCAGGAGGCCAAAAATGTTAAAGGCAACCTGCATCTCTTAAAGGGGAGGTGCGCAATCAATGAGAGCAGTGCAGGATGGCAGCCAGGATTGCTGGATCGCACGAATCTCACGTGCTGTCTGCATTGGAAGCACCGGGCGCGGGTTAATTGCAGACCTGGATTGCTGGATCTACAAGAGAGCGCACCAAAGTTCTTGGATGATGCACTGGTGGAGGGAGTGGATGAAAGGAGGGCAATCCTGTACCTTCAGGGTGGTAGGAGACCCTCCAGACACCAGCTGCACAGGCAGTTGGAGAGAATGGCCCAGGAGGTGAATGCAAGTGTCATGGGTGCAGTGACGAAAAAAGTTCAATGATTTGACACGACTGGTCAAGGTGAGTGAATGCAAGTGTCAAGTGGCACATCCTACCAACTGTACCACTGCACCATGCATCACACCCCCCCATCACCCACCCACCAACAAAAGCTGCACATCCGTACACAATGCTACACTTGGCATGCTGCATCTCACCCTCACACAATACCACTTACAGGCCACACAACCACCACTTACAGGTCACACGCACTGGCAGCTATTCTACCATAACAGGCACATCACCCAGACACCTTGCAGGATACTCACTGACAAACTTCCCTCTGTCTTGCAGGAGAAGGTGGTGCATACCAGCCGGCAGCAGGAGAGACCTGAGAGAGGACAGGTACGCTTACACATCCTCACCCCACTGGAGGAAACAGTGCTGTGGATCATTGGGCAGGCCGTCGTTGTGGCCATGGCCACTGGTGCCGATGAAGGGGGTCTCTGCATATCTAATCCACTTTCTCGTTTCCCACATCTCCCTCATCCCACAATCTTTTCTGACCCACGTGCTGCAGATTGTGTCAGCACGCACGTCTTACTTTCTCCTCTCCCCTCACCACAACTCAACCCGTCTCCCTTTCTCTTTGCAGATACCCAAGAACTGGAGCCAGCACCGTCCGAGGCGGAGGAGGAGGAAGCCAGTGGCAATGAAGCCACACCATCACTTGATCTGACATGCGCATCCATCAGCTCAGATACTGACACTGCACGTACTTTAGAGCCAGGGTTAGAGGAGGGATCTGCAAGTGGTGAGACACCGGGCACAAGTGCACAGGAGCCGGGATTGGGTGAACGGATACCACAGGTGCCAGCTTGCCGGAGGGCAAGGTCACACAATGGTTCTGCTGCCGAGGAGTCAGGTGATGACTTCGATGGGCCAGGCTACAGAAGAAGGCTGATGGAGGTACACCACCAAATGTTTGGTGCACTGGAAAGCCTGCCAGGAAGCCTGCGCACAATGTCAAGGGCATGCAGGACTCCACCTCAAACTTGGCGAAGGGCTTTGCGCAGAGCTTGGAGCCCATCCTTACCCACATGGACCGGGTGGTCACCTCCATCAGCGCACCTGTGGAACCCACCATGATGCAGCGTCTGATGACCGATGTCGCAGCTTCCATTGCAGCACAAACATTTGCCATTGCATCACAAACCGATGTGATCAAAGGTTTGCAAGCTTTGATTGAAGCTCAGAATGCTGCAATGGCAGCGCAGACTACTGCTGTGGAAGCTCAGACTGCTGCTATTGTGACATTGGGTACCACTGTGGAACGGGGCTTCCAGGACGTCACAATCCGTTCTCCAGCTGATCACCAGGAGTGCTGAGGCACCGCCCCGTGTGAGTGGCAGTGGCGCCATGACAGTCGAACCTGCTGTCCTCTGTCCGGACGACAGCTTTCCTGCTCCCACCCCTGCCACTCCGCCAGAGCCCTTGCTGTTACCTGTTAGCCAGACAGGCCAGACTGCTGCAGCCCAGACCGAGATGGTGCAGTCTGAAGCCGGACCCTCGTGGCCCTGTGCTGCTCGAGGTCGTCCTCCAAGGCCATCTGCGCACTCCTCAATCGAAGGTCAGCAGCCTTCCACCACCCATGCTCCAGCCACTGGGGATGCACCTCGTAGGAGCACTAGGATAGGTAAAGGCACACGAACAACAAGCATGGTTCAAAGATAGCTGGCATGTTGGGCTGCCGCATAGTGAAGATGTCTTGACTGCTGCCAAGGTAGCAGGCATCAACCTCCAGGATGCGCTGCGTGTGATTGCACACCAGCTGCACATTGAGGGAGTGGAACCTCTTTCGGTTCATGAATATGACCGATTTGACATGTGGAGCATGCATGGCAATATGCATGCAGTCAATCGCACCCTGCACAATGGGGAGGCCTGCAATGCGAGCAAACCCTCATGCTCACTCATTCTGCTTCTCTCTGTCAAGAGGGAACATGATGAACCTGTTGTGCAGCTCGTACAGTGTCTCCGTGACCTCCCCTATGCAGCAGTGCACTGCACACTGTGAGATGCTGCACAGATCACCAGCAGAGGCCTGAAAGGATCCAGGGCCATAGAAGTTCAGTGCCATGGTTACCTGACAGCCACAGGCAGTGCTGTCCTCGCCCTGCTCTGAGGCTTAACGCTCTTCTCATAGAATCATAGAAAATTAACGGCACAAAAAGAGGTCATTTGGCCGATCGTGTCCGCGCCGGCTGAGAAACGAGACACCTAGCCTGATCCCACTTTCCCGCATTTGGTCCGTAGCCCTGCAGGTCACGGCTCTTCAGGTGCACATCCAGGTATTTTTTAAATGAGTTGAGGGTTTCTGCCTCTAGCACCCTCTCAGGCAGTGAGTTCCAGACCCCCACCACCCCCTAGGTGAAAATTTTTTTCCTCATTTCCGCTCTAATCCTTCTACCAATCACTTTAAATCTGTGCCCCCTGGTTATTCACCCCTCCGCTGAGTTGTGGCTGCAGCAGGTGACAGATCTCCGTCACAACCTCTTTGGTGAACCTCAGCTGTCGGATGCACTGATCCCCACTCTTCTGGAGGTAAGAGTAGTGTTTCCTGAAGGCCCTCGTGGGATATGGCCTCCTGCCCCTCCTCCTCCGCCCTCTCCTCGCAGCTTGACCTGCTCTGTGTAGTCTCTCTGCATGCTCCCAGTCGTGTTCTATGCCCAGCAGGAGTCCAAGCAGACCACCCATAGTTGCCAGGAATCTTGTTCAAATACTGTTGTAAATTTCAGCAACCTTAAGGCAGTACTTGCTAATCCACTCTCAAATATACCATAGCAACTCTCTAACTATAGGAAGCTTCAACAAACACGTCCTATTCTACCAGCAGCCAGAAGCAATAATCCAGCAACTAACCTGCAACACCTGCATGATCCCTTTAAATAGCACTGGTGGGGGGTCCTCCAGGCAGTCTAAGACATGTTCAGGTGTTCGTGGTCAAGACAATGCGTTGAGTAGAACAATGCGTAGAACTCAATACCACGGAAAGCTTAGAGGAGTATACAAAGTGCAGGGGTGACATTAAAAAGGAAATTAGGAAAGCAAAAAGCGGGCATGGTAAAATCAAAGAAAACCCAAAGATGTTTTATAAATACATTAAGAGCAAGAGGGTAACTAAAGAAAAAGTAGGGCCTATTAGAGACCAAAAAGGTAAACTATGTGTGGAGGTGGAAGATGTGGGTATGGTTCTTAATGAATACTTTGCATCTGTCTCCACAAAGGAGAGGGATGATGCAGGGATTGAAGTTAAGGAGGAGGAGTGTGAAATATTGGATGGGATAAACATAGTGAGAGAGGAAGTGTTAAGGGGATTAGCATCTTTGAAAGTGGATAAATCACCAGGGCCGGATGAAATATATCCCAGGCTGTTAAAAGAAGTCAGGGAGGAAATAACAGAGGCTTTAATGATCATTTTCCAAACTTTACTGGATACAGGTGTAGTGCCGGAGGATTGGAGGACTGCTAACGTTGTACCGTTGTTTAAAAAGGGAGCGAAGGATAGACCGAGTAATTACAGGCCAGTCAGCCTAACCTCGGTGGTGGGCAAATTACTGGAATCAATTGCTGGATAAACTGTCACTTAGAAAGGCACAGACTAATCAAGGACAGTCAGCACGGATTTGTTAAGGGGAGGTCATGTCTGACTAACTTGATTGAATTTTTCGAGGAGGTGACAAGGAGGATTGATGAGGGTAGCGTAATTGAAGTAGTCTACAAGGATTTTAGCAAGGCTTTTGACAAGGTCCCACATGGCAGATTGGTCAAAAAAGTAAAGGCCCATGGGATCCAAGGGAATGTGGCAAATTGGATCCAAAATTGGCTCAGTGGCAGGAAGCAAAGGGTAATGGTCAATGGGTGTTTTTGCAATTGGAAGGCTGTTTCCAGTGGGGTGCCGCAGGGCTCGGTACTAGGTCCTTTGTTTTTTGTGGTATACATTAATGATTTGGACTTAAACATAGGGGGCACGATTAAGAAATTTGCGGATGACACAAAGATAAGCCGTGTGGTTGATAGTGAGGAGGAAAGCTGTAGACTGCAGGAAGATATCAATGGACTGGTCAGATGGGCAGAAAAGTGGCAGATGGAGTTCAAACCGGAGAAGTGTGAGGTAATGCATTTGGGGAGAGCAAACAAGGCAAGGGAATACACAATAAATGGGAGGATACTGAGAGGTGTAGAGGAAGTGAGGGACCTTGGAGTGCATGTCCACAGATCCCTGAAGGTAGCAGGACAGGTAGATAAGGTGGTTAAGAAGGCATATGGAATGCTTTCCTTTATTAGCCGAGGCATAGAATATAAAAGCAAAGATGTTATGCTGGAACTGTATAAAACACTATTTAGGCCACAGCTTGAGTACTGTGCACAGTTCTGGTCACCACATTACAGGAAGGATGTAATTGCACTAGAGAGGGTGCTGAGGAGATTTACGAGGATGTTGCCAGGACTGGAGAATTTTAGCTATGATGACAGATTGGATAGGCTGAGGTTGTTTTCCTTGGTACAGAGGAGGCTGAGGGGTGATTTGATTGAGGTGTACAAAATTATGAGGGGCCTAGATAGAGCGGATAGGAAGGACCTATTTCCCTTAGCGGAGGGGTGAATAACCAGGGGGCACAGATTTAAAGTGATTGGTAGAAGGATTAGAGCGGAAATGAGGAAAAAAATTTTCACCTAGGGGGTGGTGGGGGTCTGGAACTCACTGCCTGAGAGGGTGGTAGAGGCAGAAACCCTCAACTCATTTAAAAAATACCTGGATGTGCACCTGAAGAGCCGTGACCTGCAGGGCTACGGACCAAATGCGGGAAAGTGGGATCAGGCTAGGTGTCTCGTTTCTCAGCCGGCGCGGACACGATCGGCCAAATGACCTCTTTTTGTGCCGTTAATTTTCTATGATTCTATGAGAAGAGCGTTAAGTGCTAAAATGGTGTCTATCACTTTAAATCAGCGTTGTTTACTGATGTAACGCATATTCTCCCTACTTTACATGCTGCTGGTGTTCGTTATCTGCTCATGTGCAAAACCCTTACCAAGATGGCGTCTGGTGCACGTAACGCTAGAAGCATGCACGCGCATTCCAGATGCCATTTTGGAACTTCAGGAGACTGCTTTGTACTGAAATTACGGGCGCTACACGGCCCAATTTCGAGCCCAATGTGTTTAATTGTACTCGTTGTTTTGGCGTTGCACGGCCTCACCGACATCCAAGTTGGCGTCTTGGATGCGCATGCACGTTTCCAGTGTGATGTGCACCGGACGCCACCTTGGTGTAGGAGTTAGCGCAGGCGCAGATAACAAACGCTGGAATCATGTAAAGTAGGGAGAAAATGGCTTCAATTAGTGTGCAACGCTAATTTAAAGTGATAGACACCATTTTGGGACTTAAAACTCAACTCAATGCACAGTCTTAACCCCGACCATCTGAACGTGTCTTAGAGTGCCTGGAGGACCCCCCCACCAGTGCTATTTAAAGGGACCATGCAGGATTTACAGGTTAGTGGCTAGATTATTGTTTCTGGCTGCTGAGACATTTGTGACTGTTTTTGGAGGTCTCCTAGACTTGAATACTAGGGCACGGGGACATAGTCTAACATTTAGAGCCAGGACGTGCAGGACTGAAGTCAGGAAATGCTTCTACACACAAAGGGTGGGAGACGTTTGGAATGCTCTTCTGCAGACGACAGTTGATGCTAGCTCACTTGTGAATGTTAAATCTGAGATTGATAGATTACTGTGAACCAAGGGTATTAAGGGATATGGGACTAAGGTGGGTATATGGAGTTAGGTCACAGGTCCACCATGATCTCACTGAATGGTGGAACAGGCTCGAGGGGCTAAATGCCACTGCCACTTGCTGCCTCTTGATATGCGCCACCTTCTCCTACAAGAAAGTGGGACATGTGCCTGGGTGATGTGCCTGTCATGGTAGAATAGCTGCCAGTGTGTGTGGCCTGTGAGTTGCGAGTGAGCGGCTTGAAACAGTGGTAATGTGTAAGGGTGAGAGGAAGCATCTGGTTGGAAGAGTTGAGTACTGATGGAAAGAGTTTATTGGAATGTGGGGTGATGGGGGGTGTAGTGCGTGGTGCAGTTGGTAGGAGACACCACTTGACAGTTGACCTCACTCACCTTGACCACTCATGTCAAAGCATTGAACAACTTCTTGCACTGCATCCATGTTCATGATGCCGTGTGCCTGGCATTGATGTCGTCTCCCGCTGCCTCCCACTGGGAATGCTCTTCTGCAGACGACAGTTGATGCTAGCTCACTTGTGAATGTTAAATCTGAGATTGATAGATTTCTATCCCACCCCCACCACGGGTATAGGATGTCCCTCCTTCTGTCCACCTCTTGCACCAAGGACTCTAGTGCATCAGCAGAGAACCTTGGTGCATGCACTCTCGCAGGCCTGGTACCAACTCAGATCGGCAGATTGGTGAGGTTTGGCGTGCAGATTGGAGGATGTGGGATTTAGTAGTGTGCAACCTTTATTCAATGTTTTAACAAAACTCATCAGTGTGTAAACATAGGGATGGGACTTGCATCTGTGTTTTACGTGTACGATGTCTGATCTCCGTTCAGACTCTGTGGAGACTGTAGACTGTTATTTTCAGCAAATAACAGGTACCAGCTACCTTTAAGAGATTTCTAAGAAACATCCTCCCTTTAAGAGAGTGAGCTCCCCTGGTGGTGGAAAGTGCGAATTGCATTGATTCCATGTTCAAGGCCTGGAGAGGAATGCCGATTGCAGGTGAGTCCTCAGGCCGGCCGAAACTTGTGTCCTGCCTGCGCTGGGGTCCTTGGGTGCAGGGTATATGCCCAAAAACGGCCCCTATCCAATTTTTCCCCCCTTGTATTTTAACATCTTTGCTCCTTATTATAACTTCTTAATAAAACTATTGTACTTTGGAACAAACTACCTCGGAGCCTTTTTAATTAAAGACAGAACCAGTAAAATAGATAACTCAAACTATCAAAGCCCCATTTTTCTAAGTCCAGGTACAGTGGGGTTGTGCACGCTCATTAAGGGTGTGATTTCCCAAGTTAGGCTCTAGCTCTGATTGAATGGTTTGCCTGTGTATGGAAAATGTGGGCAGGGAATGAGGCTTCTTTGCTGATCAGTTGCCGATTGGAAAATTGGGCCAGCTCGCAGCTCCTACCAGTTTGCATTTGGCCCCTATGGGGAAACAACTGTTACCATGCACTTTTTGGAGCAGTACAGAAGAGGCCAGGAGAATTTAGCTCCAATGCCATGGAGCTGCTGCTGAGGGAGGTTCAGGAAAGGAGGTTTTCTGTCTTTGCAGCTATAGGCCGTTGCCTCTCCTGTGAATCGAGGTACAAGTTGCATGGGAAGCAATAGCCCAGTGAGTGACTGCTCTGTCCCAGATCAGGAGGACCTGAGAACAAATGAAGAAAAAGTTCTGTAGCTTCAGAAAACACTCTAAGTCAAGAATTCTCACTGAGGCAGGCCTGCATGCTCTTTTTTCATACAAGGCATGGCCCCAAAGTAAGTGTCCATTTGCTGGGAGAGCAGCTGCAAAGGTTCTGCACTGCATTGTCTCCTTGTTGCTACATAACGACATTCTACAGGAGCTGCATAGCTCATTGACACAGGAGTGGCAACAGCAGCATGAATGGAGCTCCTCATAGATCAAAATTGATTGGCGAAGTCAAGGCTAGGGAGGGGAGTGCTCATTACACAGGAGTGCAGTCTTCATTACTCATTCACAAACTGACATGTTCATCAACGTTCTTCCGACAGGTTGAGTTTGGCAAGTATCCAATTTCCACTTGTTATGCTCCTTCATATTGTTGTTGCTTTCTCAGTTCTCACAGCAGGGCGTACATGTGTTACTAACCTGCATGAAGTTCTAAAATTAGATCAACTTACATGTTTTGTGAACCATAGTTTGGGGGGGATACGGTCCAAATATCACCCTCTCTTTTTCCTCTAGGTCCTTCCCAAGGTGAGGAACCAAGAAGAAGTGGTGCCACCAGCATGAGCACCGCACAGAACGTTGCGACAGGCGCTCCACTGGACCTAACACCACCACAGATACTAGCACCTCAGAAAGTATGATTATTTGGACGGAGAGCCACTGGATGAATTTCAATGCACAAATGAGGAGGAGTAGGTGGAGGTGGCAAGAGAGAATGCTAATCCAGTGCAATGGAATGAGTCACATCTTCACAGCTATCTGCAGGGGAGCCCCTGAGCACAGAAGGAGCAAACAAGGTACAGAACTCTCTCATGTGACTGGTGCCATTGAGATTTTGAACATTCAGCTATAGGAGTAGGTCACAGCCGGATTAGTCTGCCTGGGTAAAGCATGAGCAGAATGAGCAGTGATTGCTGGCTTCATCCACATTGGAGTCACCCTGCACACTGCTCTTGTGCAGATTTCAGCCCACTCAGTTGGGGGACCCAACCATGAGGGAGCAGCGAGGTATGGGTTCTGTGAGGCAGCTTCCGCTCAAGGAGACCACACAAGTTCCCTCTTCATCCAGACCCCTCAAAGAAAGAAAGGCTCGTATTTATATTTATGAGGCCTTTCACGACCTCAGGACGTCATAAAGCTACAGCCAATTAAGAACTTTTGAAGCGCAGTCACTATTGTAATGTAGGAAACGTGGCAGCCAATTTGCACACAGCAAGGTCCCACAAACAGAAATGTGATAATGATCAGATAATCTGTCTCAGTGGTGTTGGTTGAGGGATAAATATTGGGCAGGACACCAGGGAGAACTCCTCTGCTCTTCTTCGATAAAGTGTTACTGGATCTTTTACGTCTACCTGAGAAGACAAATGGGGCCTCGGTTTAATGTCTCATTCAAAAGACAGCACCTCCAACACTGTAGCACTCCCTCAATACTGTACTGGAGTGTTAGCCTAGATTTTGTGCTCTGAAGTGGGAACGTGAACCTATACCCTTCTGACATCAAGAGATAAGAGTGCTACCGACTGAGCCACAGCTAACACAGGGATTGAGGTGCTGTCAAAGAGGGAGAAGGTGCTGGCAGCCACAGTAACAAAGCATTTGGTTCCAGCTGTTACAGAAATATCCATTTTCTGCTCACGCCATCTGCGAACGAGGCTTTGCAAAACAGTCGCATCATCGGAAAGTTGCCCCTTTTTTCAAGTGGACTGTGGAAAGGTTTGGGGTATTTTCAATAAGCCACTCTCACTTTCAGTGGTCTCACTATGCTCCCTGTAAGTAACCTCATGTCCCCTATGATCCAAAAGCTAAAGCTGACAGATTTCTGCCCTTAGGACTCACACAGATCCTGGGTTGCCGGTGTAAGCAGCACTTTTATTTTGCTCCTAGTCATTCCAGAAAAAGGGAAATAGTAATACACCTCACTTGAGTTAATATCAGGCTCTGAATTGAAATGTTAAATTTTATTTTATAATAATTTTCATCGGTAAAAGTACATACAGAATGGCACAATTCTACACAATAACGAGCTACTCACTCTTAGACCTTGATGATGCGTTCTGCTCCTTCAGCAGTAGATGTCACATATTATGGGTAATTTTTTGACTTTGCACCCTGGCGACGAACTTTGCCCACTGGGAGTGCTCTTCGGAAAGTTGGGTGACCATTAATTTAAATAGTTTGAAAATTGTGCACAACAGCGCCTAACTTTTTAATATGTGCTCCGAGCATTGGGGCGCCCTGCTGTGAGCACAGTTATAAAATTAACCCTTAGTCTTTTGCACCACAAGTTATGACAGTTCTCGGAGATTCTTTGTCTTGTGACCCTCCTCCTTCTTTTCTTGCTCTCCCTAGCAGTCCCCAAACCAAGTCCTTTACTCTTTGATTTGTCTAGAGATAGCAATGAATTCATATGGATCTTAAAAACAGTTGATCTGTCAGTGATTGTTGCAAAGTGAACTGAACTTCATTTACACTTTCAAAACATGTCCCCTTGCTTCAAGTAGCAAACTAAACCAGTCTGAGGATAAAGGACAAAGAACATTTGCAGCAGTCTGTTGCCTGTTGGCCATCTTAACATTCCTAGGCACAAGACAAATTTGTCTATTTTTTAACTTAGACCAAGGAAAGAAAATATATATCTAATCTTTGAAGGCTCTGCTTCCCACCCAAGCAGCAAATTGGACAGCAGAGTTGGGGTCGACAGCACTGTAGTCCCAATTTTTAGACCCCTGCTTGCCATTAACAAGGCTCCATACTAGGAGCAGACCTTGACAAAATTACCCCTTATATATACAAACTTGGTTTTACTCCATCTAAATTTAGAGTGATGTCATCACTGAACTTGTCTCAGGGACAGATAGGCCCGTTGTGCAAGCTTCACTCTGGGGCTGGAACACATAATCTAGGCTAGCACTTCAGTGCAGTAATGAGGGTGTGCTGCATGTCAGAGGTGCTGATCTTTCAGATGAGAGATTAAACTGAGGCCCTATTCAGATGAACATAAAAGACTCCAGTGCTAGGTTTGCTTGTTCAAGTTGAACAGAGTGCACTTCCAGTTTATTCCACCTGACCTGGGGAGAGCGGAGGGAAGGAAAATATGCTTTGAGATGTTTTGTGATTGAAGCCAAGTTGATCAAACTGGAAATTAGGCAGGGTACCGTTTTTTATTAAGGTGAAATTTGAATTATGCAAGTAAAGGCATTTGAGAAAAAGGTAAGGAGCACTTGCTCATTAGCATGATATGCAATAGCAACCATCTTTGTGCTTGATTGGATGACAGGTCTCAATTCAAAGGCATTTGGACTGTTTAAGTACTGGAAAATTCGCTCACATCCTTGGTTCTGGTTGGAGATCTGAACTCCTTGGGCATAATGGAAATTTGCATCATTCATTTACAACATTTCATCATGAAAATCTGTGAAAGACTGTTTCATCCAAAAGTCCTGTCACTTATCAAACGGTGTAATAACATCATGTTCATATTGTGTATTACTTCTATTTTTATTGCTTTGAAGTATATTGCTGTGTCTCATGCTTCGATTTGTTATTCAGTATGCATGGTGCTCCCAAATGGCACAAAACTGACAAATCTCAGCCAACTGATGCAAGTGAATTTAAGTGAGAGACAGACATGCAACTTTAAGTTAATATTACAACCTCCCAGTTAAGAACAAAGCAGCCGTGTTCTTGGCTCCAGGCAAAAAATGTCAAATGTTCAAAAGTGTTAGTATCAGAGCTGAGTAGTATACTACAGTGTCACACATTTATTTTATGTATTAAGTGCTTGAGCTACTGGAACAAACACATTTATTTTTCATGCAGTTGTATAATGTTGCAGGGTGATGGCTCTGATGCTGGGTAATGTTAAGACCTATACACAGAGACACCAAACTACAAATTTTATGTTAATTCACGAACATACGAATTAAGAGCAGGAGTAGGCCATTCGGCCCCTTGAGCCTGCTCTGCCATTTGATAAGATCATGGCTGATCTGATTGTGACCTCAACCCTACTTTCCCATCTACCTACTATAACCTTTGACTTCCTTGTTAATCAGGAATCTATCTAACTCAGCCTTAAAAATATTTAATGACCCTGCCTCCACCGCTCTCTGGGGAAGGGAGTTCCGCAGACTCACGACCCTCTGAGAGAAAAAATTTCTCCTCATCTCTGTCTTAATGGGAGACCCCTTATTTTTAAACTGTGGCCCCTAGTTCTAGTCTCTCCCACAAGGGGAAACATCCCCTCAGCATCTACCCCTTCTAGTCCCCTCAGGATCTTATGTTTCAATAAGATCACATCTCATTGAAAATAGCAAATATCTGAAGGGTCAATCATGCCTGTGACTTAAAAAAAATGAAGCTGTATAATGCTGGCTGTGTGGCATGGTGTGTTGATGTGGAGAAATGCAACTCCACGGAGTGAGAAGTTGCAGTTCCATCCTTGCAATTTCTCACATGGTGAGTTGCCATAAGCTGGGTTGTTTGTGATTTGATGAGGTGGCTCTCCTCAGAGAGAAGGGAACAACTGTCAAGTGAGGCAGAAAGAAGCTTCATTTTAATATTGAAAGAGAAGTACGGAAGATCTCTGCTCTATTTTGCAGGCATTGGGTTAAATTTTCACAGAGGTTCTTCCGATCCTGTGCTGTAACTTCATCAGAGATCCATAGAAACCTTGGAAGAATAACCGGCTGGAATTTGCTGTAGCGGGGCATCTAACGGCATCTGCCGTTAGTTAGATTTGCCCCTGCACCCTTCAGCTCAAAATATTTTCGCCCACAAAGTTGCTGAAAGTGTGAGCTGATTACAGTTCAGCGAGGGAAACAGGGCATCTGGGTCCTGAGTGAACAGGGCAAGCAACCGGGATCTCCTTAACCAATCAGATTTGAAGATTGGGAAATAATCAGCAGAAGGACTGAGAAGGACAGTGAATTCAGTGTCAAATCAGGTACAGAAGGAGAAATAAAGAAATGGAAAGAAAGATTTGATTAAGAGAGAGAGAAAAAGAGACAGAATGGAAAAGTAAGAAAAAAATGTCAAAATGTCAAATTTCAAATTTTTAAACTCTCCCCGAAAAATTCAAACCCTGAAGGAATGAGACGCCACACTTGTAATAGTTAATTTTCAGTGCCAGAGGTTGATTGGCGGTAATTATCATGTCGTTAAAATGGTACTTACACTACTAATTACTGGCTCTAAATATCTGCGGTGGATTTAGTTTGTATCTATCGCACAAATACAGTAACTTCATGATGTTCAATACATGTCAATGGTAAGGCAGACAGCAAAATGCCATTTTCACAAATGGATATTCGCATTTAACGGCACACAGGCTCCTCGTCTGAAGTTACTGTACCATTTACCTATAAGTAACGGCAAGCGCCATTAGCCTCACCATTATTTTGACAGCAAAATCAGGCCCAGCGTAAATGCCATAGCCACCGTTTCTCTGGGGTTTCCGTGGATCTTCCACTGAAGTTACAGCAAATGATCGGTTCCTCCCCAGTAAGCCCAGGAAACCTGGTGGGAAGGGTGCCTAGGAGCGGACCTTTCCGGTCGGAAGGCATTTAAAAGAAGCAAAGGGTAATGGTTGACAGTGTTTTTGTGACTGGAAGGCTGTTTCCAGTGGGGTTCTACAGGGCTCAGTACTTGCTTTTTGTGGTATATATTAATGATTTAGACTTAAATGTAGGGGGCATGATTAAGAAGTTTGCAGATGAGACAAAAATTGGTTGTGTGGTTGATAGTGAGGAAGAAAGCTATAGACTGCAAGAAAATATCAATGGACTGGTCAGGTGGGCAGAAAAGTGGCAAATGGAGTTCAATCTGGAGAAGTGTGAGGTAATGCATTTGGGGAGGGCAAACAAGGCAAAGGAATACACAATAAATGGGAGGATACTGAGAAGTGTAGAAGAACAAAGGGACCTTGGAGTGCATGTCCACAGATCTCTGAAGGTAGCAGGACAGGTAGATAAGGTGGTTAAGAAGGCACACAGGATACTTTCCTTGATTAGCCAAAGCATAGAATATAAGAGCAGGGAGGTTAAGCTCGAACTGCATAAAACACTAGTTAAGCCACAGCTAGAGTACTGCATACAGTTCTGGTCACCACATTACAGGAAAGATATGATTACACTAGAGAAGGTACAGAGGAGATTTACGAGGATGTTGCCAGGACTGGAGAATTCTAGCTATGTGGAAAGATTGGATATGCTGGGGTTGTTTTCTTTGAAACAGAGGAGGCTGAGGGGTGATTTAATTGATGTGTATAAAATTATGAGGGGCCTAGATAGAATAGATAGGAAGGAACTATTTCCCTTAGCAGAGAGGTCAATAACCAGGGTGGATAGATTTAAAGTAATTGGTAGAAAGATTAGAGGGGATTTGAGCAGAATTATTTTCAGCCAGAGAGTGGTGGGGGTCTGGAACTCACTGTCTGAAAGAGTGGTAGAGGCAGAAAGCCTCACCACATTTAAAAAGTACTTGGATGTGCATTCGAAGTGCCGTAACCTACAAGGCTATGGACCAAGTGCTGGAAAGCGGGATTAGGCTGGATAGCTCTTTTTTGGCTGGGACTGACACGATGGGCCAAATGGCCTCCTTCTGTGTCATAAATTTCTATAATTCTATGGTTTTATTCTATGACTTGCAGTGGTTCAAGTAAATGTTTTTCAGAAATTTTTCAGGCCTTTTTGTATTGATTTTTGTTTCTTTCCTGCTAGCACGCAGCTTTCATGCGTCATTGTACTAGTTGTCACTGATTTTTTTTTTACTCCAGCTCCCTTTCCTGGCACCAAAGAATTTGAAAATGGGAACCCTTTGAGCTGACATTTTGAGAAGAAGAGGTAGATGTAAAGAGGAATGCCAGGCAAGTCAGGCTGCCCGAGAGGAGCTCCTTGCCCTCCTACCCATAACCGCATCTGCAGAGAGAGGTGAAATTGCCTCACTTTGTAAATGTAGTGCTGGAAGAGGGTCCTCTTCCCAATGGAAGCTGAGCTAGCAGACGCCTGGCAGCATCACATACCAAGTGTGAATATCTGACTAACCATAATGCTGGATGGTTTTTCAGAAGCACCCCAACCAAAAAATGTCATGCTTTATAGTGTAATGCAGAAGAGAAGGCATGTCAAGATGACTAAGAGCCAGCTTTGACTGATTTTGCGCATCCATTGACATGCCACCCATCATTTCTGAAGGCCCTGGCGCACACACCTTGCAGAGAGGGAGATGCTGAGCTGTGCCATCTGTGCCTGGTCAGTTGGCCTTTTTTTTTCTGGCAGACTTAGTGGGCGGAATTTTCACCTTCACCACTTGGGCAGTATTCTGGCGGAGGGAGTGCTCTCCCCTTTATAGAATCCACTAGCTTTTTATCCTATTGAAATCCACTCTGCCAGTTTACCGCCCAAGCAGTGAAGGTAAAAATTACCCTCAGTGTATGTTTTCAGCATTTTGTTTTGATTCCAGACCTCATGCCTTAGCTGGGCTTTTCACCATCTTAGCTATTTGCATGTTCATTTGTCCCCTTAATGTCTCTTCCTGCATCACTGTGATGCTCTTTGTAGGTCATTCAATCCATTTACTTTGGTGATTGGAGTATTAATTTTCTCTTTTCCTCTCCTCCCCATCCGGTTTTTCTCAAATGCAAGTCTGTCTTTCTTTTCTTTCCTTCTACAAAGAGACTTGTTTATCTGTCTATTTTCAGTTCTGAAGAAAGTTACATGTCCAAAACGTTAAATTGTTTTTTCTCTATATAGATGCTGATAAACCTGCCTTGTATTTCCAGCAATTCTATTTTTATTTCAGATTTCCAGCACTTGCAGTTTGTCTTTTTAGCATGGCACACACTCTATTCCCATGTATGTACTCTTTGAATGGGTGTATTGCAGCCAGCATTTTAACATACCTTCCTTTTCTATATCTGTAGTCACCCTCCAAGAACCAGCCTGAACTCCTAGTAAAATGGAAGAAGATAGCACCTAATGGCACTCAGCATCATTCATCCCACATGTCACAAATACCAGCACAGATACACCACCTTGGGGGATTTTGATAGCTAGTGTGAGGAGAGAGAGCATGAATAAGTAGGAGTATGTGGCATTGGTAATGCAGGAGCAGGAACTGCTGACCAGAAGGCCAGCTAATATTCTACCTCATCTGCAGGGCCCTCGTATTCAGATCTCACAGATTTGCATATAAAAGAAAGCTGTTCTCTGAGAATGATCAATATCTGTAGTCACTTGGGTCTGCGCAAAGCAGCCTGCTAGCTCTGCATAATGTGTGGCTGGGCAGTCCAAAAAATGGCTTATCTAAACTACCGTCCATCACAAAGTGCATCGCAACACCGGGACAACTGCAGCAGAGCCTACAGTGACAGAGATCCTTTGCTGATCTGGACTTTGGCCTGTAATGTATATCAGGCTCTCTCGTCTGGCTTTAATGCCAGGGGGAGAGGACTGAGTGAGCACTTACACAGGGATTCACAAATCTCACTGCTGCCCATAGGTCTGTTTCCACAGATATCAGTCTCATTGAATCTGTGATCACCTGGTGTTCCTGGATGTCACAAAGGCGTCAAGAGCCAAATTTGAACAGAGTACCGTCGTCTCCTAGAAGCTGTTCTTCCAGTCTAGTTTCTCCTCAAATAACCCAGGAACATAGGATTACCTTAAAAGAGTCATGAAACTGCTGTGCGATCACTAACCACCTGGCAGTTGATGGAATGCAACCTGCTGTAGTTCACGAAGAAATGGGGGTGAAATTGATCTTGGGCAATTGCGCAAATTGGGTGCTAGCGAATCGACCGTCCGTTTAACACTCTGCCCGATTTTCTGTTCCATTGAATTTAATGGGAAAGAAAATGGGGCAGAGTGTAAAACAGGCTGTGATTTACTATCGTACATTTTGAGCTACTGCCCAAAACCAATTTCACCTCCATTGTGTGTAGATGCAACACAATAATAGCATTCAACTCCCTAAGGTTAATTGTTATTGTATGCAAAAACAATTTGTTTTTTGAGGCTTAAATGAATTTCAAGCTGTAGACAGTTGCCAGAATCAAGAAAGGAAGACTTTATATAGAACCAGTGATATTCGCTTTAATGAAAATTAAAACTACAATAAAAACATGAGTTGAAAAGCCACATTAAGCCTGTGCTGTGCTTACAACCTAAGGTCTTTTTCCTTGTACAATAAACAGATAAGTGTGTTAATTCATGAGCACACCAAGATCTGCACAGTCAGTGCACAATGCCTTTTTCCTCTGCCTATTTTTGTAACAGCACTGAGATATACTTTAAAGGTGATGAACCATAATTGAGTTTTCTATATACAGAGGAATGTGTGTTTACACAGCACCAGTTACAAGTAGAATGGCTAGTCTGGTTTTCAAGGAGAAGTCATTACAGCAAACTAGAACGGCCCAGATTTTGCTGTCAAAATAAAGTGATGCTAATGATGCTCACTGTTATTTATGTGCAAATGGTACAGCAACTTCAGGTGAGGGGCAGATGTGCAGTTAAACTCAAATATCCAAAAGTTGCTGTCCGAAATACGCCGCTTCGCTGTTAGCTTCACAAAAACGACATCTCACTGTCTGCCTCACCGTTGAAATGCATTGAATGGTGTGCAGTTGCTGTATTTGTACAGTAAATTCAAACTAAACTTGCCACAGAAAGTTAAGTCTTGTCCATTCCAGCCTAAGTACCTTTTTTAACGATGTAATAAGTGTTAATTACTGCCAGTCAATCTCTCTGGCAGTGAAAATTAACTATTACAAGTGTGAAGTCTCATTCCTTCAGGTTTTAATTGTTGTTGGAGATTTTAAAAATGTAAAATTTTAAAATAATTTTTTTTTTAGCTTTTCCTTTCAGTCTTTTTTTTTTCTCTCTCTCTTAATCCAATCTTTCTTTCCCTCTCTTTCTGTACCTGATTTGACATTGAATTCACTCACTCTAATTTACACTACCTCCTCAGTCCTTGTGCTGTTTATTTCATTATTCTTTAATTTGATGGGTTAAGGAGATACACAGTTGCTTGTCCTGTTCACTCAGGTCCCAGATGCCCTGTTTCTCTCGCTCCCAGCTCACACTTCCAGCAACTTGACACGAAAAAAATTTAAAAACCTAAACGCGCAAGGGCAAGTCTGACTAACGGCAAAATTTGGCAAATGAGTTCATATAGTGTGGAATGAGAAAATGCCATTTCGCCCATCAAACTGGATCCTTCCTCAGATAATTACTCCTTTCATGGATGTTGCTTTACTTACTTAATCTCCCAAAGGAAATTCTGCAAAATTTCATCCAAAGAGTAATAAAGTAAAATTCTTCAATATCTGAATGTCCTCACAGGCCAATCAGTTGGAATATCGTGTGCACTTTTGTGTACATGGAAGGATATTGGTGCATTGGAGAGAGTACAACATAAAGTGACTAGAATGATTTTAGAGCTTAGATCTCAAAGTATTGAGAGACTCAAAGAACTTCACTTGTTTTCACTGCAAAACAGAAAATTGAGAGGGATCATGATTCAGGTCTTTGAATTGCTGAGAAGTATTGATGACGCAGATGTAATCAGGATACCCAACTTGGACTGTGAGCAAATGAACTGGAGGATATAAGTTTAAAATTTATAAGCATCAAGCAAAACCAGAGTTTAATCTTTTTCCCTAATGTGTCAATTTAGCTTTTTAAATAATAGCTAAATAAGTCTTTAGCTAGGTATGGAACTGCAGATCACAGAGCTATGTATTGACAGAGTATCAAATCTGCATAGAACATGATAACCTCTGTGCCATGACTCCATTATTGAACATCAACCCATCATTTCTCAGACTGTTACTGACCTTTTCTCTTCTAAAGCACTTCCTCCCCATGGGCTCTAAACACTCCTTCAGAGTGAGACAGCAATTTACATGTACTCCCTCCAACCTAGTACACTGGATTCGCTGTTCATGATGCAGTCTTCTGTACAAAGGTATTAAGGGATATGGGCCAAAGGCAGGTATATGGAGTTAGATCACAGATCAGCCATGATCTTATCAAATGGCAGAGCAGGCACGAGGGGCTGAATGGCCTACTCCTGTTCCTATGTTCCTATTCTCTCCACCTAACCTCTCTCTTTTTGGCCTTCTGCACAGTTCCACTGAAAGTCAACGCAAGCTCGTGGAGCAGCACCTTATCTTTCTACTGGGCACTTTGCAGCCCTCTGGCCTAAGTAGTGATGTTTCTAACTTCAGACCTTAACAATAGCTCCCACTTTCTCTTCCATAGGAAGTGCTGGTGAAGTAGGATGGGTGCACTGGCATTTCTGGGGATGCACAAGAGTGAATGGTTGGCACTTGGGGGGGTGGGTGGAGACCCTCCGTTGGAACATCATGCTGGCGAGGTGGTCTGCATCCTTGGTGTCGACCTATCTTTTTATAGCAGGTTTCTGGCCACTTTGGAACCTGCTGCACTTTGCCAATTTGACATGCTTACATTTCCATCTGCCTCATCATTTTCTGTGTCTCTTCTATGTCTCTTATTTTTAAAATTTGTCTCATTATGCCTCCTATTGCTTCGTGTTAATATCACTTCTGCCAATAACCACCAGCTAAGCACTTTACTCTTGCCCCTTCCCCTTGTTCTGTTCCTTTTTAAATTTAAATGTTTATCTGTAATAGTTTCCAATTTTGACAAAGGTCCACATCTGAAAGGTCATCTCCTCCATTCTGTCCACAGATACTGCCTGACCTGCTGATTATATCCAGCACTTTCTGTTTTCGTTTCAGATTTCCAGCATCTGGAGTTTTTTGCGATCAGTTTGTACTGTTATTCTCTTGTCTATTTTAATATCCCTCTTAATACTTATTTTGGTTATCTTCAATTAAGCAACTTAGTGCATTATTCATGTCTCAAGCAAAAGATCAAATATGCGGACGGAAGATCAGTTTGAGGTCAAGCAGGACTCTAAGGCTTCACAGCTTTGGACTTAGCCTGAGCAAGCAGCCAGGAAGACTGATGAAGTTGAAACCAGAGGCGTGTAGGTGTTGGAGGGAGCCGAAGAGAAGGGCTTTGATTTAATTGCCATTAAATTGGGAGATATTTTAACTCATACCCGCCTTAATATTCGACAGGCAGTCAGAAAGTGTAGTAACACAAGTTTATGATTTTGCTAGAAATACTGAACTGGGGAAATCTTACTGCACTGGTTTTTACACTTAGACTAGAGAATATCATCCCCACTGATTATGTTAACCGGCATCCTGTGCAAGATCGTTTATCCCATTGCTCAATCTGTAACTATAGCTTCTTATTGACGGCAGGCATTGAAAATAAATATGTGCGAAAACAGGGGTGAAGCCAAGGACCACTGGATTGTTTGGGTACCACAAGTGCTCACTGATACCCAAACTACAGTAAATGTAGCCTCCCATCTATTCTGAGCATGATTATAGTCACCATTTACATCAGTCTTATTGGAGATTTTCTCAGTCTGCGAGTTGTTGATACAGGCAGCTGATAAACAGAACAAAACAAAATAGAACTGAAAGGCATTAGCTGTGTTTAACTTTAAGCATACTGCTTAAGCCTCTTCAGAATGAGGCAAAGGTTTCGATGGAAAAGTCTGTCATTGCTGAGATCTATAACCGGAAAGTTAAATAGGAACCTGCGGATTTTAATCGAGGTTCCATCAGGAGGCCAGCGGAGAAAGTGGAGCAGTACTGGAACCAAAGGTTTCTTCAGAGTTTCAGCAAGTTGCAAGTCTTTGTGGTAGTTGTCAGACTGGATGTACCTTGGAGTTAAACAGCTTACGACCGCTTGTGCTGCCTGCAAAAAAGTTTAAAATAAAGAAATGTGTTAAGTAATCGTCATTGAGAAATATTAGAACAATCCAAGTTGACAAATTAGGCTGGTTTTGTACTGGAATATCTATCTACTTCAATAAAATCCTCTCTCGTCCTCATGCAAGTGCAGGCGGCCCACCTCTATTATTTAAATGGCTGTGTCCCCGCAATTTGGGATGGACTCAATGTCCTTGGTTATAGGTGAACAGGAGTTCCACTCCACCACACTTCTAGTGGCAGAGCAAGGACCCCGGAATTTATATTGAAGGAGCTGGTGCCTTGTTCAGCTTCTTTTCTGCTGGGAAAATAGGCGATGCTTCCCTGGCTTTGCCACCAGGTTAAAGGGATGCAAGCTGCATGAAAGATTGAATAATATCTTTTATCTTCCCTGGGTAAGATGAGCTTTGTCTGCATTATTTCTAACCTAGCATCCTGTCCAATAACCGATGAACAGATTTGTGGAGGAGAGATGCTTTATACCTAATATAAGTTGCTTTAAGTTTCTGAATTTGAAATTAATCAAATTGTCCTATTTACACCGTGAAGGGGGTTTCGCTAACAGGAGGAAGGATAGTAAAATATTTTAGAGTACATACTGCACAATATTGTTGGCCTCTTATTTTTAGTTTTTATGGCCCTGAATTTCCACAGGAGTTGTCCCGACAAAGTTACAACAGAGATCGAGACATATCCCACGGGAATTTGGGGCCTATATTTTAACTGAATGGCAAAAGCACAGCCACCTCCAGCCCTGCTGAGTTAATTTTTTTTAAAAAACCTTAAAAGTTGAAAGAAAATGTGAATACGGTGGGCACACACATACTGTCGCAACAAATCTTCAGCTTAATTTTTAAAGTATGCGACCCGATTTTGTAAATTCAGCAAAATCAGGGCGGTACTCACTTGTGATCGTGGGCTTGCCAACTTCATTGGAATAGGTTTAATTTACATGGGAAATATTCACAGGAATTCAGGCCAGGAGTAGTATTAGCTGCTAGTGTCAGAATCTGGCCAGCCATCAGCTCTTAAAGGGCTACTGTTAATTCTCAAAGGGAAGACATTTTCTGGGGTCTGCAAACCAATGCTTTGCTATGTGAGAATATAGCTGAAAGAAGAAATTTGGACAAAACTGCTCATTTCACAGCTGATGCTTTGGCGGTCCTGCTGCAGAAGGTGCAGCAGAGGAGTGTTCCCCTTTCTGCAGCAGAAGGCCACCTTCCTGAGAAGATGGAGGTGCCTGGAGGGAGTTGGCCAAGAAAATGGATCCAGGTCCATTGTACTTGGGAGAAAATTAGGAAAGAGTTTTGGTATCTGGAGAAATGCCACTGTAAGTGTATCAGCCCAGCCCAGCCCAGCCCAGCCAACTCCCCCTGACCTTCAATAGTACCACCATCACATGTCCCCTACCTTCTGAAGGGTCACCATTGACCAGAAGCTGAACTGGACTGGCCATATCAATACCATGGCTACAAGACCAGGGTCAGGCACGTAAGTCTTTGGCACATTGGAAGTCCTGCTGTGCTATTGTTAGGGCAGCGGAGTGGGATCTCAGGTTTCTGACCCCATGTACTCTACAAGCTCTCTCCCCGAGGGTGCAGCTGAGAAATATTTCCATTGGGTATTCTGCAACAAGTGGGTTACCTCCTGACCCCTGAAAGCCTCTTCACAATCTGCAAGGCTCACGTCATGAGCGTGATCATTTAACATTCTTATCCTCATGTTTAAATCTCTTCATGGTCTTGCTCCTCTATATCTTCTCCTCTAGCTCTACAATGCCCTCTGAGACTTCCTGTTTCTCTGTCTCTGGTCTTTCATGCGTCCCCCTCACCATCATCCCACCATCTAGGCCCCACACTCTGCAATTCCTTCGCCTCACTCTCCTCCTTTAAGACCCACCTTAAAACCCAACTCTGACCAAGCTTTTGGTCATCCCTCCTAACATCTCCTTCTTTATCTCGGTGAATATTTTAGTCTGTTTTTGCCTCTGTAGAGCGCCTTTCAACGGTTTTCCATATTAAAGACATTGGGCGCTAAACTGGGCTATGTAGCCCCTGTTGTTTCGGCACAACACGGCCTCTCTGACATCCAAGATGGCGTCTTGGATGCGCAAGCACGTTTCCTGCGTGACGTGCTCCAGACGCCATCTTGGTATAGGAGTTTGCACAGGCGCAAATAACGAACACTGGAATCATGTAAAGTAGGGAGAAAATGGCTTCAATCAGTGTGCAACGCTGATTTAAAGTGATAGACACCAATTTGGGACTTAACGCTCAACTCAACGCACAGTCTTAACCCCGACCACCTGAATGTGTCTCAGAGTGCCTGGAGGACCCCCACCGGTGCTATTTAAAGGGACCATGCAGGATTTACAGGTTAGTGGCTGGATTATTGCCTCTGGCTGCCGAGACATTTGTAACTGTTTTTGGAGGTCTCATAGACTTCAATATTAGGACACGGGACATAGCCTAACATTTAGAGCCAGGACATACAGGAGTGAATTTGGGAAATGCTTCTGCACGCAAAGGATGGGAGACATTTGGAACTCTCTTCTACAGACGGCAGTTGATGCTAGCTCACTTGTGAATGTTAAATCTGAGATTGATAGATTTCTGTGAATCAAGGGATATAAGGGATATGGGGCTAAGGCGGGTATATGGAGTTAGGTCACAGGTCCACCATGATCTCATTGAATGGTGAAACAGGCTCGAGGGGGTAAATGCCACTGCCACTTGCTGCCTCTTGATATGCGCCACCTTCTCCTGCAAGAAAGCAGGGCATGTGTCTAGGTGATGTGCCTGTCATGGTTGAATAGCTGCCAGTGTGTGTGGCCTGTGAGTGGTGGGTGGGCGGCTTGAAACAGTGGTAATGTGTAAGGGTGGGAGGAAGCATCTGATTGGAAGAGTTGAGTACTGATGGAAAGAGTTTATTGGTATGTGGGTGATGGGGGGTGTAGTGCGTGGTGCAGTTGGTAGGAGACGCCACTTGACAGTTGACCTCACTCACCTTGACCACTCATGTCAAAGCATTGAACTTCTTCCTGCACTGCATCCATGTTCATGATGCTGTGTGCCTGGCATTGACTTCATCCCCCGCTGCCTCCCACTGCCTTTTGAGTATATGTCTGGAGGGCCTCGTGTCCCCCCCCCCCCCCCCCACTCACTGCGGATATAGGATGTTCCTCCTTCTGTCCACCTCTTGCACCCAAGGTCTCTAGTGCATCAGCAGAGAACCTTGGTGCATGCACTCTCGCAGGCCTGGTACAAACTCAGATCGGCAGATTGGTGAGGTCTGGTGTGCAGATTGGAGGATGTGGGATTTAGGAATGCGCAACCTTTATTCAATGTTTTAACATAACTCATCAGTGTGTAAACAAAGGAATGGGATCTGCATCTGTGTTTTACATGTGCGATGTCTGATCTCTGTTCAAGGACCAAACTTGCGTCTTGCCTGCCCAGGGTCCGTCGGGCGCGGGGTGTTAGAGCATCGCCCAGAACGGACCCTTAACCAATTTTCCCCCATTATATCAATGCAAGTTGCTGTCATTGCAGTGATGGAACACTCACCACTTGCCTGGATGGGCGCAGCTGCAATGACACTTAAGAAGTTCAACACCAACCAGGACCGAGTGGTTCGTCTATTCGGTGCCCCTGCCACTGGACTCAGTAACCATCCCCTCCACCACTGGTGCACTATGGCCACAGTACATACAATCTACAGCATACACTGCAGCAACACATCAATATTACTTTGACAACACCTTCCTCTGCTGCAACCCTAACCACCAAGAACGACAAGAGCAGCATATGTGGGAATGCCATCACCTTCAAGTTCCCCTCCAAGTAACTCATTATACTGACTTGGGCATACATCGGCATTCCATTGTGGGAGCGACATCATCACAAGGCTGCAATGATTTAATGAGAAGATCCATCAACACTTTTACTGGGCAACTAATGATGGGCAATAAACGAGGCCTTGCCTGTGTCGCCCACATCTGAAGAACAAATATACATACTTGCTCTTTATCATAGAAGGCATGGCTCCATTGGAAAAGTTTCTCTCCAGCACCCTAAGGGAGTGAGCTTACAGAGTACATGGGCCAAAAACCTTTGATCACGCCATAACAATAGCATGGCATGACTTCTAATGGGCCAAAGACTTATGTGCCTCATCCTCTTAGATTTCCTTGGATCAGAAAATTAGTTTACTGTTGATGGGTGCCCACATCAGTATCAGAACAGCTGGCACGTCCACTAGATGAGGGGAGGTGGTAGGATTATGCGGTGATGTCATCCTGCCAGTCCCCCTTCCTGGATGCCTGGCTGCAAAGGGAGTGGATGCAAGAAAGGCCCTCACCCTAACATATCATGGAACAAGGCCTAGACCTAGTGTAACTGGATCCTGCCTCCATTTCCACCCCACACATCCCTGCCTGACCTGATAACACTGCCAGTTCACTCCTATTGGTGAGGAAATTAAGCGCCCATGTATCCTTTGTTGCAGCACTCTTGCATACAACAGAAGTTGGAGGGCAAACTTAAGTGGGGCACAGTTATACCTTGCACATAGCAGTTCCAAATGTTGTCTGCATAAGGTACTACCAGCAGAAACGCCGTGCCAGTTCATTTGCAAAGTCTTAGCCCCGGGAATGAGGTGGACCATGGTTTCTTAAGCATTGCACCAGATTGTGCCAAGTATTCTCCTGTCTCAGCACCAACATAGCTACTAGTACCCCAGAGAATTTTGAGAGTACATTTGAGGAAGGTACATCAGATAAATCACTATTCACAAGTGCCGAGCAATTGGAGGTGGCAGGAGAGGAACAAAAAGTGCAGGCCTGACTGAGAGCCTACATTGTATATTTTCTGTATGGACAAGGGATTGGTTTCCTACTGAGCCTGCCTTTAGGCCTTCTCGTTGATGCAGGAGCACAAAGCATCTGCTACATCCTTTCAGCCTGCCATGAGGAATAGCTGGCGGAAAATGCAGTACATCACTAGAGTCACTTGAGTGTTGCAGATGAACATACAGAAATGCAAAATACCATGGAGTGGGTAGCATCTGTACGACACTAAATTAAGGTATGAACTGCAGGCAGTTCACTTACTTTATACAGGTATGATCTTCAGTCTGGCTTATCGGACAGATTTTTCCTCCAACGGCCTGGAAGGATTTTGTGGCATTGAAGCTTAATGCCAATGTGACTTTGACAGCTATGGGAAGAGCCATGACAGTTACTGAGGATGTCTCTAAGTCATGGTGCAGTAAATGCTTAGTCAGGGCCTGTGCAATGAAATGAAGGCAGCAAAGGTAGATCCTTTGAAATACCTAAGCAGGAATGTCCCTCCTCATCCAGTTTCTGCAGCAAAAGAGATTCCTAACTTCCCAATTTTATTAGCTACAACTTGTTTCACTATACTAAATGCCCAGATTTCAGGGAAGTATTTCCAAACAAATGGAGGCTTTTAAAAAAAAATTAGGGAAGTAAATAAAATAATACACAACATTCTCAATATAATAAGAACTGGACTGTTACATTCAGTAAAACATCAACAACCTTGCTTTAAGAAATCATCTAAAACAGGCCAGATTTGCTGAGCAGTAATGTGCCCAATTTACATGGGTAAGATGACTACAGGGTCAGATCCTTGCCTGAAATCAGGCTATTCAGCATGGAACCTCATTTTAATAATTATTCAATGATTACAAGGCTCATGCATGCCTGTGGTGCAGCTTCATTTTCTCCTCCTAAATTGCTGCAAATCAAACATCCAATTTTACGACCCATGCCTGCAGAGCCTTGAAAAATTAGCCTTATGGTAAAAACAGAATGCATTCAGTGCAAAAGTTCTTTTACATCACATGAAAGATATAATGGAGCATATATATTTTAAAATTCTGTAGGATATGCTTTTTATTGCATAAATGGACTGAACCATCACTCTATTATAATTACTAGCATTGGTGGGATATTAATCACATTCCACAAATCTTCATAATGTTTCCTCTATTTATACTTTAACATCAGTGGATTTTTGCATTGATGTACTAAAACCTAATAAAAATAGTGAGCAGAACTGGCAATATAAGGCAAAAATTCAATTTACCAAAACTGGAAACAATCCATTTCTCCAAAGGGACAAAAGCTTTCCTTTGAAATATTTTGATTTTAAAATATGAAAGATATTGAGGCAATAACTCTTTAACTTACCTTTGCTATCTCCAGACACAGCAGACCACTTGAAGTAGCGGAGCTTGAATCTAAATATTCACTACATTATATACTTCATTTTAACATGCAAAATGCTAGGCTCTTAAAGATCATAATATGAGGGTAGAATATATTTCCACTACATTCCATTTATTCTAATTTTATCAATTCTGAACTGACTATATTTGTGAATAAGCTGAAAGGTTGTTTTGCAATACAGTTGATTCTAAATGTTGTGGTGAGAATAGCATTTTCAATATTGTGGATATTACTTTCACATTCTTAGGTATAGAAATTTCCTGGCATAGTTCTGAAAAAGAAAGGGGAGTGATTTCAAACAGACCTCCAAAAGCTGAATGACCTACATGCAGTTTTTGACATTGGCAGGTTTACTCACAATTGACTATTTTACAGAATAGTAAATCTCTGGCAAATGCCCTTTCAGCTCACTTACAAATATAATCAGACTGAAGTTGTTTTTAAAAATATTTTAAGAACTGCAACTGCCTCCTGCTGGTGCGAGTTACTCAAGAGACTGAATGACAGACAGAAAAAAATATTGAAGGGTTTTTCCTTTAAGTAGGGATTTTAGGGCCTTTTGAAATTAAAGAAGCATAGAAATTACAGCACAGAGAGGAGCCATTCAGCCCATCACACCTGTACTGTGCTACATCTTCATCTGGAGCCATCTACTCCAATCTTATTTCTCTGGGTGATAAACTGCCAGAGTGAATTGCTTGCTTGTTAAAGAAACTGCCCGATTTATCAGTCAGGTTCTAAAGCAGGCGAGTGATCCCACCAGAGGTGGCGGTACAGTGATATACAGTCAGGAGGGCGTGGCCCTGGGAGTCCTCAACATTGACTCTGGACCCCATGAAATCTCATGGCATCAGGTCAAACATGGGCCAGGAAACCTCCTGCTGATTACCACCTACTGTCCTCCCTCAGCTGATGAATCAGTCCTCCTCCATGTTGAACACCACTTGGAGGAAGCACTGAGGGCAGCAAGGGCACAAAATGTACTCTGGGTGGGGGACTTCAATGTCCATCACCAAGATTGGCTTGGTAGCACCACCACTGACTGAGCTGGCCGATTCCTGAAGGACATAAAAAACCTGCAAGGGGATATAGACAGGCTGGGTGAGTGGGTGGAGATTTGGCAGATGCAATATAATATTGGAAAATGTGAGGTTATGCACTTTGGCAGGAATATTCAGAGAGCAAGTTATTTTCTTAATGGCGAGAGACTGGAAAGTACTGCAGTACAAAGGGATCTGGGGGTCCTAGTGCAAGAAAATCAAAAAGTTGGTATGCAGGTGCAGCAGGTGATCAAGAAAGCCAACGGAATGTTGGCTTTTATTGCTAGGGGGATAGAATATAAAAACAAGGAGGTATTGCTGCAGTTATATAAGGTATTGGTGAGACCGCACCTAGAATACTGCATACAGTTTTGGTCTCCATACTTAAGAAAAGACATACTTGCTCTCGAGGCAGTACAAAGAAGGTTCACTCGGTTAATCCCGGGGATGAGGGGGCGGACATATGAGGAGAGGTTGAGTAGATTGGGACTCTACTCATTGGAGTTCAGAAGAATGAGAGGCGATCTTATTGAAACATATAAGATTGTGAAGGGTCTTGATCGGGTGGATGCAGTAAGGATGTTCCCAAAGATGGGTGAAACTAGAACTAGGGGGCATAATCTTAGAATAAGGGGCTGCTCTTTCAAAACTGAGATGAGGGGAAACTTCTTCACTCAGAGGGTGGTAGGTCTGTGGAATTTGCTGCCCCAGGAAGCTGTGGAAGCTACATCATTAGATAAATTTAAAACAGAAATAGACAGTTTCCTAGAAGTAAAGGGAATTAGGGGTTATGGGGAGCGGGCAGGAAATTGGACATGAAGCTGAGTTCGGATCGGTCAATGCCCTGTGGGTGGCGGAGAGGGCCCAGGGGCTATGTGGCCGGGTCCTGCTCCGACTTCTTGTGTTCTTTAGATTTGTGGTTGGGATCAGATCAGCCATGATCTTATTGAATGGCGGAGCAGGCTCGAGGGGCCGATTGGCCTACTCCTGCTCCAATTTCTTATGTTCTTATGTTCATAGCTGCCAGACTGGGTGTGCGGCAGGTGGTGAGCAAAACAACACGAGGGAAAAACCTACTTGACATCGTTCTCACCAATCTACCAGTCGCAGATGCATCTGTCCATTACAGCATTGGTAGGAGTGACCACCGCACAGTCCTCGTGGAGACAAAGCCCTGTCTTCACACTGAGGACACCATCCAACGTGTTGTGTGGCACTACCACTGTGCTAAATGGGATAGATTCAGAACAGATCTAGCAGCTCAAAATTGGGCATCCATGAGGCGCTGAGTCATCATCATCAGCAGAATTGTATTCCAGCACAATCTGTAACCTCATGGCCTGGCATATTCCTCACTCTACCATTACCAACAAGCCAGGGGATCAACCCTGGTTCATTGAGGAGTGTAGAAGAGCATGCCAGGAGCAGCACCAGGCGTACCTAAAAATGAGATGCCAATTCGGTGAAGCTACAACTCAGGACTACATGCATGCTAAACAGCGGAAGCAACATGCTATAGACAGAGCGAAGTGATTCCACAGCCAACGGATCAGATCAAAGCTCTGCAGTCCTGCCAATCCAGTCGTGAATGGTGGTGGACAATTAAACAACTAACGGGAGGCGGAGGCTCTGTAAACATCCCCATCCTCAATGATGACAGATTCTAGCATGTGAGTGCAAAAGACAAGGCTGAAGCTTTTGCAACCATCTTCAGCCAGAAGTGCTGAGTGGATGATCCATCTCAGCCTCCTCCCGATATCCCCACCATTACAGAAGCCAGTCTTCAGCCAATTCCATTCACTCCACGTGATATCAAGAAAAGGTTGAGTGCACTGGCTACAACAAAGGCCATGAGCCCCGACACCATCCCGGCTGCAGTGCTGAAGACTTGTGCTCCAGAACTAGCCACGCCTCTAGCCAAACTGTTCCAGTACAGCTACAATACTGGCATCCACCCGACAATGTGGAAAATTGCACAGGTATGTCCTGTCCACAAAAAGCAGGACGAATCCAATCCGGCCAATTACCGCCCCATCAGTCTATTCTCAATCATCAGCAAAGTGATGGAAGGTGTCGTCGACAGTGCTATCAAGCAGCACTTACTCACTAATAGCCTGCTCACCGATGCTCAGTTTGGGTTCTGCCAGGACCGCTCGGCTCCAGACCTCATTACAGCCTTGGTCCAAACATGGACAAAAGAGCTGAATTCCAGAGGTGAGGTGAGAGTGACTGCCCTTGACAGCAAAGCAGCATTTGACCGAGTGTGGCACCAAGGAGCCCTAGTAAAATTGATATCAGTGGGAATCGGGGGGAAAACTCTCCAGTGGCTGGAGTCATATCTAGCACAAAGGAAGATGGTAGTGGTTGTTGGAGGCCAATCATCTCAGCACCAGGACATTGCTGCAGGAGATCCTCAGAACAGTGTCCTAGGCCCAACCATCTTCAGCTGCTTCATCAATGACCTTCCCTCCATCATAAGGTCAGAAACAGGGATGTTCGCTGATGATTGCACAGTGTTCAGTTTCATTCACAACCCCTCAGATAATGAAGCAGTCCGAGCCCACATGCAGCAAGACCTGGACAACATCCAGGCTTGAGCTGATAAATGGCAAATAACATTTGTGCCAGACAAGTGCCAGGCAATGACCATCTCCAACAAGAGAGAGTCTAACCACCTCCCCTTGACATTCAAAGGCATTACATCACCGAATCCCCATCATCAACATCCTGGGGGTCACCATTGACCAGAAACTTAACTGGACCAGCCACATAAATACCAAAGAGCAGTCAGAGGCTGGGTATTCTGAGGCGAGTGACTCACCTCCTGACTCCCCAAAGCCTTTCCATCATCTACAAGGCACAAGTCAGGAGTGTGATGGAATACTCTCCACTTGCTTGGATGAGTGCAGCTCCAACAACACTCAAGAAGCTCAACACCATCCAGGACAAAGCAGGCCGCATGATTGGTACCCCATCCACCACCATAAACATTCACTCCCTTCACCGTCAGTGCACTGTGGCTGCAGTTTGTACCATCCACATGATGCTCTGCAGCAACTCACCAAGGCTTCTTCGACAGCACCTCCCAAACCCGCGACCTGCACCACCTAAAAGGACATGGGCAGCAGGCACATGGGAACAACACCACCTGCACGTTCCCGACTTGGAAATATATCGCTGTTTCTTCATCGTCGCTGGGTCAAAATCCTGGAACTCCCTTCCTAACAGCACTGTGGGAGAACCTTCACCACACGGACTGCAGCGGTTCAAGAAGGCGGCTCACCACCACCTTCTCAAGGGCAATTAGGGATGAGCAACAAATGCCGGCCTTGCCAGTGACGCCCACATCCCATGAATGAATTTTAAAAAATCTGCTCCCCCGTTTACCAAAGTGGCAAAGGTAAAAATTACCTCCCCGTATCCTTTTATATTTTAACTTTTCAAATATTTAATCCAATTTCATTTTAAATTATATTACAAATTTTTCCTGTGGTAAAGGTTTCTTGTTCTAATAGCTCTGTGAGTGAAAATGTTTCTTCTAACTTCGCCCTTCATTTTTTTAATGAAATGCTGAGTCTCTTACTCCTTGTTACCATTGAACAGCCAGTCAAGACAATCTTTCGGTGTTTACCTTAGAATATTTTGATAACAACTAGCAAAAGCAGGTTCTATGATCCTTCCTTTTTTTGTGTCTATGGGTTATAAATGAGTTGCCTGTTTTTCTCATGATTATAGAAACTGCAGCCCAAAAGAAGGTAATTCAGTGCATTGTGCTTGTGTCAGTGATAGCTCCACATTAGAGCTACTAATTGTAATCTGATTTCCCTCCTCTTTCTCTGCAAATTAAATATTTATCTTCTTTCAAGTGTCCTCTTAAATGCCATGATTGACTCAGCTACAATAGTCACTTGTAGTTATGCATTCCATATTCTAATAACCTTTTGTATGAAAAAAAACTTTTACCTCACCCTTTGTGCATCTAGTTCTAATCCTGAACGTATGCCTTCTTGTTCCTGATTCACCAACCAGTGGAAATAACCTTTCACTATTTACGCTCTAAAACCCTTGCAAAATTTCTATGACACACCCCCTTAACTTTCCCTGCTTTAGTGAATGCAGGTCTATTTTTTCCAAGTCTATCATCATAACCAAATCCTCTCATCCCTTGTATTATCCCAGTAAATCTATGCTACATGGCTCCAATAACCTCTCTGTAATAGGGTGTTCAAAACAACATACGGTGAGTGCATCGATGGGGAATTAACCAATGCCTTGCTGAGAATCATCATTGCCTCCAGGTGATATTCAATTCTCTTATATGTAAAACCCAGAATCCTATTTGCTCTTTTTGTGGCTTTTTCCACCTACAATTCTGCTTTTAAATATCTGCGTTTTTGCGTCCCTATATCTTGTGTTTCTCTACCCAGTCCATTGGAAATTTCACAGTTTAGGGTATAATACCATTTTTTCCAAAAATACACTGTAGTACTTCACATTTATCTATGTTGAACAGTATTTGCTACATATATACTCACTGCCCTGTCTATGTTTTCCTGCAGCCAATTGCATTCTTTGTCGTAGTTTACCATGACCTCTAATTTACTATTGTCATTATTCCCTCTTTGTCCATTGTTACAGTTTGTGCCTTCTCACTACATTCTTTAATAGTGCTCACCACACAAGCAGCTTCTTAATAACTGAAACTCAACATTATTCGAACAGTCAATATGATGTAATGTGACTCAGGGCTCACAATCCAACCTTTTAACATTGCGTTACACAGAACAGAGTACAGATTATCCATCATATACTGCTGGCCCTGCAGATGGCTGGAAAAACATTATTCTACAAACCATGGGAGAAATTTTCATCTGCCTATCACCCCGTTTTTCAATGTAAATTGGGTGGTAGACGGACGAAAAGTAAAAAAAACCTGAAAATTAGTACTGGTGCAGTAGGAGATCACTTTTGAGGTTGGGTCTTGTTCTGTACCTACCCTGGAAATGTCTGACATTGGATGGCAAAAGTGTTCCACTCCTTAATTCACCTTAATAAACCCAAAATAGACAATTTTTAAAAATGCATCTTAACTCACTATTTCGGGTCTGTGATTTTGAATGTAATTCAAGGTCCACTCTGATAGCCACAGGTATTGTGGGAATGACTGTGTTCCTGAAATTTTACATGCTAACAACATAGATCAGTTTGAAATTCTACATACACGTGTACACTATGGGCGTTAAATTGGGCCGTGTATCATCTGTTGTTTCGGCGCAACACGGCCTCTCTGACATCCAAGATAGTGTCTTGGATGTATATGCATGTTTCCAGCGTGACGTGCGCTGGACACCATCTTGGTATAGGAGTTAGCGCATGCGCAAATACCGAATGCTGGAAGCATATAAAGTAGGGAGAAAATGCGTGTAATCAGTGTGCAAAGCTGATTTAAAGTGATAAACACCATTTTGGACCTTAACGCTCAACTCAACGCACAGTCTTATCCCCGACCATCTGAACGTGTTTTACAGTGCCTGAAGGACCCCCCCCACCGGCGCAATTTAAAGTGACCATGCAGGTGTTGCAGGTTAGTTGCTGGATTAATGCTTCTGGCTGTAGGAAGTGTTTTTTGAAGCTCCCTATTCTTACTGAGAGTTCCTAGACTACATTTGAGAGTGGTTTGGCAGGTACTGCCTTACGGTTCGGAAAGTTACAACCCTGGAGGAACAACATTCCTGCCAACCATGGGCGGTCTGCTAGGACTCCCGCTGGGCATTGAGCACGACCGTGAGCATGCAGAGAGGCCACGCCCAGCAGGTCAAGCTGCGAGGAGACGGAGGACGAGGAGGCGCAGGGCACTGAGCAGGAGGCCCTACCCAATGAGGGCCTTCCGGGGCCAATTCTCTGACCTCAACATGACCGAGGAGGATTGCATCCGATGCCTGAGGTTCACTAAGGAAGCCGTCACCGAGATCTGTTAACTGGTGCGGCCACAACTGCAGCCTCAGAGCAGGGCGAGGACAGCATTGCCTGTGGCTATGAAGGTCACCGCGGCACTGAATTTCTATGGCTCAGGAGCATTTCAGGCCTCTGCTGGCGACATGTGCAACATCTCACAGTATGCAGTGCACTGCTGCATAAGGGAGGTCACAGACTCACTGTACCAGATGAGGAACAGGTTCATTACCTTCCCTCTCCTCAGAGACAAGCAGAACGAGCGAGCACGGGGGTTCACCCGCCTTGCTGGCTTCGCCATGGTGCAGGGTGCCATTGACTGCACACATATTGCCCTGCGTGCCCCGCACATCAACTCAGCCGTCTTCGTCAACTGAAAGGGCATCCATTCCCTCAACGTGCAGTTGGTGTGCGACCACATGCATCGAATCATGAAAGTCAATGTCCACTACCCTGGGAGCAGTCACAATGCCTTCGACATGTCCAACGTGCCAGCTATCTTTCACCTAACTCGACAAGTCAAAGGCTGGCTACTGGGTAATAAGGGCTATCCCCTCACACCATGGCTCATAACACCAGTCAGGAACCCACACGTGCACAGCAAGCCTATAATGAGAGCCATGCTGCCACACACAACATTGTGGAGCACACCATAGGCCTCCTCAAACAACGCTTCCACTGCCTGGACCGGTCTGGAGGAGCCCTGCAGTACTCCCCTGAGAGGGAGGGTAGATTCGTGGTGGTCTGCTGCATGCTGCACAACCTCGCCATCATGAGGGACCAGACCTAGCCATCAATGATTGGAGAAGACCCTGAACCAGAGGTGGAGGAGGAGGAGGCTGAGGAGGAGAAGGAGGAAGAGGCTGAGGAGGAGGAGGAGGAAGAGGAGGGGGTGGAGCCAAAAGAGGAAGTGGAGGAAGATGCAAGAGCTCTGCGTGCTCGCATGATCCGTTCCCCCTATCAATAATGTAAACTACATCCCCCAACTCACCAACAGTCCTACACTCCCCACCTTTCCGCTCCCACAAAACAATCAAATTGCCCTCCATCTGATTAAACATTGGTTTCCCTCTTAGCTCATTGCATAAATAAAAACCACCACCAAATGCAAAATCAAAGTCTATCAAATCAAAATTTATCAATGAATAAATGAAATTATGCCTACATAACAGAACTATTCACCCTTGTGCACTCCCTTAGTGACTTTTGTTTGTGTGCCTTTACCTATCCTAGTGCTCCTACGACATGCTTCCCCAGTGGCTGGAGCATGGGTGGTGGAAGGCTGCTGGCCTTCAATGGAGAAGCGTGCAGATGGCCTTGGAGGATGACCTCGAGCAGTTTTGGACTGGAAGAGCCCGGCTTCAGACTGCACCATCTCAGCATGGGCTGCAGCAGTCTGGCCTGGCTGGCCGATAGGCAACAACGGGGGGGTGATGAAGTGGCAGGGGTGGGAGCAGGAATGCTGTCGTCCTGAGAGAGGACAACAGGTCCGACTGCCATGACGCCACTACCACTCGCAGGGGGCGGCGCCTCAGCAATCCTGGTGATCAGCTGGAGAACAGATTGCTGGAGTGCTGTGATGCCCTGGAAGCCCCGTTCCACAGTGGTCCCCAGACCCACGATGGCGGCAGTCTGAGCTTCCAAGGCGGCAGTCTGAGCTCCAAATGCACAAGTCAGACCTTGGATGGCAGATGTTTGTGCTGCAATGGAAGCTGTGACATCAGTCATCAGACGTTGCATCATGGTGGGTTACACAGGTGCGCTGATGGAGGTGACCACCCGTTCCATGTTGGAAAAGATGGGCTTCAAGCTCTGCACAAAGCCCTGTGCCAAGTTGGAGCTGGACTCCTCCATGCCCCTTCTCATTGTGCGTAGGCTTTCTGGCAGGTTTTCCAGTGCCCCAAGCATTTGGTGGTGTATGCTCATCGGCTTCTGTAGCCTGGCCCATCGAAATCCTCATCTGACTCCTCTGCAGCAGAACTAGTGAGCAACCTCGCCCTCCAGCGAGCCGGCACCTGTGGTATCCGTTCCCCCCGCCCCGGCTCCTGCGCACTTGTGCCCGGTGTCTCACCACGTGCAGATCCCTCCTCTAACCTAACCTCTAAAGGATGTGCAGTGTCAGTCTCTGAGCTGGTGGAAACAAGTGTCAGATCGAGTGATGGTGTGGTTTCAGTGTCCTCCTCCTCCTCCTCCTCGGACGGTGCCATCGCTTGTTCTTGGGTATCTGCAATGACAAAGGGAAACAGGTTGAGTTGTGGAGTGGGGAGAGGAACAAGTAAAACGTGTGTGCTGACAGCATGTGCAGCACGTAAGTCAAAAAAGATTATGGAAGAAGGGAGATGTGGAAAAGGAGAGGAGCATTAGATATGCAGAGACCCCCTTCATCGGGACCTCCAGCGCGGCACGTTGTGACGGCTGCAGCGACAGCCAGCCCAATGATCCGCAGCACCGTCTCCTCTAGTGGGGTGAGGATCTGCAGACGTGCCCGTCCACCCTCAGGTCCCTCCTGCTGCCGGGTATTACACGCCACCTTCTCCTGCAAAGCAGAGGACAATGTGTCAGTGAGTGTCCTGCAAGTTTGTGGGTGATGTGCCTGCCACGGTCGAATAGCTGCCAGTTTGTGTGACCTGTTAGTGGTGGTTGTGTGGTACTATGTGCGGGTGAGTTGTAGCATGCCGAGTGCAGCATTGCGTTTGGATGGCCAGTGTTTGTTGGTGGGTGGGTGACAGGGGCTCTGATGCGTGGAGCAGTGGTGCAGTTTGCAGGATGTGCGACTTGACACTTGCATTCAATCACCTTGACCACTCGTGTCAAATCAATGAACTTCTTTCGGCACTGCACCCACTTGCGTGGTGCAATGCTCCTGGCGTTGACTTCCTGAGCCATCGCCTGCCAATGCCTGCGGAGCTGGAGGGTCTCCTGCCACCCTGTGGGTACATGTTGGCCCTCCTTCCATCCACCCCTTCCACAAGGGCCTCCAGTGCATCGTCGGACAAGCGTGGAGCCCTCTCTCGTGCTGGTCCTGCTATTCTCATGGCCATCTTTCCCTTCTCCTAGCAAGCTGTGCACCTGCCATTTGAAATGTGCACCTGCACCTTTAAGAGGTGCAGGCTGCTGATGACGTGCGCTGTGCACGCCCCATTTCCAACTTCCTCATTCTCCATGTAGCCTCTCAGCAGCGTGGGTAGCGCTGGCTGCACAGAGATATCATGGTAAGTAGCAGGCAGCACGAAGTTCACGTGCTGCCTGCGTAAGGACCATTGAGCGTGGACTATAAGCACATCACGCTACCCCCACCCGAAAACGGCCCTTATCGAATTTTTCCCCCAAAGTGTTAAAGTTATCGGGTATAAATCCATCTTGGACAGTAGTGCAAAATGGGAAATAGCGAATGGGCCACCCATTTTACACCCTGCCCGATTTTATTTTCCTTTGAAATCAACGAGAATGAAAATTGTGCAGAGTGTAAGAGCACGGCCGATTCATTATTACCCGTCTTGCACTACTACGCAAAACAAATTTATACCTCGACCACTTTGATTAGAGAAACGTAATTGTCCTTACTAGTGCCTTTCCATAATAAAATGTAATTATGTAATGGCATCATTATTGTGGGTCATGAATGACTCATTGGTCTACCAGTAAAACATCTCTCAATAAAATGCACTTGTCGCTATTTTAAAGCAATAAATGTTGAAAACCAAATTGAATTTTCCGTAGTTTTTGCAAGCTCATTATTCTTAAGACTATAAGATAGAAAAAAAAATTGTAGAGATCAGGCAGCTCTAAGTAATAAAAAGTTAGCACAAAAATAATGACTTTGTGATTTGGAGCTTTTTGTACCATTTGGCTGGAGGACAGAGTGTTTTACTTTATAATTTATCCTCATAAACAATTTAGTTTCTCGTATAGTGGTATTATTCAGATTCAGTAAAGCCTGAAATTTCACAGATCTAATCACTTCTTAATCAAAACAATAGTTGTCGATTACCATTTTCACAGTAATATGTCACAGGTAGCACGTAATTGAATTCAGGACCAAAACCAAATAAATAGCTTCCTGCAATTTGTTCTTTGACCTAAATTGTTATAAATACAAGGCAGTGAAATGTTAATGGATGTAAATGATGTCCAAAACAACAAGTAAGAATTACAGGTTCAGATGTAAATAAAGAACTATCAATAAAATAACAGAAGGTTCAAATTCTCAAACCGTTTTTCATGACATTAACATTGGAAACAATGGAAAATACTACCTCCGCTAACTACAAAAAATAGCCATTTCTAATAAAATGTAATAATTCTTTGAGAGATTTTCAACCTCTTATATTTTAGATTATTTTCTTTAGTTAATGAACAAAGTGAGGGGACTTGTAAAATGTAAAACTTTTGATTGGTTCAATAAAACAATTGTATGATTGTTACAAAAGTCAGTGTGAGTATTGTTTTAACCTTTTCCGCAAGTCAGTCAGAAAATTGGAATCAGTTTTCACTTTTGGTGCAGACAGTAAGCCCGATTCTCTGTTCCATTGGAGTGATATCGGAAACAGTTTATTAGTCTTAACGTGGCAGCTCTCTTCAGGCCTGCCTTCTTCTTCTCATTTGGATCTGATTCCACTGGGTGTTGCACACAGCATTTATCCTGTCTAAAATCTCTTGTCAGGCATTTTGTACAGGCCTTCTCTGGGGAAGGTGTCATGGAATTCCAAACATAGGAACTCTCCTTTGCTCCACTTCATGTAGCAGCACCTTGCATCTTTCATTTGTTAAATCTTAGTTATAGGCTGTTGAATGTTTCATTTCAAAAGTTGAAAGGGAGTGCATGCAGATATTATTAATATATTACTAGTGACTCTCCCGTGGTACGGTTCACAGCTCGATATTCTTGTAGAACCAGGTCTAATTTAAAATAATAAAGTTAGGAAAACTTCGGCTTTGGAAGAAAAGGAGCAGTCACAGGGCTATTTTGAAAAATAAAATGGAGCAGAGTCTAGGTGATTATCAAAAAAAGTAGCATAACCAGAGCAATTAAAAAAACGTTCATGACTTGAGCTTTTTTTCAAAAAAAAGGTAGCAGAATCGGGACTATCTAAAAGAAAAGGCACCAAAATTGGGCTTTTTCAAAAAAAAGGCAGCACAGCTGAGGCTGAAAAAATTAGTTAGCAGAACAGGGGTTATTAGAAGAAAAGATCAGCTAAAAGAGTTGGGACTCTACACTTTAGAGAAGCATAGACTTAGGGGTGATCTGATCACAGTTCATAAGGTGATGAAGGAATAGATTTAGTTCGAATTGACAGTTTGTTCCAATTAAATAGGTTAGAGAGGACCAGGGGGTCACAATTTTAAGTTGTATAAAGCCAGATCTAGGTTAGATATCAGCAGGTGGTTCTTTCCCCAGAAAATAGTGGCCCTCTGGAACAGGCTGCCGGCTTGTGCAGTGGATGGCGATTCACTGAATTCCTTCAAGGGAGAGCTGGAAATGTTTCTGGCTGGGGCGGAGATTACCCTTTACAAAAGGTAGGTAATGCATAGAATTATCAGGGCCAGAGTGATTTCCTGGATGAGTTTTGATCGTCAAAGAGGTCGGAGAGGAATTTCCAGGCTTTTCTTCCCCCAAATTGACCTGGGTTTTTACCTGTTTTTTTGCCTCTCTCAGGAGATCACATGGTTTTGGGTGGGATGGGGAGTGTATATCTTGTAATGCACAAGGGGCTCAATTTTGAAATGGTGGCAGATTGGCAGTGGGGGGGGGGGGGTGAAGGTGCATGTGGCAAACTCAAATAAAAATAACTTACCGTTTCCGACGTGATCGCAATGTAATTGATGGTGATTAAAATTCTCTCCGGGTTTCACGCCCGGCAGCCCCTGCTTGACAGAAGCTGCAACACCGGGGGTGGGGGGGGGGGAGACAAAGAGAGAGAGTGAGACGTCATCCGGCGCTGGAATGGAAGATCGGGGGGAGTGCGGAGGGTGGAGGGAGAGCGGAAGGTCGGGGGGACATCGGGGGAGGAAGAGGGGGAAATCAGGGAGACATCGGGAGGGGAAGTGGGGGAGATCGGGGGTGAAGAGGACGATATCAGGGGGACATCGGTGGGGGGAAAGGGGGAGATCGGAGAGGGAAACATCGGACATCGGAGCAGGGTGGAAAGGTAGGCTGATTTTGTGTTTTAATTTTGTGCAATGGTTTGTTATTTAATTTATTTTGTTTCTTATTGCCTGATCCGGCCCTTCACGCCTGGTTTCACTCAGCATGAATTAGAAGCCGTGGGAAAGCCATCCAGGTATGTTAAAAATCGTTCTACCGTCCTAATATGTCACAAGTAAAGTGCTTTAAGTACCTCAATGAGTTACATTTGGTTCTTTAACTAAACCGGCGGGACTTCTGGATTCGGGACGTCCGTGCGCACACAGGTGCGTCTGTGGGAAACTCGGAAGTCAGCAGGTTGGAGCCGGCTCCCGAACCCGCTCTGCATTTCTGCAATTTTCGCAGCCCCCCTGCCTCCAACGCACCCGCAATTTAAGTTTAAAGTTGAGCCCAACGTATCACAATTGTGTGGGACAGGCTGGATGAACCAGAGGGTCTTTTCCTGTCCGTCATTGTTCATATGTTCGTATGTTCGTGGGGGTATTAAGGAAAAGCCGAACAATGGAAGTGATTAAAAAATACCACAAGATGGGAACATTTTTTAAAAAACATATAACAACGATAATTTATCATTTTAAAAAAAGTAGGATAATTGAGCTATTTTTACAAAAAGACAGCGCATTTGATGGCATGAAAAAAAGCAGGAGAATAGAGGCTGTTGCAAAATAAACAGCACCATGGGGGTAATTTTTCTAAATTACCAGAACGGAACCAGAACAGGGGTCAATTTCTTTTTAAAAAAGGGCAGAGAGAAGCTTATCAGAGTGGGATCATGGAGTAAATGGTGCGTAGGTTGTTGATTCAGTGAAGGTCATAAAGAAGCTGGCTGGGGCCATTCTCATGTATGGCAGGGTTGAAATCCCCTATTCTTTACATGGCGTGTAGTTGGCATCGAATCTTTCTGCTCTTTTGACTGCTGTTTCGTCTACATCATGTATTTTTCTATATCAACAACAACAACAACAACTTGCATTTATATAGCGCCTTTTAACTAGTAAAACATCTCAAGGCGCTTCACAAGAGTGATTATCAAACAAAATTTGACACCGAGCCACATAAGGAGATGCTAGGACAGGTGACCAAGAGCTTGGTCAAAGAGGTAGGTTTTAAGGAGCATCTTAAAGGAGGAGAAAGAGGTAGTGAGGTGGAGAGGTTTAGAGAGGGAATTCCAGAGCTTAGGGCCTAGGCTGCTGAAGGCACGGCCGCCAATGGTGGAGTCATTAAAATTGGGGATGCACGCGAGGCAAGAATTGGAGGAGCGCAGAGATCTCGGAGGGTTGTAGGGCTGGAGGAGGTTACAAAGATAGGGAGGGACGAGGCCAATTTTAAAATCGAGGCGTTGCCAGACCGGGAGCCAATGTAGGTCAGCGAGCACTGGGGTGATGGGTGAATGGGACTTGGTGTGAGTTAGAATAAGGGCAGCAGAGTTGGAATAAGCTCAAGTTTATGGAGGGTGGAAAATGGGAGGCCGGCCAGGAAAGTACTGGAATAGTCAAGTCTAGAGGTAACAGAGGCATTGGTGAGGGCTTCAGCAGCATATGAGCTGCGGCAGGGGCCGAGATGGGCGATGTTAATTAGGTGGAACTGGGGGATCCTGGGGTTGGAGCAGACATGTGGTCGGAAGCTCATCTCAGGGTCAAATAGTACATCAAGATTGCGAATGGTTTGGTCCAGCCTCAGACAGTGGCCAGGGAGAGGGATGGAGTCGATGACTAGGGAACAGAGTTTGTGGTGGAGACCGAAGACAATGGCCTTGGTCTTCCCAATATTTAGTTGGAGGAAATTTTTGTTGTTATCAAACCGATGAAATAAGGATTCTTGAAAAAGAAGAAACAGAAAATACTGCAAACACTCAGCATGTCAGGCAGCTTCTGTGGAGAGAGAAACAGAGTTATTGTTTCAGGTTGATGACCTTTCATCAGAACAGGAAGAAGTTAGTTACACCTCCTCTAGACCCATCTTTTATTTCTTTATTGTCCCATTACCACCCTCCCTGCCTTGCACCACTATCCCTTTTGTCATTTAATCACTTCTGCCCTCCACCCGATCAAAGACCTTCCCATTTGTTCTCCCCCCCCCCCCCCCCCCACCGCCCACCCACCTTTTCCCTGGCTCTGTATTACGTAAAATTACATAGAATTTACAGCACAGAAACAGGACATTCAGTCCAACTGGTCAATGCCGGTGTTTATGCTCGACACGAGCCTCCTCCCGCCCTGCTACATCTAACCCTATCAGCATAAACCTTCGAATCCTTTCACCCTCAAATACTTACCTAGCTTCCCCTTAAATGCATCTCTGCTATTCACCTCAACTATTCCATGTGTTAGCACGTTCCACAATCTATCTAGTCTCTGGGTAAAGAAGTTTCTCCTGAATTTTCTTATAAGCTGTTAAATCTCCAATTTCTTCCTGTTCTGATGAAAGGTCATCAACCTGAAACATTGGGCCCGATTTTAGCACCCGGTCCCGGGTGCGTTCTCGGCGGGGAGGCCTCTAAAATCCCGATTTCGAGGAGCGGGACCGGATCGCGCCTCGATCCCGCCCACTTCCGGGTTCCGCGCTGACGTGCGGGGGTGCGTGCGTTGGCCCCGCTGGTGGGAATCCCGCAGGCAATTAAAGCCAGCGGGGTTCCGCTTGAGTGTATTTATCTAGGTATTTCAGGTCATTAAATGACCTGATTGAGCTGTTTATTTAACAGGTGTGGGATTTTACAGTGAAATGAGACTGTTTCCCATACTGGGGGAAACACTCACACTCTCAACGGATGTGTTGCAGCCAGCAGCCCGTGGCAGCTGCCAAGGTGCATTCCACAGGTGGGGAGGGAGAGCCTTCACCAATGCAGGAGGACACTCCGTAACATTGGGCAACGCCTGCCCTCCACCACCCTCCTCCAAGCAAGAAGATTCACCGGCGTGGAAGTCCAACCCCTGTGCGAGGACACACTTTTCTACCGTGCACAACCCCTCAGACCTACACCTGCCAGATGGGTGCTGCGTTGACATCCTCGGAGAACGAACAGCATGACCAGCGTCAGCAGCCTCGCAGTCCACGCCGTCTGCCTCAGAGACGTGCATCCCCACAACACGGTGCTGTGGCACATCCACCTGCACAGCAGGATGGAAGGCATTCGCAGAGAGAGATGCGTCGCAGGAGGCACTACCCTCTGCACAGGGTCTACAGACCGAGGCTCAGCTTCATGGACCTCTCTGAGCAGCAGTGCATATGTAGGCTCAGAGTCACTCGCCAGGTAGTCGCCGACATCTGCAGCCTCCTCAATGACGAGCTGCTCCCGGATGGACCAAGCAGCATCTTCTTACCCGTCGCCGTCAAAGTCACCACTGCCCTCAACTTCTTCGCCTCCGGATCCTTCCAGGGTGCCACGGGGGACATCACCGGGGTCTGTCAGTCGTCTGCACACAAGTGCATAAGGCAGGTCACCGATGGGTTGTTCCGCAGGGCCTCGACCTACATCAACTTCACCATGGATGAGCGCAGCCAGATGGAGAGGGCGGTTGGATTCCATGATGTGGCTGGCTTCCCACGGGTGCAGGGTGTAATCGATTGCACCCACATCGCAATACGGGCACCTCCACATGAGCCAGGGCTGTTCATCAACAGGAAGGGGTATCACTCCATGAACGCCCAGCTCATTTGTGACCACCACCAGAGATTCCTACACGTGTGCGCCAGATACCCTGGCAGCTGCCACGATGCCTTCGTCCTCAGGGAGTCCACCGTCCCGCCCCTATTCCATGCACCCAACACCGGCAACGGCTGGCTCCTCGGCGACAAGGGATATCCCCTGCACACGTGGCTTATGACACCTCTGAGGAACCCCATTACCGAGCCGCAGCGTCGATATAATGACAGCCACACTGCTACCAGGTCTACAATCGAGCAGGCTATAGGGCTGCTCAAGATGCGCTTCAGGTGCCTTGATCGTTCCGGGGGAGCACTCCAATACACGCCATTCAGAGTGGGACGAATTATAGTTGTCTGCTGTGCCCTGCACAACATGGCACAACAGAGAGGGGTGCCGCTGGAGGAGGCCCCATGCACACCTGCCACCCACATTGAGGACGACAATGAGGAGGAGGAGGAGGAGGAAGAGGAGGAGGAGGAAGAGGGAGAGGAGGAGGAACGACCCATGCGCCGAACACCGGCTCACCTGCGTGCTCGTCAGGCCAGGGAGGCACTCATATGCCAACGGTTCTCCTAACATCACACTGTGTGAGGCGTTCACATATCATAACGTGCACAGACGAGGGTCCATACAGGCTCCCTCCACAGAAGAGTGGTGCCTGTACACCTGCACCCACTGTATTATGCCCAATGGGTGGGACGGGGTGGTCGTCGTCATGATGAGGCGCACGGAAGGGACATATTGTACAAGCCGCAGAATTATGGACAAGAGGTGGCTGCATCGGTGAGAAAAAGTGAGTTTATTTTGTGGTGACATTCAAAGAGTGGAAATTAAAAAAAACAAATTGACAAACACCCTGGTGCAATCCCTGTGTGCTCACGGAACTTTAGGCTTTCGTTTTCGGGACCCCCTACGTGGTGCTACCCCTGTGGCTCCAGCAGAGGTGGTGGCAGGTTGCTCCTGTTCGTGCCCTGACCGGGTAGATGCTTTGGGCCGACGCCCCCTGGGTTTCGGTGCCCGTGAGGGCACCTCCACAGACTGCTCCTCCTGCACCTGTGCAGGGGCAGACTCGGCCACCTGGAGAGGATGGACTATTGCGGGCACTGGTTGAGAGGGGGGCAACGGGTGAGACGTGGGGGCGCCTTGAGTAGCGTCCACACTTCCATTTCCCCGTTCACCATCTTCCCTCTCATGGCCAAGGCCCACATCACCCCTTCCACCCTGCTGGACGGCAGTTTGGATGACGTGGGTGAGACCTTGCAAGGCCACCTCCAATGTATCTGTCAACCTGTTGATGGCGGCAGAATGTTGCTCACCCTGAATCCAAACAGCCGTTGTGAGGGCCTGGATGGACTCATAGGTGAGCTGTGCGTGACGCTCGAGGGAGGCTAGCCTGTCCTCCACCGCAGACGTTCCCACACCTACCCGTGACACTATCTCAGAGATGCCTTCACGTCCCTGCGACACTATCTTGGCGATACCCTCCTGCACCTGTGCCACCATTCCCCTCATGCAGGAGTTGGACTCCTCCATCCTCTGTGCGATTGTGGAGAGTGCGCGTGACACCTCTCCCAGTACCTCAGCAATGTGCTGGTGCCCCTCGACGACTCTCCTTTTGACAGGTGGCCCCCTGGGTTCAGCATCTGGGTCCGGCTGAGCAAAGCCTGGAGAAGAGTGCTCCCACCGACGCGGACCCTCCACGGCTGACCCTGCCACCAGGGTCTGCTCATGCTCACGTGTGCGCGGTGACTCACCATGTGCAATCCCAACTAACTGAGGGGGGGGACCCACCGAGGTGTGTGTATCTGCACTGGTGGATGCAAGGCTCGTGTGTGACGATGCACCCTCAGAGACGGGCATGTCCTCTGAGGAATCGCCCTCAACCGAAACGTCGATCGCAGACGGTCCTGCAAGAGAACAGAGGGAAATATCAGGCATGTGACCAAATGTGGCGGTGCGGCAGATGCCAGGTGATGCTAAGATCATTCGCGATCATGAGTGATGAGTGCCAGCTTTCCCTTACCGGCCGTTTCGCCAGACCCAGCCTCGCCATCCGCCACGGACAGGCAATGTAGCGTGTGGCTGATCTCCAACGCCTCCACCTCGGCGTCTGTCAGAGCCACCTCGTGTGGCGGGCCCCCTCCGGTGCGTGCCCTATCGCGTGCGTTCCTGGCCCTCTTCTCCTGTGAGGGCAAAACACAAAAACGTTATTGAGTGATGATTACAATGTGAGACGCTTCAAGCATTGGTGTGAGTGGGTTGAGCGTGTGCCAGATGGATGGGAGGATGCGTGTGCCACATGGCCATCCCATTGTATGGGCATTGGGGTGTGTGGTAGTGGTCGAGTGGGGACAGGGACGGTGGGTACGTGCAGGCACGGTGAGGATGATCGTTGAGTGGCTGTGAGGATTGTTGCGGGAGCGCAGTGCTGTCAGTGGAGATGGGGTTGTGAGGTGTTTGAGGTGATGTGGAAGACTGAGTGACGCAGAGTGCGTTAGTGTACTCACTTTCCCAGACCTGGTGAGGTCATTGAATCTCTTGCGGCACTGAATCCAAGTGCGGGTGGTGTTGCCCCTGCTGGTGACCTCAGCGGCCACCTCCTCCCATGCCCTCTTGGTGGCGCTGGCAGGGCACCTCCTTCCATCTGTGGGGAACAGCGTCTCCCTCCTCATGCGGACCCCGTCCAGCAGCACCTGGAGGGCGTGGTCCGTGAAACGGGGAGCAGCCTTACCCCTGTGCTCCTCCATCCTTCATGGAGTATAGTTTGTGGCTGGAGGGGCTTTGGTGGACTGCCCCTTTAAATAGAGCGCCACCATCGCATGCGCAGGCCGCCGGCACGCAGCTGGGAAGCGCGGAACCCGTAACTGCCGGCTAATTACATCAATCATCCCGCGATCGCGCGCACAACGCACTCAATTTGGACGGCGCGTTTTCCTCGAGCCCGACTGACCACCCGCTGCCAACCCGCACCCCTGGTAAAATCGGGCCCATTAACTCTGTTTCTCTCTCCACAGTTGCTGCCTGACATGCTGACTGTTTCCAGCATTTTCTGCTTTTATTTCAGATTTCAAGTACCTGCAGTATTTTGCTTCTATTCTTGAAACAGAGTGTATATGGGTACGAGATAAAGATTATTGAAATTGAATCTATCCTTGCATTATTGTTGCTGTTCTAGTTTGCTGCATAACAGCCCACATTCTATGTATGCCTTTGTGGATCCTAAAATCAATGTCTGGGACTTGAAAATTACAATATTCTCAGACAGGCACAGAATTATATTTTAATGCATAAATGTTAGCACAATTTCGGTATTGACGCTGCACTTAGGGCATAAGGTGGGTGAAGCTTCATGTGTGGTCCAGGGAGATCTTGGCCGGAATGGAGAACAACACGAAGCAGTTTAATTGTTTTTATTAGAAAATTATGCCTTCTAGTACACTTTACTACAGTGAAAGAATACTTTACTTCTTTTTTGGGATCAGATTTCAGAAATAAAAACACTTACATCTCAGGAAAAATAGCTTGCTCTCAGAATGCTATTGCTTCACAGTCTCAATAGGTCTGATTTTAACCTGGAGTGTGAACCAGGCGGGCAGGGGACGAGGGGAGGACCAAAACCCCATAACCTCAGCAGCGTGAGGCCCGAGAGATTTTAATCCCAGGCCTTATCTGCAGGCCCCTGCCCAGTCAGTTGCACGTTCAAAACCAGCGGGAAACGGCAACTGGCCAGTGGGCAGAATGTCAGACAGCAGAAGGCAGTCGACAGGGACCGAAGGAATGGTCTCCGGCACTCACGTAAACAGTGGACAAAGGAATTTCAATAAGGCACAGGGAGGTTGCTTCGGGAGGGTCTTGTGATGGGGTCGGGGGGAGCCGGGGACAGGGGGGCCTAAACCTCTCTGGTATTTCTGCTCCTTCTGACCAAGAATAGTAAAAAAAACTTCCTCTTTGGGTCTCTTCTGGCCCCAGCTCTCCTTGCCGCAACTTCACCTGGTGGGAAAGCTATGACTTCCCTGCTCAGGCTACTGGTTGAAATAGTAGTCAGGCCGTGATGCCGTCATCAGAGCCCAATCTGCATATTTAAAGAAGGACCCCACCAGTTTCAGGCAAGTGTCCTTGTCAGAAGAACAGGTTAAAATTCCAGACTGTGGGAATTGAGCAGGACATCTGTAGATCTTCCTGCCCCACATTAACATTGTGATCCACTGCCGCCCCGTGCTCAGCCCACTCCCATTTGCTGGTCCCCATTTTCTTTCCTGGAATTACCTGCGGGCCCGGACCGGCGAGCCTGATTGGCGTCCGCCGCTCGCCTGATTTATGTCAATAAGGCCCGAGGTCGAATTTAGAATGGTCCTCTGGACTCTCTGTTCTGGCCGTTATCGGGCACTATCGCATTTATGTCAGATTGTGGCTACGAGAGCAGGTCAGAGGCTGGGTATTCTGCGGCGAGTGACTCACCTCCTGACTCCCCAAAGCCTTTCCACCATCTACAAGGTACAAGTCAGGAGTGTGATGGAATACTCTCCACTTGCTTGGATGAGTGCAGCTCCAACAACACTCAAGAAGCTCGACACCATCCAAGATAAAGCAGACCGCTTGATTGGCACCCCATCCACCACCCTAAACATTCATTCCCTTCACCACCGGCGCACCGTGGCTGCAGTGTGTACCATCCACAGGATGCACTGCAGCAACTCGCCAAGGCTTCTTCGACAGCACCTCCCAAACCCGCGACCTCTACCACCTAGAAGGACAAGAGCAGCAGGCACATGGGAACAACGCCACCTGCACACGTTCCCCTCCAAGTCACACACCATCCCGACTTGGAAATATATCGCCGTTCCTTCATTGTTGCCGGGTCAAAATCGTGGAACTCCCTTCCTAACAGCACTGTGGGAGAACCGTCACCACATGGACTGCAGCGGTTCAAGAAGGCGGCTCACCACCACCTTCTCGAGGGCAATTAGGGATGGGCATTAAATGCCGGCCTCGCCAGCGATGCCCACATCCCATGAACGAATAAAAAAAAAATTAAGTCTCACTACAAAAGCAGATAGAACCCTACGTAATTTGGGCCCTGAAATTACAATGTGTGAATAAATCGGTTAATACCTGTTTGAACAGTGGACAAAGGAACTTCAGTTTGTACTTTAATATTCATACAAGTGCAATTTCAAGGCCCCTATATTGGTCAATATTTATCCCTTAACCAGCATCACTCAAACAGATTATCTGGTCATTATCTTATTGCTGTTGGTGGGACCTTGCTGTACGCAAATTGGCTGCCACGTTTCCCTACATTACAACGGTGCTTAATTGACTGTAAAGTGCTTTGGGGCATCCTGCGGTTGTGAAAGGTGCTGTATAAATGCAAGTTCTGTCTTTCTTTCTGTATCTGTCTTTCAGTTTTGTACAATCAGTTGCAGTTTGTTCCATTGCGATGCATGGCAAAATACAACTAAGTGCTAAAGACGTTGGGATAAATGTGAAGCTGGGAGAGCTAAAGACAAAAATCTACTCTATCAATTCTTTGCAAACCACAACTTTAATATTCAATTTGACTATGGTCTTTCCATTTTCTGAAGAAGAGTGCAGTAAATGATTATTATTTGACAATGTATTTTGCAGTGTCTACAATTTTAATCAGAATTTCCTAAAAGCTTTTTTTTCAGTGTAATTGGATTTTTTAAGCACAATTTCACATTAAATAAGAGCTACAATATCCAATTAGCTTGACGCCTTCTACAGTTGAATGTGCAAGGTTTGCTCTATCTTGATGGATAATGAAAGTATTGAAAATGCAATGGAGAGAATCCTACTTTAACAAACTGAATCAAAATTAAAGTAGTACATTATTTTGGAGATCATTTGCATTTAATTGTAACGACAATAATTCTGATTTGAATGCTCCCTAATTTATCATACTTTAAAATTGGAAATGGAACATTTGTCTTGTACAAACATGATATAACCTGGGATAAATATTGGAGTAGAAGCTGCAATCAGTACTGTATTTATATAAACTATTGTACTAAATTTCTTAAAACCAACTGCAGCTGTTAGAACCATAGAAGTTTACAGCATATAAGGGGGCTATTTAGTCCATTGTTTCAGTGCCGACTCTATGCTAAAGCAATCTAAAAACTAATTTTGCTGCTCTGCTCTCCCCCCATAGCCCCGTATCCTCCTTTGTTTCAAATATTTATTGAATTTTCCCCTAAAAGATGGATAAAGGATTGGTTAGCTAACAGGAAACAGAGAGTAGGCATAAATGGGTCATTTTCAGGTTGGCAAGATGTAATGAGTGGAGTGCCACAGGAATCAGTGCTGGGGCCTCAACTATTTACAATCTATATCAACGACTTGGATGAAGGGACCAAATGTATGGTTGCTAAATTTGCTGATGACAGAAAGGTAGGTAGGAAAGTAAGTTGTGAAGAGGACATAAGGAGTCTGCAAAGAGATACAGATAGGTTAAGTGAGTGGGCAAAAATTTGGCAGATGGAGTATAATGTGGGAAAACGTGAACTTGTTCACTTTGGCAGGAAGAATAGAAAAGCAGTAAATTATGTAAATGGAGAGAGATTGCAGAGCTCTGAGGTACAGAGGGATCTGGGTGTCCTAGTACATGAATCACAAAAAGTTAGTATGCAGGTACAGCAAGTGATTAGGAAGGCAAATGGAATATTGTCATTTGTTGCAAGGGGAATGGAATATAAAAGTAGAGATGTTTTGCTACAGTTGTACAGGAAATTGGTGAGACCACATCTAGAATATTGTGTGCAGTTTTGGTCTCCTTATTTAAGAAAGGACATAATTGCTTTGGAGGCGGTTCAGAGAAGGTTCACTTGACTGATTCCTGGGATGAGGGGATTATCTTATGAGGAAAGGTTGGACAAGTTGGGCCTGTACACATCGGAGTTTAGAAGAATGAGAGGTGATCATATTGGAAAATATAAGATCCTGAGGGGACTAGAAGGGGTAGATGCTGAGGGGATGTTTCCCCTTGTGGGAGAGACTAGAACTAGGGGCCACAGTTTAAAAATAAGGGGTCTCCCATTTAAGATGGAGATGAGGAGAATTTTTTTCTCTCAGAGGGTCGTGAGTCTGTGGAACTCCCTTCCCCAGAGAGCGGTGGAAGCAGGTCATTGAATATTTTTAAGGCTAAGTTAGATAGATTCCTGATTAACAAGGGAGTCAAAGGTTATAGTAGGTCGATGGGAAAGTAGGGTTGAGGTCACAATCAGATCAGCCATGATCTTATCAAATGGTAGAGTAGGCTTGAGGGGCTGAATGGCCTACTCCTGCTCTTAATTCGTATGTTCGTATGTTTGTAAAAGATGCAATGGTCTCTGCCTCAGCCACTACCTGTAACAAAGCATCCTTTGTGTGACAACATTTCTTCACTCTTTTATTTACAATGTTAAATTGATGACCACTTGTTATGACTCCTTGACCAGAGGAAATAATTGTTCCCTATTCGTTCTATCAACTTCTTCACAATTCCAAAAATCTATATTAAATTTCTTCTTAAGCTTCTCTGCTCCAGTAAAAATAGTCAATCAAGACTCTCCTCATGAATATAGTTTCCCACACCTGGCATTGCATACCTGGTGAATTTACACTGTACGCTCGCTATGGCTTTCTGTAATGGAATGCCCAAAATTGCACGTGATGCTCTAATTAATGGACTAGCTAATGATTTGTATAAATTCATCATTTTTTTTAATCTTATACTCTATGCCCTTATTATGAAGCCACAATTGCCACAGGTGTTTTATATAGCTTTATCTACCTAAGCTCACACAGTCAGAGAATTAGGTATTTGAACCCCTATGTCTTTCTATTCATTCATTCCCTTCAATGTCCTTTCATTGAGTGTATACTTCTGTTCCTTGTTTTTCCTCCCAATATGTATTAACTCACACTTATCCACATCAAATTGCATCTTTCACCTGTTTGCTCATTCTAGTACCTTTCAACTCTCCTTGTAGTCTTTTACAGTCCTCCTACTTTCGTGTCAGTGAATTTTGAGAATCTATTCCTTATACGCAAGTCCAAATTATCTATATATACAGAGAACAAAAGTGGACCTAGCACTGACCCCTGGGGTATACCACTTCCAACCTTTCTGTCCAAACAATACCCATTTATCCTAACTCTTTGTTTCCGTCCATCAACCAACTTTCTATCCATGCTGCTACATTTCTTCTTCGTCCATACACCTAAATTTTTCTAACAAGCCTCTTATGTGAGACCTTCTCAAACACCTACTGAAAATCCATATACATTAAATCTGCTGCATTCCCTTTATCTGTCTGATTAGTCACTTCTTAAAAGGCTTTATTACATTTTTCAAACATAACTTGTCTTTTACAAATCTGTTCAAGCTGTCCATGAATAATCCATTTTTTTCTAAATTCTTACTAATTCTATCTTGAATTATTAGGATTCTAAGAGCTTGCCCACAACTGACATGAGACTATAGTTACCTGGTTGATCCTTCTCTCCCTTCTTAAACAAAGTTACTCTCCAGTCCAATTTGTACACTTAATGAAGTTTGAAAATGGTCAGAATCTCTGCTTCTCCTCTCTTGACTTTCTTTAACTGCCTAGAGCACATGTAATCAGGGCCCAATGACCTATCCACCTTGAGGTCTGCTAATTTTTTCAAAACCAATTCTTTTTCTCCGGTTATATGTGACAATTATTCCATATCCTCCTCTCGAACATCTACATTCTCAATTCTGCCATCATTTGTTAAAACTGATGCAAAATATTTATTTAAGATTTCTGCCATTAGTCTTTCTCTCTTTCATCCCTGAAAAGTCCTACCCTGCCTTTCGCTATTCTTTCACTTTTGCATATTCTTACCATTTCCTTTCGACTATCTACTAGCGTTTTTCATGTTTCCTTTTAGCTCTTCTAATTTCCCCCAAAGTTTGGTTTGATATTTCTTTTGCTTTAATTCTCTTTTTAATATTATATGGTAGGGTGGCCAACTTTGGCATATTTTCCTAAAATTAGATGGTGGTGTGTTTAGATTTTAGGACCCATAATGATGCAATAACCTTATTAGAAGTCGATAAATAATTGTACCGTAAATTAAAATATTAGGTTATTTAAATACTCATGATAAAATAAAGAACACCTGATTTTCAAGTTTTCAAGTTGAGAGATATATGGAGAAGTGTTTAAATTCATAACAGATTTGTGAGGTTCAACTGATATTATAAAGTATGACAGAGCAGTAGAATTTGTTTATCTTAACCTTAAAAGGGCATTCCACCCTTGAGAATACGACCAGATATTTTCTGTCTTTTTTTATTGTTTGGTGTATTCTTGTTATGAATGTCAGTGGTGCAGATGGAAGATTCTATCACATTCTGCACCCTTTGTTATCATCAAATTGTTTCAGGTCAAGTATAGCAACTATCAAGAGGTTCACTATTATGCCCTAGTAATGCATCTTAATCCCAACCTCAGCAGGGGGCATTACTGCACCCACATGACATTTTCTATTACCCACAGCAGCCACTGTAACAGTCAGCTTAAATAAGTTTACCAAATTGAGTGCTAACTCGTTCCAGATTTTGAGTAATTTTGTGACGTGGACTCATGCTCATTGTAACCGAGCTGAGACTGTTCAAAAAGCCATTTCATTTTTTTTCTCGGTTCCTCTCCTGAGGTCATAATAGTCGCTATATAAATGCAAGTCTTTCTTTTCTTTAATGGTTGGAGTTTCATCTTGTGTTCAAGAAATTATGACACTGAATCAGAATCAGCATATTAACTTAATTAAATCACAATCAGGGTATTCACCCCTTATGCATTACTTCCAAATGGATATTGAGAAAATTACATGCTGTACTTTTCAACACAATTATCTTGAATGATATCACACTGAGATGGAACATTAAATAATCAATTTGGGGGCTCTTCCAATGGCTCATCTCATTAAGACAGTGAGTATTCTAAGTCATTTGAACTTAGTCATGTGTAATATTGAGGCTTTGGAAAGGGTGCATAGGAGGGCCTATAGACTAATTCCCAGTTTGAAGCATCTTAGTTATCAAGATAGGCTAAAGAGCTGGGACTCTACACTTTAGAGAAGCGTAGAGGGTGATCTGTTCAAGGTTCATAAGATGATGAAGGGAATAGATTGTGTTCGAGTTGACAGTTTGTTCCAATTCAATAGGTTAGGCAGGACCAGGGGGACACAATTTTAAGTTGTATAAGGCCAGATCTCGGTCAGATGTCAGGTGGTGGTTCTTTCCCCAGAGAATAGTGGCCCCCTGGAACAGGCTGATGGCTCGTGCGGTGGACGCCGATTCGCTGAATTCCTTCAAGGGAGAGCTGGACCTTGTTCTGGCTGGGACGGTGATCACCTCTTACAAAAGGTAGGTAATGCATAGTATTATAGGGCCAGAGTGATCTCCTGGAATAATTTTGATCACCAAAGGGGTCAGAGAGGAATTTCCCAGCTTTTCTTCCCCCAAATATGTCCTGGGTTTTTATCTGGTTTTTCGCCTATCCCAGGAGATCACATGGTTTTGGACGGGGTGGGGTGGGGTACAAAGGTATCACAATAGTCTGGGACAGGCTGGATGGACCAAAGGGTCTTTTCCTGTCCGTCGTTGTTTGTACGTTCGTATGGACTTGTACATTTCACTTAGGTGTACAAGTTTCCCTGAGATCACGGGGCATGAGATTTAAACCAGCTAGTCCAGATACAGCTACCCGCATGGAAGGTGAATTTATTCAAGAGCAGAGGATCCAGGAGGAACGAGTAACACCGCTACAGATGAAGGTTTATCACTCTGACATCTCAGAAGGCTAACACTATTCTCCCCGAGGAAGGCAAGGCAACCTATTCATTCACACCAGCTCATAAGGACAAAGTCATATAAATTCTGGATGCATTGCTAACTACAAGCATTGAGACTTTAATCTATTCAATAGACTGGCTATTGAATGCTGTTAACTTGTCAGCTATCGAGGGAGTTTAATCTTAAATTAATCTCACCAATTTATATCAATATCTGGCACTGATCTCAACTGTAAATTTATAATCAGCAAGTGGTTAATGCTGAATGACTATAACATAACTGAACTCTATTAATAACCTCTGTTATTTATTTTATCAATTAACCCTATCAACTAATTATTTGCATACTCAATGCTTATATACTGTTAACTATGATTCTAAAGTTAATAAAGAATTGTTACTTCATAACTTTGTTGTCTAATTAATCTTTGACTCAGTAGCCTCCTGATGGGAGGTTGGTAACGTAAATGCTAATATAATCTGAACTGGTTGCTGTAAGACAGTTCGCTGAGCCAAATTTAGGCATCATTAACTCCTAGGCATAAACTGGGTGGTAAATTTCAGATAGTTCCTTGATGAGGAGTTGGGATGAAAGGTTAAGAGTTTGTCTGGTGCCCTTGATGAACATTCTTCAGGCTATGGATCCCAGTGTTCTTACAGTGTGAACAGCCTCTCCACAATATATCCAAAAATATTTACTGAAATATTGCAATTATGGTATTATTAGAATATAATTTTTTAAAATAAATGTTAATTATTTACAATAATGTCACCACAAAGTCTTTGAACTATTTTGATAACTGATATCAAGCTTGGTAAGCATTAAGTAATGTTGAAAAGTTTATTATTCAATTCTTTTATTGTCACAGTTGGAAATAGCAATTTTAGATGTGCTCAGCAGCAGAAACCCATAAGTGCAATTGTTTAAGAGTTAGAGGGGGAAAAATTGGATAAGGGTCCGTTCTGGGTGATGTTAGCACGATATGCCTGACGGACGAACCCTGGACAGGTGAGACGCAAGTTTAGTCCCAAAGGAGCACTTACCTGCAATCAGCTTTCCTTTCCAGGCCTTGCACGTGGAACGAATACAATTCGCACTTTCCACCACCAGAGGGTGCTCCATCTCTTAAAGGGAGGATTTTTCTTAGAAATCTCTTAAAGGTAGCTTGTACCTGTTATTTGCTGAAAATAACAGTCTACTGTCTGCATGGAGTCTGAACAGAGATCAGACATCGCACATGTAAAACACAGATGCAGATCCCGTCCCTATGTTTACACACTGATGAGTTATGCTAAAACATTGAATAAAGGTTACGCACTACTAAATCCCACATCCTCCAATCTGCCGATCTGAGTTTGTACCAGGCCTGCGAGAGTGCATGCACCGAGGTTCTCTGCTGATGCACTAGAGACCTTGGGTGCAAGAGGTGGACAGAAGGAGGAACATCCTATATCCACGGTGGGGGGGGGGGGCAAGAGGCCCTCCAGACATATACTCAAAAGACACTGGAAGGCAGTGGGGAACAAAATCAATGCCAAGCGCCTAGCATCATGAACATGGATGCAGTGCAGGAAGAAGTTCAATGCTTCGACATGAGTGGTCAAGGTGAGTGAGGTCAACTGTCAAGTGGCCTCTCCTACCAACTGCACCATGCACTACACCCCCCCATCTCCCACATACCAATAAACTCTTTCCATCAGTACTCAACACTTCCAATCAGATGCTTCCTCTCGCCCTTACACATTACCGCTGTTTCAAGCCGCCCACCCACAACATACAGGCCACACAAACTGGCAACTATTCAACCATGACAGGCACATCACCCAGACACACGTCCCGCTTTCTTGCAGGAGAAGGTAGCGCATATCAAGAGGCAGCAAATGGCAGTGGCATGTAGCGCCTCGAGCCTGTTCCACCATTCAGTGACATCATGGTGGACCTGTGGCCTAACTCCATATTCCCGTCTTAGCCCCATATCCCTTCATACCCTTGGTTCACAGAAATCTATCAATCTCTGATTTAACATTCACAATTGAGCGAGCATCAACTACCGTCTGCAGAAGAGCGTTCCAAATGTCTCCCACCCTTTGCGTGTAGAAGCATTTCCTAACTTCACTCCTGCACGTCCTGGCTCTAAATGTTAGGCTATGTCCCGCGTCCTCGTATTGAAGTCCAGGAGACCTCCGAAAACAGTTACAAATGTGTCGGCAGCCAGAGGCAATAATCCAGCCACTAACCTGTAAATCCTGCATGGTCCCTTTAAATAGCGCGGTGGGGGGGGTCCTCCAGGCACTCCAAGACACGTTCAGATGGTCGGGGTTAAAATTGTGCATTGAGTTGAGCATTAAGTCCCAAAGTGGTGTCTATCACTTTAAATCAGTATTGCACACTGATTGAAGCCATTTTCTCCCTACTTTACATGATTCCAGTGTTCGTTATCTGTGCCTGCGCTAACTCCTATACCAAGATGGCGTCTGGCGCACGTCCCGCAGGAAACGTGCGTGCGCATCCAAGATGCCATCTTGGATGTCGGAGAGGCCGTGAAGCGCGAAACAACAGGCGCTACACAGCCCAATTTAGCACCAGTTTTACTTGGCACTGTTATGATGCACATGGGAAATAATTATTCATTACGTCCAACTGAAACTTGTAATTGTGAATAAAAACTGGAAAGTTCTTATTCTGGACTACATAACAGCTAGTGTAACCCCTGATAAATTTCGGCTAAAATAATGGCAAGCTTTCTTGGAAATACTCTATTTAATTAATAAATTAGTGGAATGCAACGAGGTTTGCATCTGAAAAATGCAAACCTCGTTGCATTCCACTAGTTTATTAATAAAATTAAATGATCAACCATATACGTAATCCAACAATATATTGCTTCAAAAACAACATAATACTATTCACTCCAACTCAGTTGTAGGATCTAACCTTCGCTTTAAGATACTCTGCATGTGGCCTGCCTGTGTAAAGCGGGTGCCTATGGTGTACTGTTTATGGAAGTGCATTTGCATTTAGAGAGCCCCATAGTAATAGCTGTAGCAGCATTTTGAGGTTATCTCTGAACCATGTTTCTTCATTTTGGATTGCTTCTTTCCTGTTTATACTTAGTTCATCAAGAGCCTTTGTGCCAAGTGTTTGGTGCTCCCATTTTTTGGTAAGCTCATGATATTGGGACAATGGGTTTCACAGCAAGAATCCCCTCTGCATGATTTTTTAGAGGAAGAAGAGGAGGAGTAAACAGGTCAGGCTGCGCCGTAGGAAGACTGCACATATTTACCACTGTCCTCCCACCCACATTTACAGGCAGAGACACACCTACCCAGCAATGACTGTGGGGAACTGACTACACAAGCTCTGGGTCAGCAAACAGCCAGATGAAGAGCTGTACCCTCTGCTGTAAGGACAGCTACAGCTAACACACCATAAGATGAGCACGTGCCCTGGAGTGGAAAGCAGGTAATAGTGAGGAAGGGACACCTTCCTCACTATTACCTCATTCTATATATCTCCACTTCACCCATCAAACAGGGTTGGAATGTTGCACCACTCCATCACTTCGCTACAGACTTGGCTTCCTGCAACAGGTGCCAGTCATAGATTTTGTCCAGCACTTTCGTTACCCAAAGTGCTTTTGCAAGAGCTAAAATAGGCATTAAAAATATTATCAGCATTTGTAATTGTTACCAACAATTTTATGCCTATTTATGCGGCGACATCCTTATAGATTTATCCACGTTCCTCGTAAGTAGCCCTTTGATGAGCTCCCAATGCTTGGCCAAATATCGGCCACTAGCATGCCCACTCTGTAAAAGAAGGCGACTCTGCAAAATTAATAACGGACTGCACAACTAATGCTTGATCAGAGGCATGATTGGAAAACCTAACTCAGAGAGTATACCGGCAAGATTCAGGATAAGTTGGTGTTTGAAGCATTCAGTTTCTGAATGAGGGATGACTAATCCCACACTTCAACCTGGGACATTTTCCCTCACAAAAAAATTAATTGTAAAAGAAAAAATGTATGAAGCTTGGGAGACCAGCTGCTGTATTTAGCAGCACCCTCTACAGTCAATCATTCATACCTTGAACAAGATAGATAAAGATTAAATGATACACTGCAGAACATCTCAGGGTCGACTTCAACTCGAGGCACACTCGTCAGGTGTGCGCAGGAGGCTGAGCAAGCGGGAGTTCCTCACATACTCTTCGGTGTGAGGTCCAGGCCATTTTAACTCCTGGGCCTCATTTAAATTTATCTGCACTGTCTCCTGCCTGAAGCTGGCGGGAATGACATAAGAGCCAGCGGACAGCGGCGGGAAATTGGGCGGGAGGCCAACCCAAGGGAATGGTCTCCAGATGAGGCTAGGGCGGGGAATGGGGAGTGTCCAAAGACCTGCCGGTGGTGGGAGGGAAAGGGAAGGCCGGGGCTCGGGAGGCCGAAGGATTCTTTGCAGGTTCCAGAGGAGGAATTCACAATTTTAAAAAAAACACCGTAGCCTCTTCTGGCCACTATGCTGCTTCCCAACAGGTTTTGCTGATGGGTTTGGTGTCATGCAGATATCCCAGGATTTCAATTTAAAATGGAGTTGTGACTGGATGATGTCATTGGGCCATGACTCTTCCATGCAAAGTAAGCCCTTCTCACCTATCTAGACATAGCCAGAGAATCTCCTGCAATGTTTTCTCTTCCTACGCCCACAGTTACCTCTGGAGTCCTCCAAGGAGCTATCCTTGGCCTTCTCTTATTTCTCATCTACATGCTGCCCCTTGGTGACATCATCCGAATAAATGACATCAGTTTCCACATGTATGCTATTGACACCCAGCTCTACCTCACCACTCCCTCCCTCGGCCCCTCCACTGCCTCTGTGTTCTCAGACTGCTTGTCTGAAATTTAGGTGAGGGGAAATTTAGAAATCTAATGAGAAAAGTTAAGACAACAGAACAGTGTCGTGACTTGGGTAAAGATAAGCAGAGTGTGGCAGGAAGGGACAGAGAGTTTACCAATAATAGTGCAACATAAAGTAACGTCAAAGCAGGAAAAAGTGGTAAAAAGTCAAAATTAAAGGCTCTTTATCTGAATGCACGGATCATTCGTAACAAGATAGATGAATTATTTGCACAAATAGAGATAAATGGGTTTGGCCTAATAGCCATTACAGAAATATGGCTGCAAAATGACCAAGGTTGGGAACTAAATATTCCATTCCTTCACGTGTGCACCAGATACATTGGCAGCTACCACGATTCCTTCATCCTCTGGAGTCCAACATCCCGCCCCTCTTCCACGCACCGAACACCCGCAAGGGCTGGCTCCTCGGGGACAAGGGATACCCCCTGCACACGTGGCTCATGACACCTCTGAGGAACCCCACCACCGAGCAACAGTGTCGATATAACGCTACTAGCCATTCTTGATTGGCTTCTGTAATAAGTCCCTCTCATGAGGTTCACCATGAACAGCCACATCACTACCAGGTCTACAATTGAGCAGGCTATCGGGCTGCTCAAGATGCGCTTCAGGTGCCTTGATCGTCCTGGGCGAGCGCTTCAATACGCACCAGACAGAGTGGGACGTATTATAGTCGTGTGTTGTGTCCTGCACAACATGGCACAACAGAGAGGGGTGCAACTTGAGGAGGCCCCATCCACATCTGCCACCCATATTGAGGAGGAGGTGGAGGAGGAGCCAGAGCAACCCATGGGCAGAACAGCGGCTCACCTGGCTGCTCGTGAGGCCAGGGAGTCACTGATATGTGAACGGTTCTCCTAACATCAGACAGTGTGAAGAGTCCAGTCCTCACATCACCTGGACAAAGCAGCTTCCACATCAGTCCCCCCACCCCCCTCCTGCACAAAACAGTCCTGCAACTACACATACACCCACTGTAGAGTGACCCAATGGGTGATATCAAGTGTGGGTGTTCATGGTGAGCCTCATGAGAGGGATTTATTACAGAAGCCAGTCAAGAATGGCCATGACGTGGCAGTAGTGGTGACAATAATAATATTTAATGTGCATTTAACACAAAGCAAATATAAATAAAAAACATGACCAACCATCAAACACCCTTGTGCATCCCCTTTGTGCTCACAAAACCTTCGCCTTTCACTTCCGACTACTTCTGTGTGATGCATCCCCTGTGGCTGCAGCAGAGGTAGTGGCAGGTTGCTCATTTTCATGCCCTGACCAATTAGATGCTTTGGGCCAACGCCCTCTGGGTTTCGGTGCCCGTGAGGCCCCCTTCAAAGACTGCTCCATCTGCACCTGTACAGAGGCAGACTTGACCACCTGGAGAAGAGGCAGCATTGCAGGTACTGGTTGAGAGGGAGACAACGGATGAGACAAGGGGGCACTTTGAGTGGCGTCCCCACTTTTGTGTCCCCTTTCGCCATCATCCTTCCCCTGGGCCAGGTCCACACCACTCCTACCACTCTGCTGGACGACTGTTTGGAGGACATGTGTGAAGCCTTGTAAGGCCAGTGCTAGTGTATCTGCCTGCCTGTTTAAGGCAGCAGAAAGTTGCTCACCCTGAGTCCGAAGGGCCGTTGTCAGGGCATGAATGGATTCATTTGTGAGCCGTGCTTGAAGCTCCATGGAGGCTAGCCTTTCCTCCATTGCAGACATTCCCGCACTTACCCGTGGCATTATCTCAGAGATGCCCTCACGTCCCTGTGACAGTATCTCAGAGATGCTCTCCCTTGCCTGTGCCACTATTCCACTCATGCAGGAGTTGGACTCCTTCATCTTCTGCATGGTTGTGGAGAGTGCGCGTAGCACCTGTTCCAGAACCTCGCAAATGTGCTGCTGCCCCTCGATCATTCTCCTTTTAATGGATGGCCCCCAGGGTTCAGCATCTGTATCCAGCTGAGCAGAGCCTGGAGAAGAATGCTCCCAACGACGCAGACTCTCCACAGCTGCCCCTGCCACTGGTGTCTGCTCGTGCTCACATGTGTCGTGACTCACCATGTGTGACGGGGACCCAACGAGGTGTGTGTATCTGCCATGCTGGATGGCTCGCACAGATGTGGCGGTGCCCCCTCAGAGGCCGGCAGGTCCTCTGAGGAATTGCCCTCTGCCGTCACGGCGTTCGCTGAAGGCCCTGTTAAAGAACAGAAGGCAATATTACGCATGATCACAGATGTTGACATGCTGAAGATGGCAAGTCATGTTAACATCAATTGATGTTGTGTGTGCTGAATGTTAAAGTTCTGCCACCAGCCGTTTATCGGGTGCCAGTCTCGGCGTCCCCGACGGACAGACACTCGAGGGTGCGGCTCAGCTCCAGCGCCTCCTGCTCCCCGTCTGTGAGCAGGACTACCTGTTGCGGCCCCCCTCCGGTCTTCACCCTCTCCCATGCATTCTGGACTCTCTTCTCCTATAAGGGGAGAAAGTAGAGACGCGTGAGTGAGGGATGGTGACGTGGCCAACCGCTGAATGCATTGGTTTGGGTGTGGCTGACCATGAAAGAGATGCATCAGAGGGTGAGTATGAGACAGAGCCATGACATTGTATGAGGATTGGGTTTAATGGTAGTGGTGGGGTGAGTACTGGGGAAGTGAGGAAATAGTGAGGAAATGCAGGTAAGTTGAGGATGAGGTTTGAGTGGGTGTGAGGAGTGATGTGATAGAGTAGTGTTGGCAGTGCAGAATGAGTTGGGGGGTTGGGGCGGTGATGTGGAAGACGGAATGTAGGAGAATGAGTAAGTATACTCACTTTGACTGATCTAGTTAGGTCATTGAACCACTTCCTGCACTGGATCCAGGTGCGGGAGTTGTTGCTGCTGCTGGTGACCTCCTCTGCCAACTCGAATCAGGCCTTCTTGGTGGCAGAGGCAGGCCACTGTGAGGACAACTATCTGTTGCAGACACCCTCTGGTCCTCATCCTCTCCCGTGCATTCTGGTCTCTCTTCTCCTATAAGGGGAGAAAGTACAGATGCGTGAATGAGTGACGGTAACATGGTCAACCGATGAATGCATTGGTTTGGGTGCGGCTGACCGTGAAAGAGATGCATCAGAGGGCGAGTATGAGACAGAGCCATGACATTGTATGAGGATTGGGTTGAGTGGTAGTGGTGGGGTGAGGAAATGCAGGTAAGTTGAGGATGAGCTTTGAATGGGTGTGAGGAGTGATGTGATGGAGTAGTGTTGGCAGTGCAGAATGAGTTTGGGGGGGCGGTGATATGGAAGACAGAATGTAGGAGAATGAGTAAGTATACTCACTTTGGCTGACCTAGTTAGGTCACTGAAGCACTTCCTGCTCTCGATCCAGGTGCAGGAGATGTTACTGCTGCTGGTGACCTCCTCTGCCACCTCGAGCCAGGCCTTCTTGGCAGAGGCAGGCCAATTCCTCCCGTCCGCCAATTCCATCCCCCTCCCTGCCAACTGTCTCAGGCTGAACCAGACTGTTTGTGACTCTCGGCAGCCTATTTGACCCTGAGCTGAGCTTCCAACCCCATATTCTCTCCATCACCAAGACCGCATACTTCCATCTCTGTAATATCGGCCATCTCTGCTCCTGCTTCAGCCAATCTGCTGCTGAAACCCTCATTCATGATTTTGTTACCTCCAGACTCAATATTCCAATGCTCTCCTAGCTGGCCTCCCATCTTGCATCCTCTATAAACTTAAGATCATCCAAAACTCTGCTGCTCGTATCCTAACCTGTACCAAGTCTCATTCACCCATTACCCCTGGGCTTGCTGACCTAAATTGGCTCCTGGTCCACCAACGCCTCGATTTTAAAATTCTCATCCTTACGTACAAATCCCTTCATGGCTTTGTCCCCCCTATCTCTGTAACCTCCTCCAGCCCTACAAACAACAACTTGCATTTATATAGCTTCACAGGAGCGTTATCAAACAAAATTTGACACCGAGCCACATAAGGAGATATTAGGACAGGTTGGTCAACCCTTTAAGAACTCTTTGTTCCTCCAACTCTGACCTCTTATGCATCCCCCACATCTTTTGCCCCAGCATTTGTGGCCATGCCTTCAGCTGTCTAGGCTCTAAGCTCTGGAATTCCCTTCCTCTACCTCTCTCTCTTCCTTTAAGACGTTCCTTAAAACCTACCTCTTTGACCAATCTTTCAGTCACCTGTGCTAATATCCTAATATCTCCTTTTTGGTCTTGGTGTCAATTTTTGTCTGATTATGCCACTGTGAAGTGCCTTGGGACATTTTACTACGTAAAAGGTGCTATATAAATGAAAGTTGTTGTTGTGGCTGTTGAATGCAGTGTGACATCTTCCCGCCATCTTAATCTTCAATCGATAAAATCGACCCTCTTGTTTCCATGTGACCTTATTGCAAAAATGGTGCATTGGATTAATGTAGCCTGAGCAAACATTTCTTTAAAATGGCCCACATTTTAAATAAATAATCTCCGCATTGCATTTTCCATAACTTACTCTGAATTAATTATTAAACATTCTTTCAATAATCTTTAATCTAAACAGGAACAGTAAGCAGCTACTATTTTATTTTCAGGTCAATAAATATCTTAAACAAGTTAAAAAATTGAATAGACTATTTTTGGAAGTGTTTGAAATGATGGGAAATTTGATTTAGAGAAAAGATAGGCCAAGAAATACTTTTGCTGTCTTTTCTATCATTTGCTTACCTTCATATTTCTCTCTATTTGGCCTTGCAATGTTTCTGTAGCCATATCAAAGGTAAAAGATGAACGAGTTCTCATCCGTGATTGCCCTCGAACACTCAGGTCTGTCCAGCAAGGCAAACCATTAGCCTCTAAATAGTTCCTCATCTTTTGCACCTGTTAAAAAATTGTCTTATTTAAATATTAATATTAATTTATACACTTTAATTTTTAACCTAAAACAGAGCAAAATAAATATCAATAAACAGCATTAAGATTTATGAAAGCAATTCAGTCATGTAAAAAAATGAAGAGGAGAAAGATAAATCATTTATTGTTATTAATAATAAGTGGCTTTTATTGTGTACAAAATGGAGCAGTTCTGCTGATAATTCACAACAAGATTGACTTATATCCCAGTACACATCTACATATGCTTGGTATAATTTATATACAAGGTGACATGTATTCCGTGTTGATCCATTACCTGGATGTTTTTGTTCCGTAAAATCTGCCATGATTTATACGAATCTGAGATACTGTTGCTGCTTTGTGATGTAACTGCCTCTGAAGTTGAACGAGGTTTGTGTGTATCATGCAGCAGGAAAACTGAGTTTTATGGGAGTTATATTTCTCTTGCTTTGTATCGAATGGCTTCAGTAGACTAATCATTAATTTTTTTGTTTTATAGTACTGAATTGCTATAGGCTATTTTCAAGAACTATCTTCTGCATAAACTGAACAAATGGTACAACTGTGATTTAATTAGATGTATTTTCATCGGCATCACCACTGATCAAAATCCAGATTCAAGCAAAAGTGTAACAACAGAAAGTATAGTTAAAGTATTATTATTGAAACAAGTATGTCCGCAAAAAAATTTCTAAAAACTGTTTGACATAAAATAAACAATGACTGTCACAAAGGGCAATACTCCCATATCTAACCAGAGATCATGGGCCCGATATTAGGAGGGCAGCGGGTTCGCAGCGGGGGGTCGACTGGGCACATGGGTAACGCGCCCAGTGAAATGGGGGTGCTCCGCACGCAATCGCAGGCTAATTGGATCCACTTAACTGTGCTTCGCACTGGAAAGCTGCGCAGCTGGCGGACTGCGCATGCGCAGCATAGACTGTCAGCTGGAGGAGCCCTATTTAAAGGGGCAGTCCTCCACTGACTGATGCTGCAGGAAATAGGAAAAATTACAGCATGGAGCAGCCCAGGGGGAAGGCTGTTCCCAGGTTTAATGATGCCTCACTCCAGCTCTTATTGGATGGGGTGAGGAGGAGGGGGAGGACAGAGATCTTCCCCCCGGCGGGCGGGAGGAAGCAGCCTGCCTCTGCCACCAAGAAGGCCTGGCTCAAGGTAGCAGAGGAGGTCACCTGCACCACCAACATATCACACACCTGCATATAGTGCAGGAGGCGCTTCAATCACCTAAGTAGGTCAGCCAAAGTGAGGACACTAACTCATTCCCCTACACTCCGTCTGCCACAACACCTTCTGCACTGCGAACACACTACTCTGTCACATCACTCCTCACACTCACTCAAACCTCATCCTAATCTTACCTGCACTTACTCATATCGCCAGTACTCATCCCGACACTACGACTCAACCCAATCCTCATACAATCTCATGGCTCTATCTCATACTCACCCTCTCGTGTATCTCTTTCACGGTCAGCCTCACTCAACCTGCCACTACCTGTGCTGCAGCCACAGGGCATGCATCACATATGTGCAGTAGGAAGCGTAAGGCAAACGTGTCGTGAGCATGAAGAGGATGCACAAGGGTGTTTGATGGTTTGTCATGGTGTTTACCAATATTTAATTTCTGATCAACTCACATCACATATTATATTGTCACCACTACTGCCACTCTTTGCGAATCTTGTCTGGTTTGTGCAATAATGCCCTTTCCTGAGGATCACTATGAAGACCCACAACTGATGCCACCCATTGTGTCACTGCAGAGTGGGTGTAGGTGTATTTGCAGGGCTCTTTTGTGCAGACGACTGAGAGACATCAGCGATGTCCCCGGTGGCACCCTGGAAGGATGTGGAGCAGAGGTTGTTGAAGGCAGTGGTGACTTTGACAGCGACAGGTAAGAAGATCGTGCTCGGGCCAACCGGGAGCAGCTTGGCATGAAGGAGGCTACAGATGTCCACGACTACATGTTGAGTGACTCTGAGCCTCCGTGTGCACTGCTGCTCAGAGAGGTCCAGGAAGCTAAGCCTGGGTCTGTAGACCCTGTGGCGAGGGTAGTGCCTTCTGCGGCGCATCTCTCTCTGCTGTTGACCTCCCTCCTGCTGTGCAGATGGATGTGTCACAGCACTGTGTTGTGGAGCTCCACGTGTCAGAGGTGGACAGCGTGGCCGGCGTGGCTGGTGAGGCTGGTGATGCTGTTCGTCCTCCGAGGAGGTCATGACTGCAGCCACGGCGGCCCCCATCCGGAAGATGTACATTTGAGGGGGTCTGCAAGGTAGGTACATGTCTCTGGACACCAGGGTAAGTGTGCAAGTTGGTAAATTTTATTGTTAGAAGGAGGGTGGTGGAGGCCAAACTTTGTCCAAAGTGACAGAGTGGCCTCCTGCAATGAGTGAGGGGCTACCCCCCAGCTGTCAAATGGACCTTTGCAGCTGCCACAGGCTGATGGCTGCGACACGTCCATTTGAACTGGGAGTGTTTCCCCCAGTACAGGAAACAGTCCCAGTTGTTTGCAAAATCCCACCCCTCCTAAAATGTCATGTTGATCAGGTCTCTAAACGACCTGTAATACCTTAATAATTACTTTAATTGGCACCCTGCTGGCTTTAATTGCCGGCGGGAATCCCACATGCGGGGGCTGCGCACGCATGTCAGCGTGTCACTGGGGAACCCGGAAGTGGGCGGGTTGGAGCCGGGCTCCAGTCCCGCCCTGGGAATCCCCGATTTTCGCAGCCCCCCCGCCATGAACGCACCCGCTCGGGGGTGCGAAAATCGAGCCCCATCAAACCAGTAAATTTCAATGCATGGGGCCCATTGTGCATATGTTCGAAAACTTGTTTCAACAGAACTTAGCCACTGGAAAAGTACGTGGGACACTGAATTTTTGTGACACACAAAATTAATGGAAATAAAAATCGGGCAAGTTCTATAACAGATGGGTGATCTGCTCTGCCAGTTTACTGTCCAAGTGGGGAAGGTGAAAATGATCCCCACTATGAAATGGATCACATCAAAGAACAAATACAATAGGATATCTGTTTGCTTAACCAAATGCTCTTTGCTATACTCAATGATGATTGGTGAAAGAAAATCTCAGGATACTCTTGTCCCATTCTCACAGGTGATAACTGGTGTTTTCAGGAACATTCTGGGACAGGTGCCATAAAGAAGGGTGACAATGTATCGTCAATATGGTTTCCATCATCCTCTGTCTGGGATTTATCCTTCATTATGCAGTCACCTTGGTTCAATTAGATTCAAGAACACATATTTGGGGACATCAGAGTGCTAGTGTAAAGGGTGCACAATACCAGAAGTAAAGGTTCAGGGCCTTGAGAAGGTCCTAAATAAAGAAACCAATGCTGTGGTCAGTGGAGGTGCAATATTTGTGGATTTGGCTGATATAATGCTATGTGCATTAGCACGCAGTATGAAGTTTGCCTGAGTGTTCAGCCAAGCACTTTCAACCCAGGGTTGGGATCGGATGCTGGTGGGAGGATCGGGGTTCAGGAGAGAAGGCCGGGGGTCAGGAGAGGAGGTGATCAGTGGGGTGGGGGGAGTGGGGGGGTCGGGAACGGCAAAGAGAGTTCATTAAATGTGGGGTTGGGTGGAACACTGCTGGGCTCCACATTCAGGTAAGTAAATGTGAAAAACTTACCTTGTAGGTTACAGGTGATCCCAAGGTCTGGTATTACTGAGTGTGGATGGCAATGACGTGGACTGCCTCAAGGCAAACCAATCTTGAAGTGGGGGCCTCAAAAAGGCATTAGGCCCCTTATTTGTAAATGCAACGTAATGTTACAGGCATAGGTAAAGGATACCTTTTTTTTCCTTTCCCAATATGGCGGGTGACGCACTTTCGGCCGGAAATGTGCATGTGCTTCCTGCCCACCATACTGGGGGCTTAGTAGGCCAGTTAGCGCCCAAAAACGATCTGCAAATCTTGCACAAAAGTACATGGCCGATCAATTCGAACAGCAGGGGCTCAATTTTACCAGGCCTGCGGGTTTCCGGCGGGTTGGGTTTCGGGAGCGTGGTCAACACGCTCGGTGAAATTAGTGGGTTGCCCGCGCGATCGTAGCAGGCAACACACTAATAGGAATCAATTACCTGCTCCTCCGGGGTCCGCGCCGCTGGCCTGCGCGTCGGGCGGGCTGCGCATGCGCAGTACGATCTGTCAGCTGGAGGCTCTCTAGTTAAAGGGGCAGTCCTCCACTGACAGATGCTGCAACCAATGGAACAAATTGCAGCATGGAGCAGTCCAGGGGGAAGGCTGCTCCCAGTTTAATGATGCCTCACCCCAGGTATCATCAGATGGGGTGAGGAGGAGGGGGAGGACAGAGATCTTCCCCCCGGCGGGCGAGAGGAAGCGGCCTGCCTCTGCCACCAAGAAGGCCTGGCTCGAGGTGGCAGAGGGGGTCACCTGCGCCACCAACATATCGCCCACCTGCATACAGTGCAGGAGGCGCTGCAATGACCGCAGTAGGTCAGCCACAGTGAGAACACGAAGTCTTTCCCCTACACTCCGTCTGCCACAACACTGCCCCCACCCCACATCTCCTTCAGCACCGCCAACACTACTCTGTCACATCACCCTTCATACCCACTCAAACCCCATCCTCATCTTACCTCCACCTACTCACCTCGCCAGTACTCATCCTGCCACTAACACGCAACCCAATCCTCATACAATCTCATGGCTCCATCCCATACTCACCCTCTCGTGCATCTCCCTCACGGCCAGCCTCACTCAACCTGCCACCACCTGTGCTGCAGCCACAGGGCATGCATCACATATGTGCAGTAGGCAGCGTAAGGCAAACGTGTCGTGAGCATGAAGGGGGTGCACAAGGGTGTCTGAAGGTTTGCCATGGGTGTTACCTATATTGAATTTCAGAGCAACAAACATCACACATTATATTGGCACCACCACTGCCATGTCTCCGCGAATCCTGTCCGTTGTGTCCAATAATGCCCGCTCCTGGGTATCACTATGAGGACCCACCACTGATGCCACCCATCGTGTTACTGCAGAGTAGGTGCAGGTGTATTTGCAGGGCTCGTCCGCGCAGACGACTGAGAGACATCGGCGGTGTACCCGGCTGCACCCTGGAAGGATGCGGAGGAGAGGTTGTGGAGGGCAGTGGTGACTTTGACAGCGACAGGTAGGCAGTTGGTGCTGGGGCCAGCCAGGAGCAGCTCGGCATGAAAGAGGCTGCAGATCTCCACGACTACATGTCGAGCGAATCAGCGCCTCCATGTGCACTGCTGCCCGGAGAGGTCCGGGGAGCTGCGCCTCGGTCTGTGGACCCTGTGGCGAGGGTAGTGCCCTCTGCAATGCGTCTCTCTCTGCGGTAGCCCTCCCTCCTGCTGTGCAGGTGGGCGTGCAACAACACCGTGTTGGGGGGCTCCACGTCTCTGCGGTGGACGGCGTGGACTGCGAGGCTGCTGGGGCTGGTCATGCTGTTCGTCCTCCGAGGGTGTCCACGCACCACCCATCTGGCAGGTGTTGGTCTGAGGGGTTGTGCAGGGTAGGTGGGTGGTTCCTCGGACTGGGGCTGCGGTTTCGTGTCGGTCTGTCCTCTGGCTTGGCGGGGGGTGGTGGAGGGCAGGGGTTGCCCTATGTGCCGCGGTGGCCTCCTGCGTGGGTGAGGGCTCTCCCCCGTGGAGTGCACCTTGGCACCTGCCACAGGCTGCTGGCTGCAACACGCCTGGTTGGAGGGAGACTGTTTCCCCCAGTGTGTGAAACACTCTGCGATGCAGGTAAAATCCCACACTTCCTCTTTTGACAGCTGATTCAGCTCATTAACTTACCTCAACAAGCAAGGTAAGTACTCTCAAGTGGAACCCCGCTGGCTTTAATTGCCTGCGGGATTCCCACCAGCGGGGGCCACGCACGCAGCCCCGCACGTCATCGGGGAACCCGGAAGTGTTCGGGATCGTGGCGCGATCCGGTCACGTGACCGCATATCGGGATTTTCGGGGCCCCCCCGCTGGAAACCCGCAGGAAACCCGACCCTAAAATCGAGCCCCAGATGTTAAGTGGTTTTATTAGTGAAGAAAATAATAAAATATGGGAAAATAGCACATTTTATGGGTACATCACAATACAGCAAATTGCTGTTGATAGAAATAGAACTGAGTAGATTTGACATTGAAGAAGAGCTAAAAGTATAATGAAGGAGGAAGTTGGAGCAAAAAGTCACTAAATAACTATCAACTGACACTTACACAAGAATAGCCCAGGGTGCCACTGTCTGGGCCTTTGATTTTCCTACTCAATCCCCATAATCTTATGACAGGAATTGATAAGTCACTGTTTGGGTTAATAAGTACAAGCCTGTGATTGACCATTCTAAGTAGATGATGGTTAAATAAATTATATTTGCAGCTCTTGTGCAGAGAAATGCATTATTTATAATGTTCTTTAACGGTAACCTGCCAAATCTGTCAACGTGACACATGACAAAACTGAAAATCATTGTAATTTCTTTTTCATCACAACCACCACAGATTTATAGTCAGCTTCAGCTCATCTAATCCTTCAATCAACTGTGTGAAGTATCAACTCATTAAAGGGCATAAGCAGCTTTCAGGTGGTGTGCTTTGCTTATTTTTGCGATTACAAACACATCTCTGAGGGTCGTTCTGGTTGTTGTAGCTCCTTAGGAAATATGTAACTGCCAATATTTCTAATTGCAGTTGCAGTTACTTCTATCTTAAGTCTAGAGTCCGAAACCTCATAACAACAACATGCACTACCTGTACATATCAATCACACTGTCAAATGCATAATTATTCCAATGATGTGGAGATGCCGGTGATGGACTGGGGTTGACAATTGTAAACAATTTTACAACACCAAGTTATAGTCCAGCAATTTTATTTTAAATTCACAAGCTTTCGGAGATTTTCTCCTTCCTCAGGCAAATGTTTTTCTCCTTCCTCAGGCAAACATTTGCCTGAGGAAGGAGAAAATCTCCGAAAGCTTGTGAATTTAAAATAAAATTGCTGGACTATAACTTGGTGTTGTAAAATTGTTTATAATTATTCCAACTCATTGTAGTTGCAATAAATCAGTGGGTGAGTCAAGTGGCTTTAATCAATGCACATACAATGTCACCTCACCACATTTGAATTACTGGAGCTATTCTTTTCTTTCAAGATTTTTTAGAAGGGCATGTTCAAAATGAACATTCTAGACATGACAACAGCTGCATTAGCACTCACACTGCCTTCTGATGAATCATCTCTCCCAGATCTTAAAATGGATCTTCTATCTTACAACCTGTAGTGGATGCTCTCACATTCCCAAAAAAATCCTGGTCACAAATGTTGATGCACAGAATAAATATCCTTACTCCAACTCTGTACTTCACTAACCCAGGCACAGATACAAAGAAACATGTTCATATCAGGTTGATTGCATGAGGTCATCCAACATTTATTACTAGATCAAATTAAAGCTTGAGTCGAAAATAAGAATCAAGTATCAAGAAGACATTAATAAACTTGCAGAATGGGCGTGTAATTAGTAAATGAATTTCAATACAGATAAGTGCGAGGTGGTACATTTTGGTAGAAAGAATAAGGAGGCCACATACTGCTTGGAAAATAAGAGTCTAAATGGGGTAGAGGAGCAGAGGGATCTGGGGGTACAGATACACAAATCACTAAAAGTAGCGATGCAGAATAAAGCCATTAAAAAAGCAAACAAAGCACTGGGGTTCATTTCTAGAGAGGTAGAATTGAGAAGCAAGGAAGTTATGTTAAACTTGTACAGAACCTTGGTTAGGCTACACTTGGAGTACTGCGAACAGTTCTGGTCTCTGTATTATAAAAAGGATACTGAGGCAGTAGAGAAGGTGCACTGGAGATGATACCAGAACTGAAAGGATATACCTATCAGGAAAGATTGAACAGGCTGGGGCTATTTTCTCTAGAAAAGAGAAGATTGAGGGGTGACCTATTAGAGGTCTTTAAGATGATGAAAGAGTTTGACAGGGTAGGCTTAGAGAAGATGAAGGAAAGTAGTATTAGTAAAAAAATAGTGCTGGAGAAATTAATGGGACTGAAAGCTGATAAATCCCCAGGGCCTGATAATCAGCATCCCAGAGTATTAAAAGAGGTAGCCATGGAAATAGTGGATGCATTAGTTGTCATCTTCCAAAATTCTATAAATTATGGAACAGTTCCTGCAGATTGGAGGGTGGTAAATGTAACCTCACTATTTAAAAAAGGAGGGAGAGAGAAAACAGGGAACTACAGACCGGTTAGCCTAACATCAGTAGTACGGAAAATGCTAGGGTCTATTATAAAGGATGTGATAACAGGACATTTAGAAAATATCAACGGGATTAGACAAAGTCAACATGGATTTATGAAAGGGAAATCATGTTTGACAAACCTACTGGAGTTTTTTGAGGATGTAACTGGTAGAATAGATAAGGGAGAACCAGTGGATGTGGTTTATTTGGATTTTCAGAAGGCCTTTGATAAAGTCCCACATAAGAGGTTAGTGTGCAAAATTAAAGCACATGGGATTGGTGGTAATATACTGGCAGGGATTGAAAATTGGTTAACAGACAGGAATCAGAGAGTAGGAATAAATGGGTCTTTTTCAGGGTGGCAGGCAGTGACTAGTGGGGTACCACAGGGATCAGTGCTTGGGCCCCAGCTATTCACAATATATATCAATGATTTGGATGAGGGAACCAAATGTTATATTTCCAAGTTTGCTGATGACACAAAACTAGGTGGGATTGTGAGTTGTGAGGAGGATGCAAAGAGGCTTCAAGGTGATTTAGACAAGTTGAGTGAGTGGGCAAATACATGGCAGATGCAGTATAATGTCGATAAATGTGAAGTTATCCACTTTGGAAGGAAAAACAGAAAGGCAGAGTATTATTTAAATGGTGATAGATTGGGAAATATTGATGTACAAAATTGTTGTACACCAGTCACTGAAAGCAAACGTGCAGGTGCAGCAAGCAGTTAGGAAGGCAAATGGTATGTTGGCCTTCATTGCAAGAGGATTTGAGTACAGGAGCAAGGATGTCTTACTGCAGTTATACAGGGTCTTGGTGAGACCACACCTGGAGTATTGTGTGCAGTTTTGGTCTCCTTACCTAAGAAAGGAGATACTTGCCATAGAGGGAGTGCAGCGAAGGTTCACCAGACTGATTCCTGGGATGGCAGGACTGTCGTATGAGGAGAGATTGGGTCAACTCGGCCTGTATTCACTCGAGTTTAGAAGAATGAGAGGGGATCTCATTGAAACATATAAAATTCTGACATGGCTAGACAGACTTGATGCAGGGAGGATGTTTCCCCTGGCTGGGGGAGTCCAGAATGAGGGGTCACAGTCTCAGGATATGGGGTAGGAAATTTAGGACTGAGAAATTTCTTCACTCAGAGGATGGTGAACCTGTGGAATTCTCTACCACAGAAGGCTGTGGAGGCCAAGTCACTGAATATATTTAAGAAGGAGCTAGATAGATTTCTAGACACAAAAGGCATCAAGGGGTTTGGGGAGAGAGCGGGAATATGGTATTGAGATAGAGGATCAGCCATGATCATATTGAATGGCAGAGCACGCTCGAAGGGCTGAAAGGCCTAATCCTGCTCCAATTTTCTATGTTTCCACTTGCGGGGGAGATCAGAACTAGGGGCCATAAATATAAGATAGTCACTAATAAATCCAATAGGGAATTCAGGAGAAACGTCTTTACCCAGAGAGTGGTCAAAATGTGGAACTTGTTACCACGAGGAGTAGTTGAAGCGACTAGCATAGGTGCATTTAAGGGGAAGCTGGATAAACATGTGAGGGAGAAAGGAATAGAAGGATATGTTGATGGGGTTAGATGAAGAAGGGTGGGAGGAGGCTCATGTGGAGCATAAACACCGGCATGGACCTGTTGGGCCAAATGGTCTGTTTCTGTGCTGTACATTCTATGTAATTCTATGTATTGCATATTTGAGTATGGAAGTAAACATTACTGTTAGACGGTAACATACTAATTCATCGACTCTCAAGTCAAAGGAGTCATGAATTAACCAAAAATCTCAAAGAAGTACTGTATATCAATAAATTATATTCTGATTAACTGATTTACAAAAATTGAAGTACCTTCATCACCTCGAGAGTTGAGTATCCATGTCTCCCACTTAACATGGACATTTGCTCAGCAGCTAACCATTTCATAATTGGACAGAAGCATCACTCTCTATATTGAAAGTTTAGACCATTCTTTTTAACAAGAGTATCAATTATTTGTCATTTAACGACTCCTGAACTCAGGTCTATATCAGTCACTCAAAGTTACACGATAATTTGTTTCATCAGATAGTGTAGATTATTGTAAAAGAACAATCGGCATTTATTAAATGATAAAAGTGCATTCCTAGATCAAACATAGATATAAACCAATAGAGCTGAAGTTTCAGCCATTGCTTCCCATTTGCTCCTATTCTCTATGTTTCTATGTTTCTACGTCCGGGAAACCTGTACTTCCTGGTTTCCCGTTAGGAAATCCCACCCCCACCCTCTTCCCAGCTCCGGGTTAAAATTTAGGCCAATATGGCAACACAAAATAAAGTTCATCGACTTGCTTCATTATTGATCATCACACTGCTTCTTACGGAATACATGAGGTTTTGATAAAACAAAGTGATGATGCACGGATAATTATCCACTACTCACCTTTGATTGCACATCCCACTGGTAGCTAATGAATACTTTGGGCTGCACCTCATCACTGTCAAAGGGCCAGAAAATTGAAGCTGCAGAGAAAAAAAACACAGAATCATTACCAATATGATGTACAATCAAATTCATACAGGCTAGAGATTCCAAGAAGGGAAACATTCCCAACAGATAAACCTGCTGAGCTGGAACAAGAAAATAATTTGGTGATTTGTCAGATTCCTGTTCTAAAACAAGCACCAAGCAATGTCCCAGCATGCCTTTACTGCTGGCGTATGCTGTTCTTACCCGAATCGTCTTGCTGTTGTCCATCTAAGAAGGCAAAAAGGAAGAGAGATTAGAATGGTTCCCTTAGAAGAGGAGTGCCTGTGACATGAAGGGTTCATGATATGGTTCAGCAACAGTTAATGAAGGGAACAATAGAAAGAGAAGCAGGTCATCAGCATAAATCCGCATCTCCCACATTCTCTCTGACTTCTCTCTCCCTCTCCAGAATGTGGATTGCTTCTTCCTCCTAGAGGAGTCAGTTTGGAGATCTGGGGGCTACCACTTGTTGCAGGTTTATGCTGCTATTATGAGCTGTTTTGTCCTTGACACATTTTTTTTATTATTCGTTCATGGGATGTGGGCATCGCTGGCGAGGCAGGCATTTATTGCCCATCCTTAATTGCCCTTGAGAAGGTGGTGGTGAGCCACCTTCTTGAACCGTTGCAGTCCGTGTGGTGAAGGTTCTCCCACAGTGCTGTTAGGAAGGGAGTTCCAGGATTTCGATCCAGCGATGATGAAGGAACGGCGATATATTTCCAAGTCGGGATGGTGTGTGACTTGGAGGGGAACGTGCAGGTGGTGTTGTTCCCATGTACCTGCTGCTCTTGTCCTTCTAGGTGGTAGAGGTTGCGGGTTTGGGAGGTGCTGTCAAAGAAGCCTTGGTGAGTTGCTGCAGTGCATCCTGTGGATGGTACACACACTGCAGTCACTGTGCGCCAGTGGTGAAGGGAGTGAATGTTAAAGGCGGTGGATGGGGTGCCAATCAAGCGGTCTGCTTTGTCCTGGATGGTGTCGAGCTTCTTGAGTGTTGTTGGAACTGCACTCATCCAGGCAAGTGGAGAGTATTCCATCACACTCCTGACTTGTGCCTTGTAGAAGTTGGAAAGGCTTTGGGGAGTCAGGAGGTGAGTCATTTGCTGCAGAATACCCAGCCTCTGGCCTGCTCTTGTAGCCACTATCTAACGTAGCCATAGTAAATGAACCTGTGCTGGTAGTTGCAATAGGTAATGTGAGTGATAGTGGGTGCTGGGAAGTGCTAGTTTATTCCACTTCACTGGGAGCTCAGGCTGGTTCTTGGAGGACGACTGCAGAAACGGAAGAGAAAGGTACATTAGAATGCCGGCTGCAAGACACCCCTTCAAACCGTGCTTATATGGAAATATACTGGGGTAGAAATTCATCAGAAGCTTATTTTAATTTAGACTTGTGGGAGCAAAGACAGTGGCAATACCAAGGGGAATGGCCAGGTTGAGAGAGAGTAAAGGCTTAACTGGGGACAATGGCAACAAAGGTGGAAATGAGGGAGTGATTGAGCAAATCAACAGCTCCAGAAATGTTGTGGTTAATGGAGGGCCAAAGGCTAGACAGTTGGGAGTTTGAAAATGCCATTGTAAGTGACTTGGGGAGAGTTTTTTTCCATGGGTAAATATAGAAGGAAGTGGTGTTGGAAGGGTTTAGGGATGTGAGGGATACAAGGAAGTTGAACTTGTAGTTTGGACTAAAATGCACCACTATTAGGGGCAGGAGGCTTCAGCAGTGGAGAGAGGAGATTGTGGGAGCATGGGGGGGAATAGGGCAAAGGTTGGGAATGGATGGCCATGGGCAGAGTTGCAAAGGAGTGGAGCTCATTAAGCAGCTGCCAGCCCAGGAGCCATCTTTATTTCCTACGCTGCAGCTCAGTTCATTATTCTGTGCTAAAAGCAATCTCAACACTACACATAATCAGGCCTGCTTCAGCAGACTCACTCTGTGTGAACGCAGTAAGCAAGATAACTGGAATCAAATAAATATCCGTGTTTCATAAATGGCATGTCCAAAGTTACTGGTAGACTTACTACTTTTGTTACAGAAGCTAGACATGACTGAACCTGGTAGCAATACTCATCTTCTGGCCTGAAACTAATCTCAAACCTCCAGCTCTTAGCTATCATTTGATGTCTGATAGACAAAGAGACGGTGACAGAGCATTCAGAACAATGAACTTGGTAGATACTTCCTCCTACATGCACACATTTCCACCCCTTTAAACTAAAAGTTAGGTCTCACGCTGGGCTTTCATTTTATACTGGAGGGATTTATGTATATTTCTACAAATATCTATAAGCTTTCCATGTGTCCCTTCAGCGTAGATTCTCATATCTAATAAACATTTTTCAGATTTCACTTTATTACTCACAACTATTACCATGAGAAACATACGGAGCAAGAAATGGTAATTCAGTCCATAATGCATTCGCAGACTGTCTACAATTTGACCGAACAAGTTTTTCATCCAAACCATTCAGTTTTATTTGGGACGTGACCTGTCACAGCAAAACCTCCAAGTAAATATAGTGTACAATTGCTTCTCAACTCAAGAAGACAATCCAGGGAATCTCCAAGATACCAGTTCCATTTTATAACCCACACTATTTAACTCTAGCCAGTTGTTTTCTAAAAATAACTGATTTGTTATCCCAGCAGCACAGGATGAATCATATTCCATAGAAGATCGTTCATCTATGTCATTCTTATCCTTATAACCTTTAAATCCATTCTATACATATTGGTCAAGCTTATTTTAAAGGAGATAATCAACTTATCATTAACTACTTTTCCACATACCCATTACTCTGTAGGGGGGAAATCTTTCGGTTTATTGGAGAATTGTTAATTTTGTCCTCTATTGCTTGGGTTTTGCAATGACAGTCCAAGTTGAATAATCTGCTTATATTTGTCTCATCCACGTTTGTCATCAGTTTTAAAACCTGAATCATGTCATCTATCAAATTTTCCTTTTTATGGAATTAAGTTTAGATTTGTGAGCCTATTTTCATTAGTTAGAGATCCCCAGTTACGAATCACAGTAGTTAATTCTCTGAACTTTTTCCAATGCATCAATGTACTTTTGAAAGAAGAATACTGAAATGATACCTTACCACTGAGTTATAAAGGGTTAATATAACTAGTTTAAAATTATAATTAAATGCTCTTGAGACACATTCTAGAAGCTAATTCAACTCATTGAGAACTAGCCTCACAATGACCCACTTTTCTACCTGTGCCAAAGGGCTCTCAATACTGTGTACCTGTGTTTCATGTTCCAATCCACATCACTTTACATTTATTCACATTAAAAATCCATCTGCCTTTCCTTAACCCTTTTGCTTAATTGGCCCAGAACCCACTGAGTGCCATCAATCTCCCTTTTATTAATAATAACTGTGTCACAATTTTTATAAAATTATTTACTAAATTCTCACTATATTGTATGCTCTGACAAAAATTGCTTAATAAATGTATTCTGATGATGTAATTTTAAGGGTGGCTCATGATCTAGTGCTCCAACAGGGAGCACATCTCTTGCACATCTCATGAAATCGCAGCCAGGCATTATTAATATTAATGTCCAGATTTAACAAATTAGGTCTCCTGATGCAGAACTTCTTTTGATGGGAGTGCATATCAGGAATTAGGGCAAGTGTCAGTGCAACCCACATGATTTTACATGCATTAATTTTAATGGACAGAGAATTGTGCAGAATGTGCTGACCTCCATGCTAGAATTCCTGAAATGCACTGCTTACTACTTACACAAAGCTCTGTGATAAAGTCCAACCTATATGTTTCATGTACCATGGAAATCTTGTAATGCAGCTAGTGCAGGACAGTAAAATAAGCCATAATTTTCTAAGTAGCTCCAGTGCCATCATTGGACCACAAAAGCAATCTAGTGACAACTCTACTATTAAAAAAAACTTATCTCCAAATTTTTTGCAATTCATGATCATTTCAGTTCCCATTTTCTGAATGCTAATCTTCCTTATACAAGCGTCATAAACTAACTGTTACTATTTTTGATGGGTAAGAAAAAATGATGTAACCATAGTGACATTGATGTCATGAAATTTGTACCTTTTTGCATTTCCTTTGTGTAAATGGGCGAATGGAGAATTCAAATCTCATTTTCACACAAATGAGTGACGTTTGTGCAATAACAGTAGTTAATGGGGTGATTTAACTGGACAGTTTATTGATCTGAAGAGAAAATTGAACAGGAAGTCCTGATTAAGGGTTCACTAAAATCATTAATAAATCTTTCTCTTTCAGATATTGACTGATTGTCACTGTTTTTATTTCAGATTTCCACCAGTTTCTTTTTTATCTTTACAGTATTTTGCATTACAATTCTTCAGCGATATGCTAAGGAAGATATTATTATAACAATGAACCGCTGCATATAAGTTATGCCTTCAATACACTGTGAAATCATATCTACAGATTAATGTGTGACGGCAATGCAGGGTATTCTTCTGTTTGCTGCTCTGATAGAACACATACTGCAGCAATTCTTTTCTGGGTTTTAAAACTTCACACTTCTATTTCTGGTTTGGAAGAGGGCAAAGCGGTGTGAAAGATATTAGGCTTAACACTGACTAGTGTTCACTCAATGCTTTTGAATTATGTTAGCATCCAACTCAATGTTCTCATTAGCATTCAGAACAAAATGGTTGTTCTGCTGATGAAGTGAATCTCATTAATTTTATTACTTTTAATTTGATCAGGTTTTTCACAAGCATAATTGACATATTTTTCTTTGTTACATGTTGAAATTTGTTTCTAAGATTTATTTCAATTTAAAGAATGGAATTTATTTTTTTTCCATTCACTACATTTATCCTAGGTAAAGTCCTATGACTTTGCTCATTGGATAAATGAACTACACGGAGGAATTTTGTCCCATTTGTAAAAGCAGCAGAAATAAAAAATGATAGAATGAAATATTTAGATATAAATGTATTCAATGACCTCAGGACGACCCAAAGTGCTTTATAATGACGTACTTTTGAAGTGTAGTCACTGTTGTAATGTAAGGAAATATATATATTCAGTGTATTGACCTGCAATGGCTTCCTTAATGTGTTCTTTTACATTTATATGAAAACTTGACAGCATTGTACAATCAAGGATCGACCACTTCTAAACTTAAAAGTTAAATTTTGCTAAACAAGGGAGTAAAATCAAGAAATTATGAATTTAAAGAATTACCATGTTTATATTATGACGACTGTCAGCTCTCAAAACAAAGAGAAGCACATAAAAGGTAAATATCAATTGTAAATGAACATTTCAGAGCTAAGTTTCCTTATTTAAATCCTGTTTCAGTTGGAGTTAGCTTAAATTAAAATATAAGTAACCTTTGTTTTATATAGAATCTTCAATTGTTTTGCATTATAGTAATGCTCCTTTGCACAGTGATTTGAAATTAAATTTATTTTTGCATGACTGGATTTTAATGACAAAAATTTACTCCAGTTTGTGCATTATAACTATTTATCTGTTCTTTTCTTCTGTTACTTGATTTAGGACCTTGTTTTCTCTTTATTCATCCATTTATACAACTGTTGCTTTACTTTGAAGATATTTTAACGCAGAAAACATTTAATGCAATAAAACAAATTTGTTATACACTGTAATGTATGTATTTTAAGTTAAGTGTAGCTTACTGATTTGACTTAGTACTATACTCATTATCTCCATCTTTCCAATTAGCCCTATCCTATGGTTTGATCTTATACTCAGAAATAAGGAGACCAATCTTTAAAAAAATTGTGGTGCAAAATTCTATTCAACTCATGACCATTTCTTCACGTACACAGTGGGCCGGAAATTGCTCACATCAGTGTGGCAATGTCCGTGGCAGCTCCTACGAATAAAGTGTACGAGTTTACTTACCGCAGATCTGTGGTGGACACTTGCGTGAATTTGAAGATTTGAAAAAAAAATCACAACATCAGCCCAGCCTCTGAACAGCGTGGGCTGATGCGCATGGGAAATGGCTGTGAGAATGGAAGCCCAGCCCACAATCAGGCAAGTAGAAATCATTCATTTAAACTAAACTTCTCTGTGTTAGTGTAAATAAAAAATTAACATATCTTATTATAAAACGCCAAGTAAATGATTTAATTTAATGAAACAATCAGAAGTTAAAAATATATATTTTTTAATTTGCAGTTTAATTTTTTTTTAAATGATCAAAAAATAATAAAATAAGAGTAATTTGACATTTCACATTTTAAAAATTTAAATTTTTTGTTGTTTCACAGTCGTTAACAGTCACCGCATTTTTCAAAAGTAGTGTAGGGCTGGTATTTTCCAGCATATCTTTTTGAGGTGTAAGTATCTTTGTTCCAGCTGGGCAGATGGGTAAGTTTATGAATGTTTAATAATTTCTATGATTTTAATGTACCATGTCCCTTTAATTCGGAACTGTCAAACTGCTGGCGAACCAATGGGAGCAAGTTTGTGGTTTCCAGGTTATAGTGCGTATGTGCGCATTCGTGAACTTACTCCATCGATTCGCCGGCGGTCGGAGAGGACGCCATTAGGGAACGGCATCCCGACATGAGTAATTTCTGGGTCAGTATATAATCTCAGCTCTCTTCCATTGTTGTCAGTAGTCAACATGGCATTGTGCTGCTAGCTGTGGAAGAATCATTATTGTGATAAAACATTTTAAAAATGTGTAAGCCTCAAGTTATCTTGTCAAGAGGAGCTGAAAATATTTTTGAGAGGAATTAAATATCAGAAAGGAAGTTTAAATTCCTGTCCTGACTGTAATACCTTAATTCAAGTTGCAAACAGTGATACTCAATGTCTGCCTGTATCTCTACCACGGCTTCAGGAAATAGATCTATGATGCCTTGCTGTAGAAATTCTTAAGCATCCACAGAAAAAAGGGAATAAGCAAATGCTGTCATCCTCTCTACAGGCTGCGAAGAGATGATGGTTTCTCAGAACATCCCTTAAAGGAATGGTCCTCATGTAGCTTTTCCCATTCATTCAACAGCAGATATCAGGAGAAAAAGACAAAATTGAGTCCTTTTTATAATCCTAGTTTGTCATAAGTATGGAAGGCAGTAACAATGTTATGTGATTGATGACTTGCCCAGTGACAAACTGTAATTGTGTTAAGTTAAGAGTACCAACAATCCCATAGTAAATATGAACCAAAGATCCTACCATTCACTCAATATGTAAGTGGTCCATGAGACACAAATTTTACCTGTGAATGCTCAGTACCTGGGGTGAACACATGGCACCTCCATGCTAAACTAGGCATTTTTGCCTGCCGCATCTGAACACAATGAGTGAATGCATGTGATGAGAATGATCGGAGGATTTAATGGATCTGACAGGTTTTATGTTTTCTAAAACTAGTGGTTTAAAACCATGGCTCATAATCCCTTCACATAATCCAGTGGCCGGCAGAGCATACGGACAACCCGGCACACAGGATAGATTAAACATTCATCTTCAGCAGCAACTGTTTTGTCTTTGTCACTGAGGGGGTAGAGGGAGTGCGTTATAGCATAAGCTAACCTGTGCTCAGAACGTATATGATGCTCATAACTTTGCTATCCGGACGACTATACACTTCAAAATCAATGAAGAATACATCCGTGAATGCTTGGCATGGGCAACTCTTATACGAACATACAAAAACGAATGACAGGAAAAAAACAGCAGGTCCATCAAGACTGTCCCATACTGTCATGGTGTGAATAATGGACACCATGATCTCGTCCGCCTGCCCCACCACCTACCAGCTAGCCTTGCAATTTCCTGAGAGAGGCAAAAAACAGAGAAAAAAAACCTTAGGCCAATTTAGCGAATCCACTTGCTCCATAGGTCGACGATTCTGTGAAAATAAATACCTATTAACATCTAACCTAGTTCGATGCTTATGTAACTTATACTCATGTCCCCTGGTCCTCCCTAACCTATCTAATTCAACTAGCCAATCCACATGGACTGAATTTAATCCCTTAATTATTTTAAAGATCTCAATCAAATCTCCTCAAAGTCTGTGCCCTTCCAGAGTAAAATGTCCCAGCTCTCTGAGTCTATTCTGGTAACTGACGGCTTTTAAACTAGGTATCAATCTAGTGGCCCTCTTCTGAACCTTTTCTAGGGCCTCTATATTACCCAAGCTTGGATACAGTGGGGTCTAATTTTAAAGAAAAATGGAAAGTTTCCTGGAATGTTTTGTGAACGGCCTCACGTGGTCCCTTTAAGGACTGCTAGTTACCGCACAGTGAAAACTCAATCGGGGTCCTATGGACATCATAGGATGTCTGACTCAGTTGAACATAAGAACATAAGAAATAGGAGCAGGAGTAGGCCAATCGGCCCCTTGAGCCTGCTCCGCCATTCAATAAGATCATGGCTGATCTGATCCTAACCTCAAATCTAAATTCATGTCCAATTTCCTGCCCGCTCCCCGTAACCCCTAATTCCCTTTACTTCTAGGAAACTGTCTATTTCTGTTTTAAATTTATTTAATGATGTAGCTAATGTTGAGCACCAGGGCGGCCCTTATAAAGGCCCCCAGCAAAATGGTAGCGGGCGGGATCAGAGCAAGAACAGCGGGGTAACTGCAGCGTTCCAATTTTAGGACCTCTCCGTTCCTGCCCGGCTGACCGAGTTGAAAAGCTAAAATGTTAGTTCTGGATTTCACCAACTCATATACATAACAAATTAAATTATTCTATTAATTTTAAATAAGGTCAAGCAATTGATTCAATATTCAAAGGAATGCACTTGGGAATGGTTAACATTTCCACTTGAGACTCGATTATGCTCAAGATTTGGATTATTATGCAAAACACATTTTTTACAAAAATGTTACCAGAAATTAAATACATTTGCACCCTTTTATATAAACTGATAGGACCTTTCAGATACAATCTTTCTTGGATCTATTTAAATGTGCAATTATTTTATCTGCTTTTACAACTTTTAGCTCCTTGATATCGGTGCTAAAAATCCTTATAATTTCTGATGGAAAATATAATGGAGGTTAAATTGGATAACTCCTGTAAACTGGCATGGGGATTGTGGTCCACGATTAACTCGCGCCCATTGATTGCGTTGCAGGCAGCACATTAAATTCGTGCTTCCTGCTGTTTTAAATGATAGCTGTGTGCAGCCAGTGCTACGTGCATTGTTCATTGGCTGCACGCATCAGCAGGGGGCCCGATATCACAAGTGGCTAGCGCTACTTAAAGGCAGCCTGCATATCTTAAAGGGGATATGTGGCTGTGGCTGCTGGAATTGGTGTCAGGATTGCTTTGGGAGATGTTTTGTGAAGATGTCTCAACCGTCGAGAGAGCGTGCACCAAAGTTCTTTGATAATGCACTGGAGGCCTTGGTGCAAGGGGTGGACAGAAGGAGGGACATCCTGTATCCTCAGGGGGGTAGGAGGCCCTCCAGACATATACTCAGGAGGTAGAGGGAGGAAGAAGCGGCAGAGGTCAATGCCAGAAGCATAGCTCCAAGAACATGGATGCAGTACAGGAAGAAGTTCAATGATCAGACACGAGTTGTCAAGGTGAGTGAGTTCAATCTTCAAATGGCATATCGTATCAACTGCACCACTAGCCTCATCTACTGCTCAATGCAATACACCCCCATCACCCATCTACCAACAATCTCTATCAATCAGTACTCAACCCTTCAATTCATGTGGTTTATCTCACCCCCTTACACTTAGCACTGTTACAAGCCTCACACCCACAATTCACAGGTCACACACACTGGCAGCCATTCAACCATGATAGCCACATCACCCAAACATCTCGCAGGACACCCACTGACACACTTTCCTCTTGCTTCCAGGAGAAGACGACGCATTAAAGGAGGCAGCAACAAACAACTGGAGGAGGACCCGTGCGCCTACAGATTTTAACCCCCGTGGAGACAACAGTGCTGGCCATCATGGGAAGGGGTATCGCTGAGGCCACTTCTCTCTTCCCACTTCTCCCTCATCCCACAATCCGTTCTAACTCACAAGCTACAGATGGTGTAAGCACACACTTCTTACTTTTTTTTTGATTAGTTCATGGGATGTGGGCGTTGCTGGCAAGGCCAGCATTTATTGCTCATCCCTAATTGCCCTTGAGAAGGTGGTGGTGAGCCGCCTTCTTGAACCGCTGCAGTCCGTGTGGTAAACTCCTCTCCCCTCACCACAACTCAAAGCTTTCCCTTTTTCATTTCAGATACCCAAGAACAGGAACCTTCCCAGTCAGAGGAGGAAGAGGAACATACGAATATAGGAACAGGAGTAGGTCATTCAGCCCCTCGAGCCTGCTCTGCCATTTGAAAAGATCATGGCTGATCTGTGATCTAACTCCATATACCTGCCTTTGGCCCATTTTCCTTAATACCTTTGGTTGCCAAAAAGCTATCTATCTCACATTTAAATTTAGCAATTGAGCTAGTATCAATTGCCGTTTGCGGAAGAGAGTTCCAAACTTCTGCCACTCTTTGTGTGTAGAAATGTTTTCTAATCTCACTCCTGAAAGGTCTGGCTCTAATTTTTAGACTGTGCCCCCTACTCCTAGAATCCCCAACAAGCGGAAATAGTTTCTCTCTATCCACCCTATCTCTTCCCCTTAATATCTTATAAACTTCGATCAGATCACCCCTTAACCTTCTAAACTCTAGAAAATACAATCCCAATTTGTGTAATCTCTCCTCGTAACTTAACCCTTGAAGTCCAGGTATCATTCTAGCAAACCTACGCTGCATTCCCTCCAAGGCCAATATGTCCTTCCGAGAGTGGGGTGCCCAGAACTGCTCACTGTACTCCAGGTGCGGTCTAACCAGGGTTTTGTATAGCTGCAGCATAACTTCTGCCCCCTTGTACTCTAGTCCTCTAGATATAAAGGCCAGCATTCCATTAGCCTTATTGATTATTTTCTGCACCTGTTCATGACACTTCAATGATCAATGTACCTGAACCCCTAAGTCCCTTTGGACATCCACTGTTTTTAACTTTTTACCATTTAGAAAGTACCCTGTTCTAACCTTTTTTGATCCAAAGTTGATGACCTCACATTTGACTGCATTGAATTCCATTTGCCACAGTTTTGCCCATTCATCTAATCTATCAATATCGCTTTGTAATTTTATGTTTTCATCTACACTGCTTACAATGCCACCAATCTTTGTGTCATCGGAAAACTATGCCATCATCTAAGTCGTTAATAAATATTGTGAATAATTGAGGCCCCAAGACAGATCCCTGCGGGACTCCACTAGTCACATCCTGCCAACGTGAGTACCTATCCATTATCCCTACTCTCTGTCGTCTTTCGTTCAGCCAACTTCCTAATCAAGTCTGTACTTTTCCCTCAATTCCATGGGCTTCTATCTTAGCTAACAGTCTCTTATGTGGGACTTTATCAAATGCCTTCTGGAAGTCCACATAAATAACATCCATTGACATTCCCCTGTCCACTACTTCAGACACCTCTTCAAAAAATTCAAACAGGTTTGTCAGGCACGACCGACCTTTCACAAATCCATGCTGGCTCTCTCTGATGAACTGAAAATTCTCGAGGTGTTCAGTCACCCTATCCTTAATTGTAGACTCCAGCATTTTCCCCACAACAGATGTTAGGCTAACTGGTCTATAATTCCCTGGTTTCCCTCTCTCTCCTTTCTTAAAAAGCAGAGTGACATGTGCAATTTTCCAATCTAGAGGGACAGTTCCTGAATCTAGAGAACTTTGAAAGATTATAGTTAGGGCATCTGCAATGTGCTCACCTACTTCCTTTAAAACCCTGGGATGGAAACCATGTGGTCCTGGGGATTTGTCACTCTTTAGTGCTATTATTTTCTTCATTATGTTGTTTTACTTATGTTAATTTTATTGAGTCCCTGTCCCCGAAGAAGGCAGTGATGATAAAGAGACACCATCACTCGATTTTAGACTCGCAGCCACCAGCTCAGAGACTGACACTGTGCATGCTTTAGAGTCTAGGGTAGAGGAGGGATCTGCACATGGTGAGACACCGGGCACAAGTGTGCAGGAGCCAGGACGGGGGGAAAGGTTACCACAGGTGCCAGCTCAGTGGAAGGCGAGGTTACACACTAGTTCTGCTGCAGAGGATTCAGATGAGGACTTTGATGGGCCAGGCTACAGAAGACGATTGAATGGGCGTACACAATCAAATGCTTGGTGCACTGGAAAATCTGCCAGAAAGCCTGCACACAATGTCAAGGAGCATGGAGGAGTCCAACTTGGCCCAGGGCTTTGTGCAGAGCTTGGAGCCCATCCTTTCCAACATGGACTGGACAGTCACCTCCATCAGCACACCTGTGGAGCCACCATGATACAGCGTCTGATGACCAATGTCACGGCTTCCATTAAAGGTCTGATTGCTGCCTTGGAAACTCAGAATGCTGCCATTGTGGCTCTGGATACCATTGTTGAAAGGGGCTTCCAGGGCATCACAGCAGTCCAGCAATCTGATCTCCAACAGGTCACCAGGATTACTTAGGCGCTGTCCCAGGAGAGTGGCAGAGGCACCCTGGAAGACGAACCTGCTGTTCTCTCTCAGGACAACAGCGTTCTTGCTCCTACCCCTGCCACTCCGCCAATGCTCTTGCTGTTGCCTGTCAGCCAGTCAGCCCAGACTGCTGCAGCCCAGGCCAAAATGGTGCAGTCTGAAGCTGGGCCCTCCTGGCCCAGAGCTGCTCAATATCGTCCTCTAAGGCCATCTGCAGTCACCTCAATTGAAGGTCAGCAGCCTTCCACCTCCCATGCAGCAGCCACTGGGGAAGCATTTCGTGGGAGCATTAGGATAAATGAAGGCACACGAACGACTGGCACTAAGTAAATGTACAAGGGTGAATTGTCTAATTTTGCATGCATTATTTAATGAGTGAATTGATAAATTTGGATTTGAATTTGCATTTGTTGGTGATTTTTGTTTCTGTGGTGAGCTGAGGGAGGAACCAATATGTAATCATAAAGAGGACAATGTGATGGTCCGTGAGAGAGGAAAGGTAAGAGCTGGTAGTGAGGGTTTTGCAGAGGGGAAACCCAGAAGTAGGACCTGTTTGAAAATGTTTTAAATGGTTTCCCACCTGATAGCCAGCCTGATTGACAGGCTGGCTGCCTGTCGGGTGGGAAAGCAGCAGGGGAGTAGATGAAAGGTAAGTCAGAGTTTGGATTGGCAGGGGGGGGGCGGGAGGCGGGGAGAGATCGGGATCTTTGCGGATTGGATGGGGGGGGGGGGGAAGAGATCGGGATCTTTGGGGGTTGGATGGGGGGGGGAAGAGATCGGGATCTTTGTGAATTGGATGGTGGGGGGGGAAGAGATCGGGATCTTTGTGAATTGGATGGGGGGGGGGGAAGAGATCGGGATCTTTGTGAATTGGATGGGGGGGGGGAAGAGATCGGGATCTTTGTGAATTGGATGGGGGGGGGAAGAGATCGGGATCTTTGTGAATTGGATGGTGGGGGGGGAAGAGATCGGGATCTTTGTGAATTGGATGGTGGGGGGGAAGAGATCGGGATCTTTGTGAATTGGATGGTGGGGGGGAAGAGATCGGGATCTTTGTGAATTGGATGGTGGGGGGGAAGAGATCGGGATCTTTGTGAATTGGATGGTGGGGGGGGAAGAGATCGGGATCTTTGTGAATTGGATGGGGGGGGAAGAGATCGGGATCTTTGTGAATTGGATGGGGGGGGGGGAAGAGATCGGGATCTTTGTGAATTGGATGGTGGGGGGGGAAGAGATCGGGATCTTTGTGAATTGGATGGTGGGGGGGAAGAGATCGGGATCTTTGTGAATTGGATGGGGGTGTTGGCGAGTGATCGGGATCATTATGGGTTGGATGGGGGGGGGGTCGATTGCGTGGGGCAGGGGGAGGCCGGACATTGTTCGGTAAGTGAAAAGTCGGACATAGGGAGGGATCTTGGACACGGGAAGGGAGGTTTCTTGGACATTGGGGGGTCTCTAACACGGGGGGTGGGGGGTTCTGACACCGAGGAGGGGATGGGCTCTCGGACATCAGGGGAGATTGGTTGATAACGGGGTCCGATCGCAGCAGGTATGCTTGTGGGGCCTGGAGGAAACATTCCTGCTCCTCCTGGCCCACAAGCCGTGCTAAAAAGGCACTATCCTCATGATTCTGCTCTTCTCGCCTTCTTTTCACTGGCGAGATTCACAAGCCCTGGCAAACCCGTGCTGGAGGCGTTAAATTTAAAGGTCAGTAAAATGCAATATAAAAAGACCTACTTAACATCTCATAAGGATGTTAATTGTTGCGATAACTACGTGGCTGCCTGAACTAATTAAGGTCCTGACTGCACCTCCATTAAACCCAGAAATGGATGCGATGGCGCTAGAAAAATTAATTATTATAACTATCCACCCGCCCCCAACCCACTTGGGGGCTAAAATTTCCCGCCCATGATTAAGTGATTAAGTCTCTTCCTGCACCACTCAATATGTAATTCACGTTTGGTTTCTCTATTCTTAAGATGGAATACACAGACCTGTTTCTCAGTTAAATGGAGATCTAGGGCTCAATTTTGAAATGGTGGCGGGTTGGCAGCGGCGGGGGGAGGTGAAGGTGCGGGTGGCAAACCCAAGTAAAAGAAATTACTGTTTCCAATGCGATCACAATGGAATTGATGGTGATTAAAGTTCTTTCCGGGTTTCGCGCCCGGCAGCCAGCCTGATTGACATCCGGCGCTGGAACGGAAGATCGGGGGGGGGGGGGGGGGGGGGAGGGGAGAGTGGAAGATCAGGGGGGGGGAGAGGGGAAGATCGGGAGGGGGAGAGGGGAAGATCGGGAGGGGGAGAGGGGAAGATCGGGAGGGGGAGAGGGGAAGATCGGGAGGGGGAGAGGGGAAGATCGGGAGGGGGAGAGGGGAAGATCGGGAGGGGGAGAGGGGAAGATCGGGAGGAGGGGTAGATTAGAGGGGCGAAGAGGGGGAGATCGGGGGGTGAAGAGGGGGAGATCGGGGGGCATGAAGAGGGGGAGATCGGGGGAGATCGGAGAGGGAGACATCGGAGCAGGGTGGAAAGGTAGGTTGATTTTGTGTATTAATTTTGTGCAATGGTTTGTTATTTAATTTATTTAGTTTCTTCTTGCCTGATCCGGCCCTTCACACCTAGGTAAGCTAAAAATCGTTCTAACTACCTAATATGTCACAAGTAAAGTGCCTTAAGTACCTCTTTAACTATCTTTAACTATCATCCCACCGGCTTTAATTGTCGGCCCCCGCCCCCAACGAACCCGCAATTTAAGTTTAAAATTGAGCCCATAGTATTGTTTCAGGCCAGCTATGATGTTGCTCAGGGTTACTTCAATCCCATCAAAAGTCCGACTTTGAGCAGTAACACAAAGCTCATCAGCATATAGGAAACTTCTGATGCACGGATGGATGTGTTGGTCACTGGTGTATATGTATATATTGTATAGCATTGGTACTAGCAAATTACCTGTGAGAATCCATTCCGCTGCCTATGCCAACGGCTTTTTATACCGCATAGTTCCATGAAAAACAGCGATTTGCCAATAAACTTTGGATGAGCTCTGTGAGACAAGCATTCTTCATCAAATTGAAAAACTTCTGCATAAATATTTAGCGATTAACAGTGTCTTAGGCAGCTGACAGGTCAACAAAGCTCCAGTTATTAGGGCTTGTTCTAATACATCTTCAATATGCTAGGTCAGATTAAGTAGTTGGCTCGTACAGGACTCTCCAAGGCAGAATCTTGCCTATTCTGGGATAAGCTACAGTTCCACATTGGGAGAGCCATACATACGGCACAATAGAGCAATTGGTCTGTAGTTCTTCAGGATTGTAGGATCTTTACCAGGTTTCAAAATGGCCACGATCCTTGCACGCCGCCATATTTTAGGGACATGGCATTGCTCTGAACATAAGTTGAACAAATCAAGGAGCCAATGAACTGCTTTTGGTCCATCCGATCTGCTCACATTGGATGTCATTGAAGCCAACTGCTTTATTGTTCTTTAATATCTTGATACCATCTACGAGTTCAAACATGGTAAACGGCCTAGTAAACCTAGGGACAGATGTTCAAGAACGAAAGGTTCTCAGTATTTTGGTCTTTTTAGCACTACGGCTGGAATGTCCTTGACTATTTAGGAGAAGCTGGTCGGCAACTTGATCTGCTGTGACATTGTTGTGTGTTCAATTTTGTGAAGTCATTGCTGAGTATTCATATTGGGCCAGAAATTGCTGTGAGTGGGGAATGGACGTCACCCACTGCTGGTAAGTAATAAACTCACCCACAAATTTTTCGCGGGCTTCTGGGCACCAACTTGCTTTAATTGAGACCTGGAAGAAGTGCAGCTTCTTTCCCAGGCTTCTCTGAGTTGTGAGAGGAGGAAAGGAATGCTATGTCCTCTCCACCAATCAGCTTGAAGCAAGCCACGCTGTGAGAACCAGGGTGTGAAGCTCATTCACAAACCGCGTGGACTAAGGACCAGTAAGTGTCTGATAAGATTAGTAAATGTACTATAAAATCAAATAGAGAAATCGAAATAAAGAGAGTAAAATTAAAAGACTGAGATAAAAGAGACAGAAAGAAAAAGTAAAAAAAAATAACTTTAAATTTTTTTTTAAATGTGCAGATTCTATTAAAATCAGGAGTAAAGGGACTCCACATTTTTAAAAGTTAATTTTCAGTGCCAGAGAGGTTGTTTGGCAGTCATTAATATTTACCACACCATTAAATGTTAGTTTAGACTGGCTATAACTCAGCGTACCTTTCTTCTGGCGAGATTAGTTAATTTGCAGCTGGGCGGAAGAGCAAGTTTGCGCTGGTCCATTGATTGAAGCCTGCGATATCTCTAACGCAAAACTGTCAGATCAGCACGGAATTAGGAAAAGGCACTATCCTGTGGCGAGGGTAGTGCCTTCTGTGACACATCTCTCTCTGCCATTGCCCTCCCTCCTGCTGTGCAGGTGGATGTGTCAAAGCACTGTGTTGTGGGGCTCCACGTATCAGAGGTGGACGGCGTGGCCGGCGAGGCTGGTGATGCTGTTCATCCTCCGAGGAGGTCATGACTGCAGCTACGGCAGCCCCCATCCGGAAGATGTACATTTGAGGGGGTCCGCAAGGTAGGTACATGCGTCTGGACACCGGAGTAAGTGTACAAGTTGATGAACTTTACTGTTAGGAGGAGGGTGGTGGAGGCCAAACTTTGTCCAAAGTGACAGAGTGGCCTCCTGCAATGAGTGAGAGTCTCCCCCCCCCCACCTGTCAAATGGACCTTTGCAGCTGCCACAGGCTGATGGCTGCAACATGTCCATTTGAACTGGGAGTGTTTCCCCCAGTATGGGAAACAGTCCCAGTTGTTTGGAAAATCTCACCCCTCCTAAAATATCATGTTAATCAGGTCAGTAAACGACCTGAAATACATAAATAATTACCTTAAGTGGCATCCCGCCGGCATGTCCCACATGGGGGGGCTGCGCACGCATGTCAGTACGTCACTGGGGAGTTGGAGCCGGGCTCTGGACCCACCCTGGGAATACCCGATTTTCGCAGCCCCCCCGCCACGAACGCACCCGCTCGAGGGTGCGAAAATCAAGCCCATGGTGACAGCAAGAGAGTGCAACCTAGGGTGTCAGAAATAGTGGGGGATGGAAGTTATGCATCAGGAGTAGGCCAACAAGAAGGAACTATAAGAGACACAGTAAGATATAAAATCATAGGGCAGTACCGAGACAGAGGACCATACAGGTAGGCAGCGGGTCGAGGTATAGAGAAGCAGAGAAACAAGGGGGATAGAGCAACAAGATGGGAACATAAGTGGAGCAGCATGATAGAAAGGATACGGGGACTAAAAAACAAGTGGAACAGGGGAACTGTGAGAGAGACTACATAGTGGAGCAATGAAAAGGGGAATTGGAGGGGGCAACAGCAGGTGGGACTTATGGGGCACCAACAGAGGGCGACATACAGGCAACAAGTGAAGGTTATGGGAGAGACAAGCAATGTCCAGAGATGAGCGATATATTGCAGCAACAGAAGGAGACATGGGCAGCAGAGAAAGAGGGACAGCAAGAGAGCGTAATAAGTGAACGGCAACAAAACTGTATCTAGACAGCATCAAAAGAGATGCAATGATGGGTCACGAGAGAAATGAACATATGGGGTCAGCGACAGACATAAGGGGGTATATGTGGCCAGCGAGTGAGTAGCGATAGGGATACTGTGACAGGGGTATAGCTTATGTAGGGAGGAAGTCATCCAACTTACCATGAGCAATGCCAGGGGAGATGAACTAGTCTTGTAAAAATATTCTTTTCCTTCAGCATAATGCTGATGACCTGACTTGCTTTGAAACTTTCGTTCAATCTTGTGTGAAGATAAAAGACCATCTGGGGCCTTTTTCATTAGGTTATCACTACCACCTTCTCTGGCCAACCATTCAGTTCACAAAAAATACAATGTAACACTTCGTAGAGTCTATCCTAATAGATGTTAAATTGTCAGTGCAAAAGAGAATCTAAGTGACATATACTCAGGGAGCTGAGCTTTCATTGAAAGAATTCATAGACATGGCATATGACATTTTCGTAGAGTGTAATACCCTGTAGTTCAGTTCAATCTTTTCATAGCTTTGCTGACTCAAGGGCATTTTTGTCTCTGTTATTTAATCAGACTAAAACACTGGAGAAGTAGCCCGCTGCTACAAATTGTATCTGAAATGTTGAAACACTATAAATCATTGCATAGCAAACATTGAGAGCTGACCGCTAGACTTGTACATTTATAGCATAGGAGTCTTAACCAAAGGATGAATTCTTTGAGTGGCAGAAATATGGCATAGTGCTATAACAGGGCTTTGTGAACCTAAGAATATCCAAAGAGAGTTTTACATTATTCCTTTAATCAATGCTCTTATTGTAATTAGTTTTAAATGTTCTGACAGCTGTTCCATTGAGCACTAAAGAAGCAAGTATCATGTACCATGCATCCCTCAAAAGTGATAAATTGCTGTTCTCAATGATTCACCAGGAATGTTTACTGACTGTAGGAAACAAAAGTTCAGCAATTGGTTTAAGATCCTGTTGATAAAATGAGCTCATGTTGGAGGGAGAGCCCGGGGCAGCAGCAGTCCACATTGTTTTTGTTGAGCTTGGAGGAGCACCTCTGCAAATGCTTGATGTTCATACACTTTAATTGAACCTCCAAACTCGTTACAGTAATGCTAATCATTTCCAGTGAAGTCCTAAATACTGGAATATAAGACTTAAAAGTTAATTATTCCTTTGCCTCCATTAAAGAACAAAATACATACAATGCTATGGTAATTAACTGGAATGCATCATTTAATGTAACCTAATATTTGTAAGGAAAAGTCAAAAGCTTTGGAGATTAAACCAAGTCTTAAAGTGTGTCTTATGTCTTACCTTAAAATGTGAAACATTATAAAGGGGAATCATCAGTGGAAAGACTGCCTATAATTTCCATTCATAATGTAATCAAGAGTAGAATTTTGTCATTCCACATGGGAAGTTCTGAAATAACATCTGTTCCAAGGCTGCTTCCAATCAACACTTCCAATCTGTAAGCGTTGCCAAGTTCACTTCCGTGACAAAAGTACAACTTTTCTTGGAAATCACACTGGGCAGAGGGAAATTACCTTTGCCTCAGATAGAAGACATCTTTGTAGGTTTGGGTGCTAAGATGCTTTGTCATCGCCTCGAATTGGCAAGCTGATTAGATAATATGGGTAGGAATGAGATTGGAGGAGAAATTAATGAGAATTGAGAATTTGGGTTTATGCCTAAGAGGGCAACGTAATGCCTAACTTGGCTTTGCAGTTGCCATTTGTAAAGCAACTTAATTAAAAAGTCCAGACCACCATTAAAAGTAAAATGTAGCACTGGTGAGGATACTTTTTAAGCCCCCTCAGAGAAATCAAGGACCAGACAGAACACAAAAGCAGAAAATGCTGGAAACACTCTGCAGGTCAGGTAGCATCCATGGAGAAAGGGAAAGAAATAATGTTTCAGGTCTAACCCTTCCTCAGAAGTCTTTTCCTCTCTCCATAGATGCTGCCTGGCCTGCTGAGTGTTTCCAGCATTTTCTATTTTTGTTTCAAATTTCCAGCATCTGCAGTATTTTACTTTTTGATTCACTGGACAGGACACAATTGAGCATACTGCTAAATACGACTGTATCTTTCCATTGTCTCTTAGCATAGCAAAGAAGTGTTAAATAATATCATCTTGGTTTAAAACCTTTTGCAATAACATTATCATGCAGAGCATTTTTTAAAGTCAGCTTTGTTGCAGATTCTCCCAAAGCGCATACCAGGCTGTTAATTCAAGAGAATTCTTTATGTTGCCAAGATTGGCAGGATTCATTTGGAGAAAGCTCAGATTCTGCTGATTGCTATTCTTTGACGTAGGACACACATCCTCGAACCATAAGGGAATTAGTTACTCAATTCTGTCTTTGCTTTCCAATCATTGGATCCTGACATAGGGAGGTTGGAGAATTTTATTGTAAATATAGCAAATATTCAGCAAAGACTGAAAAAGGCAAAATAATTATTTTGCAATCAGACTCTAGGCAGATCAATTCCAGTGACATTAGTGAATACATTCCATGGGGTTTTTATCCTTGGCCCCCTCCTCTTCCTCATCCACATGCTGCCCCTTGGTGGCATCATCCAAAGACATGGGGCCCACTACTAGGAGGGCGGCGGGTTCACAGCGGGGGGGTCGACTGGGCGCGTGGGTAACGTGCCAGGTGAAATCAGTGTGCTCCGCATGCAATCGCAGGCTAATTGGAGCCACCAATGCTTCTCCTGCAGCAAACAACCAATTCTGAACCATGGAGCAGGCCAGAGGAAAGGCTGCCCCAAGATTTTCGGACTCCTCACTCCAGCTGCTGCTCAATAGGGTGGGGAGGAGGAGGGAAATCCTTTTCCCATCCGATGGAAGGAAGTGCCCTCCCTCCACCACCAAGGCGGCCTGGCTGGAGGTGGCCGAGGAGGTCACCAGCAACGGCAATGTGCCACGAACCTGGGTCCAGTGCAGGAAGAGATTTAATGACCTAACCAGGTCAGCCAAAGTGAGTACACTTACACATTCTCCCAAACTTCGTCTTCCACATCACCTCCACCACCACACAACCCCTTCTGCACTGCCACCACAACGCTCTCGCATCACTCCTCACATCCACTCAACTATCATCCTCACCTTGCCTGCACGTACTCACCGCCCCTGTCCCCATTCGAACACTACCACGCAACCCAATCCTCATACAATCTCATGGCTATGTCTCACACGCACCCTCCCATGCATCTCCCTCACGCTACTCCCCACCCACACTAATGCATGCAGCGGGTCACCATGCAACAATCACTCAATCACGCCTCTGTGTTTTGCCTTGATAGGAGAAGAGATGCCAGAATGCCCGGGGGAGGGCAAGGACTGGAGTGGGCCCGCCACACCAGATGGCACTAACAGACGCGGAGCAGCAGGCACTGGAGATAAGCCGCACGCTGGAATGCCTGTCCGTGGCGGATGCCGAGACTGGGAGTGCACAAGCGGCCGGTGACAGAAAGCTAAAACTCAGCACTCATGATAGCGAATGATCTTAGCATCACTTGGCATCTGCAGCACCTCAACATCTGTCCACATGCTTAATATTGATTTCTGTTCTCTTGCAGGCACATCTGCGATCGCCATGACCGTGGAGGACGATTCCTCAGAGGACCTGCCGGCACATGTGAGCACGAGCAGACCCTGGTGGCAGGGGCAGCCGTGGAGAGTCCGCGTCGGTGGGAGCACTCTTCTCCAAGCTCTGCTCAGCTGGACCCAGATGCTGAACCCTGGGGGCCAGTAGTGAAAAGGAAAGTCGTCGAGGGCCAGCAGCACATTGCCGAGGTACTGGAACAGGTGCCACGTGCACTCTCCACAATCGCGCAGAGGATGGAGGAGTCCAACTCCTGCATGAGGGGAATGGTGGCACAGGTACAGGAGGGTATCTCCGAGATAGTGTCGCAGGGACATGAAGGCATATCTGAGATAGTGTTGCGGGTAGGTGCGGGAATGTCTGCGGTGGAGGAAAGGCTAGCCTCCATCGAGCGTCAAGCACGGCTCAACAATGAGTCCATTCAGGCCCTGACAACGGCCCTTCGGATTCAGGGTGAGCAACATTCTGCCGCCTTAAACAGGCTGACAGATACTTTACAACTGGCCTGCCAAGGCTTCACACAAGTCCTCCAAACTGTCGTGCAACAGGAAAGAGTGATGTGGGCCTGGGCCAGGAGAGGGATGATGGTGAAAGGGGACATGGAAGTGGGGACGCCACTCAAAGCACTCCCACGTCTCACCCGTTGCCCCCCTCTCAACCAGTACCCACAATGCTGCCCCCTCTCCAGGTGGCCGAGTCTGCCCCTGCACAGGTGTGGGTGGAGCAGTCTTTGGAGGAGCCCTCACGGGCACCAAAATCCAGAGGGCGTCCGCGCAAAGCATCTAATCAATCAGGGCATGGACAAGAGCAACCTGCCACTACCTCTGCTGAAGCCACAGGGGTAGCACCACGTAGGGGTTCCCATAAACTCAAGGCGAAAGTTTTGTGAGCACAAAGGGAATGTGTTTGACGATTTGTCATGTTTTTTATTTATATTTGTTTTCTGCCACATTCACAATAAATCTTATTATTATCACCACGACTGCCACATCTTGCCCATTCTTGACTGGCTTGTGGAATAGGTCCCTTTCATGGGGTTCATCATGAACACGCACACTTGATGCCACCCAGTGGGTCATTCTACAAGGGTGTAGGTGTAGTTGCACCACTGTTTCGTGCAGGGAGCAGGGGAGGGGCTGGTGTGGCCGCTCCTCTGTCCAGGTGATGAGGACTGGACTCTTCACACAGTCTGATGTTAGGAGAACTGTTCACATATCAGTGACTCCCTGGCCTCACAAGCAGCCAGGTGAGCCGCTGTTCTGCCCATGGGTTGTTCCTCCTCCTCCTCCTCCTCATCCTCAATATGGGTGGCAGATGTGGATGGGGCCTCCTCCAGCGGCACCCCTCTCTGTTGTGCCATGTTGTGCATGGCACAACAGACGACCATCATGCGTCCTACTCTGTCTGGCACGTATTGAAGCGCTCCCCCAGAATGATCAAGGCACCTGAAGCGCATCTTGAGCAGCCCTATAGCATGCTCAATTGTAGACCTGGTAGCGATGTCGCTGTCGTTATATCAACGCTGTGGCTCAGTGGTGGGGTTCCTCAGAGGTGTCATAAGCCACGTGTGCAGGGGGTATCCCTTGTCCCTGAGGAGCCAGCCCTTGCGGGTGTTGGGTGAGTGGAAGAGGGGCGGCACGGGGGACTCCCTGAGGATGAAGGAATCGTGGCATCTACCAGGGTATCTGGCACACACGTGAAGGAATCTCTTGCGGTGGTCACAGTTGAGCTGAGTGTTCATGGAGTGATAGCCCTTCCTGTTGACGAACAGTCCTGGCTCGTGGGGAGGTGCTTGTATTGCTATATGGGTGCAATCGGTTACACCCTGCACCCGTGGGAAGCCAGCCACAGCGTGGAATCCTACTGCCCTCTCCATCTGGCTGAGGTCATCCATGGGGAAGTTGATATAGTGCGAGGCCCTGTGAAACAAGCCGTAGGTGACCTGCCTTATGCACTTGTGTGCAGACGACTGAGTGGCCCCGGCAATGTCCCTGGTGGTATCCTGGAAGGATCCGGAGGCGAAGAAGTTGAGGGCAATGGTGACTTTGACAGCGACAGGTAAGAAGATGGTGCTCGGTCCATCCGGGAGCAGCTGGTCATGAAGGAGGCTGCAGGTGTCCGCGACTACCTGGCGACTGAGTCTGAGCCTCCGTATGCACTGCTCCTCAGAGAGGTCCAGGAAGCTGAGCCTCGGTCTGTAGACACTGTGGCGAGGGTAGTGCCTCCTGTGACGCATCTCTCTCTGCAGTTGCCCTCCCTCCTGCTGTGCAGGTGGATGTGTCACAGCACTGTGTTGTGGGGCTCCATGTGTCAGAGGTGGACGGCGTGGTCGGTGAAGCTGGTGATGCTGTTCGTCCTCCGAGGAGATCATGACTGCAACTACGACGGCCCCCATCCAGAAGATGTACGTTTGACGGGGTCCGCAAGGTAGGTAAATGTGTCCGCACACCGGGGTTGAGGTTCCAAGTTGGTGAATTGTAATGTTAGGAGGAGGGTGGTGGAGGCCAAACTTTGTCCAAAGTGACAGAGTGGCCTCCTGCAATGAGTGAGGGTCTCCCCCACACCTGTCAAATGGACCTTTGCAACTGCCACATGCTGGTGGCTGCAACACGTCCGGTTCAACTGGGAGTATTTCCCCCAGTACGGGAAACAGTCTCAGTTCATTGCAAAATCCCACCCCTCCTAAAATATCAGTAAACGACCTGAAGTACCTGGTTAATTACTTCAAGTGGCACCCCGCCGGCTTTAATTGCCGGCGGGAGTCCCACACGCGGGGGCTGCGCGGCATGTCAGCGTGTCACTGGGGAACCCGGAAGTGGGCGGGTTGGAGCCGGGCTCCAGACCCGCCCCGGGAATCTCCGATTTTCGCAGGCCCCCCCCCGCCACGAACCCACCCGCTCTACCCTCCACTGTGTTGTGAGACTGCTTGTCTGACATCCAATGCTGGGTGAGCCACAATTTCCTCCAGTTAAACATTGAGGAGACCAAAGCCATCATCAACGGCCCCCGCCACAAATTCTGTACCGTTACCACCAATTCCATCACCCCTCCCCGGCCAATGTCTCGGGTAGGACCAGATTGTTCGCAACGTGAGAATTCTATTTGACCCAGAGATGAACTTTTGATCCCATATCCTCTCCATCACAAAGATTACCTACTTCCATCTCTGTATCATAGAATCATAGATCATAGAATCATTACAGCACAGAAGGAGGCCATTCGGCCCATCAAGCCCTTACCAGCTCTTTGTAAAAGCAATCCAGTTAGTCCCATTCCCTTGCTCTTTCTCCGTAGCCCTGCAAATATTTTCCCTTCAAATGTTTATCCAATTCCTTTTTGAAAGCCACAACTGAATCTGCTTCCACCACCCTTTCAGGCAGTGCATTCCAGATCATAACTACTCACTGTTCTTCCTCTGTCACCTTTGGTTCTTTGGCCAATCACCTTAAATCTGTGTCCATTGGTTCTCGACCTTACCGCCAATGGGAACAGTTTCTTTTTATTTACTTTATCTAAACCCGTCATGATTTTGAACACTTCTATCAAATCTCCTCTCAGCCTTCTCTGCTCCAAGGAGACCCAACCCCACCTTCACTAGTTCATTGCCAGTCTCTGCCCCACTGGAGCCTATCTACTGCGGAAACCCTCATATATGCCTTTGTTACCGCCAGGCTTTATTCCAATGCTCTCCTACCAGGCCTCCCATCCTCCGCCCTCCATAAAATTCAACTCATCCAAAACTCTGCTGTTTGTATCCTAACTCACTCACCCATTATCCCTGTGCTTGCTGACCTATATTGGCTCCCTGTCTCCCAACATCTCAAATTTTAAATTCTCATCCTTTTGTTCAGGTCCCATCATGGCCTCACCCTTCCCTTTCTCTGTAATCTTTTTCAGCGGTATCACCCTCCGAGAATTCTGCATTCCTCCAACTCTGGCCCCTTTGCCATCTGGGCCCTAAGCTGTGGAATTTCCTCCCTAAAGCTCTCCGCCTCACCACCTCAGTCTTCTCCTTTAAGAGCCTCTTTGAAAATCCAACTCTTCGACCAAGATATTAGTCACCCTACTAATGTCAATTTTTGTTTCATTATGCTTATGTGAAGCACCTTGGGATATTTTCAATGTGAAAGGCACTATATAAATGTAAATTGTTGTTGACGATTTGCAATGTTCCTGGTCTTGTTCTTTCTCCATGAACTGCTTTTCTTTTTTATCCAACTCATAACCTCATTCAAACTTAGTAACCAAAGTGTGTTAGATTCTGCCATGGATCAAAGAGATAAGGTAAGGCTTGGTGGCCAACCTTTTCCTTCCCGCCCCCATGTATTGCACGGTACGCCCTATGAAAACTTACAGCAATGAGATCGAAATAGAATGATTTAGGTCAGTCCGTGAGGAGGAGTCAAATGAGATGTTGGGAAATAAAATCTGATCCAACTCAGATCAGATATTCTTTGCTAATTCCAGCATGAGCCACAGGTGACTAGACTCATATAGCTAGCTAGATAGAAACACAAGTCAATAGTCAATGTGCTTCCTTTATTTCAGTGTAGCTCACTATAAAGGGACTGTTAGTGGCACATCAAGTTAGATTACTACCTTCCCCTCCTGGTACCTGGGTTTAAATCCAATTCATTTAAATGTGATGAAAGTCATTTTCTGTGACGTTAGTTATAGATAGTGGGGGTAATTTTCAACTTCACCACCTGGGTAATAATGTGGTGGAGCAGATTGTCCACCTATTGTAGAACCCGTCTAATTTACATTACCAATGGGAAATGAAAGTCGGGCAGGTACTACAACAGGTGGACGATCTGCTCCACCACATTACCATAGAATCACACAACACAGAAGGAGGCCATTTGGCCCATTGAGTCCGTGCCGGCTCTATGCAAGAGCAATCCAGCTAGTCCCACTCCCCCACCCTATCCCCATAGCCCTGCAAATTTTTTCCTTTCAAGTACTTATCTAGTTCCCTTTTGAAGGCCATGATTGAATCTGCCTCCACCACCCCCTCGGGCAGTGCATTCCAGATCCTAACCACTCGCTGTGTAAAAAAGTTTTTCCTCAAGTCACCTTTGGTTCTTGTCCCTTCTGGCAATGGGAACAGTTTCTCTCTATCTACTCTGTCTAGACCCTTCATGATTTTGAATACCTCTATCAAATCTCCTCGCAACCGTCTCTGTTCCAAGGAGAACAACCCCAGCTTCTCCAGTCTATCCACGTAACTGAAGTCCCTCATCCCTGAAATCATTCTAGTAAATCTCTTCTGCACTCTGTCTAAGGCCTTCACATCTTTCCTAAAATGCGGTGCCCAGAAAGGAACACAATACTCTAGTTGTGGTCAAACCAGTATTTTATAAAGGTTCATCATGACTTCCATGCTTTTGTAATCTACACCTCTATTTATAAAGACTAGGATCCCATTTGCTTTTTTTTAATCGATTTCTCAACCTGCCCTGCCACCTTCAATGATTTGTGCACATATACCCCCAGTTCTTTCTGTTTCTGTACCCCTTTTAGATTTGTGCCCTCTAGTTTATATTGCCTCTCCTCGTTCTTCCTACCGAAATGTATCACTTTGCATTTTTCTGTGTTAAATTTCATCTGCCACGAGACCGCCCATGCCACCAGCCTGTCTATATCCTCTTGAAGTCTATCACTATCCTCCTCACTGTTTACTATACTTCCAAGTTTTGTGTCATCTGCAAATTTTAAAATTGTGCCCTGTACACCCAAGTCCAAGAAAAGCAAATATCAAGAAAAGCAGTGGTCCCAACACTGACCCCTGGGGAACACTACTGTACACCTCCCTCCAGTCCGAAAAACAACCGTTCACCACCACTCTCTGTTTCCTGTCCCTTAGCCAATTCTGTATCCATGTTGCTACTGCCCCCTTTAATCCATGGGCTGCAATCTTGAAGATAAGCCTACTGTGCAGCACATTTTCAAATGCCTTTTGAAAGTCTATATACACATCAACTGCATTGCCTCATCTACCCTCTCTGTTACCACAATAAAAAAACTCTTCTCAGGTTATTTAAATACGATTTGCCTTTAACAAATTCGTGCTGGCTTTCCCTAATCAATCCACCCTCGTCCATGTGATTGTTAATTCTGTCCCGGCTCATTGTTTCTAAAAGTTTCCCCACCACTGAGGTTAAACTGATTGGCCTATAGCTGCTGAGTTTATCCTGACACCCTTTTTTTGAACAAGGGTGTAACATTTGTAATTCTCCAGTCCTCCGGCACCACTCCCGTATCTACGGATGTTTGGAAGATTATGGCCAGTACCTCCGCAATTTCCACCCTTACTTCCCTCAGCAACCTAGGATGCATCCCATTCAGGTGGCTTATCTACTTTAAGTACAGCTAGCCTTTCAAGTACCTCTTCTTTATCAATTTTTAGCCCATCCAGTATCTCAACTATATCTTCCTTTACTGAGACTCTGGCAGCATCTTCTTCCTTGGTAAAGACAGATGCAAAGTACTCATTTAGTACCTCGGTCATCCCCTCTGCCTCCATGAGTAGATCTCCTTTATGGTCCCTAATCGGCCCACCCCTCCTCTTACTACCTGTTTACTGTACATGCCCGTAGACGACTTTTGGATTCACTTTTATGTTGGCCGCCAGTCTATTCTCATACTATCTCTCTCTCTTTGCCCCTCTTATTTCCTTTTACACTTCCCCTCTGAACTTTTCATATTCTGCCTGGTTTTTCACCTGTGTTATCAACCTGACATCTGTCACATGCCCCTTTTTTCCATTTCATCTTACTCACTAACTCTTTTGTCATCCAGGGAGCTCTGGCTTTAGTTGCCCTTCCTTTCTGCCTCGTGGCACTGTACCCGAACCATCTCCTCTTTTAAGGCCACCCACTCTTCAATTACAGTTTTGCCTGCCAGTCTTTGATTCCAATTTACCCTGTCCAGATCTGATCTCATCCCATTGAAATTGGCCTTCCCCCAATTGAGTATTTTTACTTTAGATTGGTCTGTGTCCTTTTTCGTAGCTATTCTAAGCCTTATGATACTATGATCACTGCTCCCTAAATGTTCCCCCACTGACACTTGCTCCACTTGGCCCACCTCATTCCCTAGAACCAAGTCCAGCAATGCCTCCTTTTTTGTTTTTTGTAAACAATTTTACAACACCAAGTTATAGTCCAGCAATTTTATTTTAAATTCACAAGCTTTCGGAGGCTTCCTCCTTCGTCAGGTAAATCTTTTTTGTTGGACTGGAAACTTACTGGTTAAGAAAGTTATTCTGAGCACATTTCAAAAATTCCTCCCCCTCTGCGCCACTTATATTATTATTGATATCCCAGTCTATATTAGGATAGTTGAAGTCCCCAGTTATTACTAATCTATAGCTTTTGCACCTCTCTGTAGTTTCCCTGCAAATTTGCTCCTCTATCTCCTTCCCACCAGTTGGTGGCCTATAGAATACACCCATTAGTGTAATGGCACATCTTTTATTTCTTAACTCTAACCAAAGTTACCTCTTAGGTAACTACCACCCAGGTAGTGAAGTTGAAAATCACCCCGTGAGTGAAAATAAATTACTCCAGCCTGAATTAGTTCAAAGGGTATGTGCGTTTTTCACAAAATTACTTTTAATTTAGTATGTGGGTAAGGCCCTTCAAAAATCTATGAGGGTAGCTTGGAAGATAGAATTATCATGGTGTAATATTGAAAGCATTTTTTCTCTGAGGCTGGTATTCTATCACATTATGAAACAAAGTGGAGGAACTCACTTTATCTGGCATGGAAGTGCTCAATTATATGGGGTATATTTTCCTACCAGTGCTGTTCTCATACTCTCATGGGAGACCCTACTGTGCATTTTTTAAATGCCTCTGTTAACCTATCTATTGGGTCAACACCTGCATTAAAAAAAACACACAGAGCAATTTTTTATAAGTGGATTAACCATTCTTATGGGAACAGTGCCATTCAGAAAATGTACTGCTATAAGCACATAATAAAGCATTGAATGGGAAAAAAAGGCCTATTGAGTCTGCTCCTTCTATAGATCATGTAAAATGTACACTATCTTTTGGACTCTATCCTACTCACTTAATTCTTTTGGGAGAATTACTGCAAAGAAGAAATGGATCCCATTTCTCAGCACTTTTATCTTTTACTTTGATTAGTACATTTCCAAAATAACTATTCTAGTTAGAAATACACATTATATTGGGAACTTGGGATCAATCACCAATTACTGGTCAGCACATATATCATCCAAACAGTAAGCCACACAGCATCCAAAGTAACTAGACCATAGCTTTTGCTGACATTCAATTTTGTGAGTAAAAATAATTGGAGATTATAAAATGCAAAAAAAAATCAATCAAGATGGCAAAATATTTTAAATTAATATTAAGTAAATCAAGTTTTACAATTTGTGGTTCTTTCTAATTGTTCTGGACCCCTGCCTGTGATATAAACCGTTATTTAGAAAGGCACGGAGTGATCAAGGACAGTCAGCATGGATTTGTTAAGGGAAGGTCGTGTCTGACTAACTTGATTGAATTTTTTGAGGAGGTAAGAAGGAGGGCCAATGACGTTAGTGCATTTGATGTGGTCTACATGGATTTTAGCAAGGCTTTTGACAAGGTCCCACATGGCAGACTGGTCAAAAAAGTACAAGCCCATGGGATCCAAGGGAGAGTGGCAAGTTGGATCCAAAACTGGCTCAGTGGCAGGAAGCAAAGGGTAATGGTCGACGGGTGTTTTTGTGACTGGAAGGCTGTTTACAGTGGGGTTCTGCAGGGCTCAGTACTAGGCCCCATGCTTTTTGTGATAGATATTAATGATTTGGACTTAAATGTAGGAGGCATGATTAAGAAATTTGCAGACAATACAAAAATTGGCCATGTGGTTGATAGTGAGATGGAAAGCTATAGACTGCAGGAAGATATCAATGACTGATCCGGTGGGCAGAAAAGTGGCAAATGGAATTCAATCCGGAGAGGTGTGAGGGAATGTATTTGGGGAGGGCAAACAAGGCAAGGGAGTACACAATGAATGGGAGGATACTGAAAGTTGTAGAGGAAGTGAGGGACCTTGGGGTGTAGGTAGCAGGGCAGGTAGGTAAGGTGGTTAAGAAGGCATATGGAATACTTTCCTTTATTAGCCAGGGCATAGAATATAAGAGCAGGGAAATTATGCTGGAACTATAATAAAACACTGGTTAGGCCACAGCTTGAGTACTGTGTGCAGTTCTGATCACCACATTACAGGGAGGATGTAATTGCACTCGAGAGGGTACAGAGGAGATTTATGAGGATGTTGCCAGGACTGGACAATTTTAGCTATGAGGAAAGATTCGATAGGAACATAGGAACAGGAGTAGGCCATTCAGCCCCTCGTGCCTGCTCCGCCATTTGGTAAGATCATGGCTGATCTGTGATCCAGCTCCATATACCTGGCTTTGGCCCATATCCCTTAATACCTTTGGTTGCCAAAAAGCTATCTATCTCACATTTAAATTTAGCAATTGAGCTAGTATCAATTGCCGTTTGCGGAAGAGAGTTCCAAACTTCTACCACCCTTTGTGTGTAGAAATGTTTTCTAATCTCACTCCTGAAAGGTCTGGCTCTAATTTTTAGACTGTGCCCCCTACTCCTAGAATACCCAACCAGCAGAAATAGTTTCTCTCTATCCACCCTATCTCTTCCCCTTAATAGCTTGTAAACTTCGATCAGATCACCCCTTAACCTTCTAAACTCTAAAGAATACAACCCCAATTTGTGTAATCTCTCCTCGTAACTTAACCCTTGAAGCCTGGGTATCATTCTAGTAAACCTACGCTGCACTCCCTCCAAGGCCAATATGTCCTTCCGAAGGTGCGGTGCCCAGAACTGCTCACAGTACTCCAGGTGTGGTCTAACCAGGGTTTTGTATAGCTGCAGCATAACTTCTGCCCCCTTGTACTCTAGTCTTCTAGATATCAAGGCCAGCATTCCAATAGCCTTATTGATTATTTTCTGCACCTGTTCATGACACTTCAATGATCGATGTACCTGAACCGCTAAGTCCCTTTGGACATCCACCATTTTTAACTTTTTACCATTTAGAAAGTAACCTGTTCTATCCTTTTTTGATCCAAAGTGGATAGGCTGGGGTTGTTCTCTTTGGAACAGAGGAGGCTGAGGGGTGATTTAATTGAAGTGAACAAAATTATGAGGGGCCTGGATAGGAAGGACCTACTTCCCTTAGCAGAAAGGTCAATAACCAGGGGGCATAGATTTAAAGAGATTGGTAGAAGGATTAGTGGGGAGCTGAGGAAAATTAGGGATTTGGAACTCACTGCGTGAAAGGGTGGTAGAGGCAGAAACCCTCAACTCATTTAAAAAGTACCTGGATGTGCACCTGAAGTGCTGTGACCTACAAGGCTACGGACCAAGTGCTGGAAAGTGGGATTAGGCTGGGTGGCTCATTTTCCGCTGGCGCGGACAAGATGAGCCAAATGGTCTCCTTTTGTGCCATACATTTTCTATGATTCTATGAGTACTTCATAAGGTAAAAGCTACAATAAGTCTGAGGACTGACACAGTTGGTGCCAAGTGATATATGATTATCACTGATGTAAAAGCCATTGCGCTATAAATATAGAAATGGTGCATACAAGTCAATGTCCTGCTTCACTTTAACCCTACTTTGTTTAAAAATCTATAATGATCCATGAATTGTCATGCAGAGAGACTTTCGGGTTGGGCGCCGCCCAACTCGGCAGTCGGGAGGTCCTGAACCACTTTCGGGTTCAGGCCTCATTCTCTTAGAGAGCTGTAGATGACGAACAGGTGCACCGCTGCAGCTCACCAGTCTGATCAGGAAGAAAATTGTATAGAAGGCTACTTGGAAAGGGCACAGATGCTGAAGGAGGCAAGAACAGGCCAGCAGCAGAGTGAAAGATTTCTATTAGGCCTGGAAAAACATTCCAGCTCCTCCTGGCCCCACATAAATCTTTGAAAGAAACTTACCTTTTGGGAGAGGCCTTCAGTGGTCCCTTTGAGGGGCCTCTCAATGCCTGATGGATGTGGGACTAGAATATGTTGCACATGTTTTGCCTATTTCTGCTTGAAGCTTGCAATTGGGGTCCTACAACTGGAGTAAGACCCTGATTTGCATACTGAAACAGCCTCCTGCCAGTTTTGGGCAGGAGTGCTGGATTAAAGGCCTGTCTGAAAGAGAGGATACAGAGAAGATTTACGAGGATGTTGCCAGGACTGGAAAATTTTAGCTATGAGGAAAGATTAGATAGGTGGGCAAATGGGTGCACAAGGTCCCCACCAGATTGACAACCGCTGGGCGCCGGTTTTTCAGGCGAGAAATGGGCAACCGGCAGTTGAAAGTCTAAAAACTACTGGAATTGAAATGAAAATCCAATTACTTATTAGTAATTAGGTGTTTTATTTCATTATTTAATGGCTGAAATAAAGGCGCTGACTTCCATGGCGACAGGTTCCAGCGTGCCGTGATTGTCCAGTGAGATGAAAAGTCAATATCAATTGTTTCACCATTATTTGTCTGGCTACATGTTTTATCTCCAAATAACAGCACAGATGTATTGTACAGAATCCTATAGAAACAAATTCTGTTTTAAAACTCAAATGCTTCAAATAACAATAACAAATTTCTGATAGAGGGTAGACAAATACATTGCTGATAAGGGGCTATGTAAAACACCACTGACAGTTTTAGCTGCCCTTGTTAGAACTGCTGATAAAAAGGGAATACAATGAGATTACACCTTTCAGGTGATTGTTCAGTACCAACCACCATACTGACTCCATACATTCTCTTGTGGGGGTTTACGCTTCATACTGTATTTGTAACAGTTTTAAATTTGCACTGTTTAAGCAATTAATCTCACCGCCTACAGCTGTTAAAATCAGCGACACAGATTCATGAATAACCAATGCAACTTTATACTGCACTTTTTATCAGTGCAGAATTCTCTCAGTGTTGATACAGTGCTAAAAGCACAGATTAAAACTGATAAATGCATTGGTAGTGACTCCGCTTGAAAGATGCAGTTTTGCACCACTAATGATGTGCATTGGCTGTAGTACAAAAGCAACTGTTTGGAAACCCTGCCAAAATAAGGTAAATTAGAACTGCTCCCATGGCTCGATGTATGGTCACTCACACCTTAAACATTAAAAGAGGTAACTCACCGTCTCTTTTCAATCATTAACTTTCCCAACTTAGCAATTGAAAAGGAAGTGAAAGTGATTTCAAGATGAAAGTAGAACCAATATTGAACCATTGCTGTGAAAAAGTGCCATAATTTCCAAATTCTTGTTTGGTTCTGCCTATTTCTGTTGAGTTTGAAATTTTTCATTTAAAGGTTGATAATATCAGAAATATTGCCTTGGATGGGACACTGAATATGTAAGAGTCATAGAATCATAGAAGTTTACAACATGGAAACGGGCCCTTCGGCCCAACATGTCCATGTCGCCCAATTTATACCACTAAGCTAGTCCCAAATGCCTGCACTTGGCCCATATCCCTCTATACCCATCTTACCCATGTAACTGTCCAAATGCTTTTTAAAAGACAAAATTGTACCCGCCTCTACTACTGCCTCTGGCAGCTCGTTCCAGACACTCACCACCCTTTGAGTGAAAAAATTGCCCCTCTGGACCCTTTTGTATCTCTCCCCTCTCACCTTAAATCTATGTCCCCTCGTTATAGACTCCCCTACCTTTGGGAAAAGATTTTGACTATCTACCTTATCTATGCCCCTCATTATTTTATAGACTTCTATAAGATCACCCCTTAACCTCCTACTCTCCAGGGAAAAAAGTCCCAGTCTATCTAACCTCTCCCTATAAGTCAAACCATCAAGTCCCGGCAGCATCCTAGTAAATCTTTTCTGCACTCTTTCTAGTTTAATAATATCCTTTCTATAATAGGGTGACCAGAACTGTACACAGTATTCCAAGTGTGGCCTTACCAATGTCCTGTACAACTTCAACAAGACATCCCAACTCCTGTATTCAATGTTCTGACCAATGAAACCAAGCATGCCAAATGCCTTCTTCACCACCCTATCCACCTGTGACTCCACTTTCAAGGAGCTATGAACCTGTACTCCTAGATCTCTTTGTTCTATAACTCTCCCCAACGCCCTACCATTAACGGAGTAGGTCCTGGCCCGATTCGATCTACCAAAATGCATCACCTCACATTTATCTAAATTAAACTCCATCTGCCATTCATCGGCCCACTGGCCCAATTTATCAAGATCCTGTTGCAATCCTAGATAACCTTCTTCACTGTCCACAATGCCACCAATCTTGGTGTCATCTGCAAACTTACTAACCATGCCTCCTAAATTCTCATCCAAATCATTAATATAAATAACAAATAACAGCGGACCCAGCACCGATCCCTGAGGCACACCGCTGGTCACAGGCCTCCAGTTTGAAAAACAACCCTCTACAACCACCCTCTGTCTTCTGTCGTCAAGCCAATTTTGTATCCAATTGGCTACCTCACCTTGGATCCCGTGAGATTTAACCTTATGTAACAACCTACCATGCGGTACCTTGTCAAAGGCTTTGCTAAAGTCCATGTAGACCACGTCTACTGCACAGCCCTCATCTATCTTCTTGGTTACCCCTTCAAAAAACTCAATCAAATTCGTGAGACATGATTTTCCTCTCACAAAACCATGCTGACTGTTCCTAATCAGTCCCTGCCTCTCCAAATGCCTGTAGATCCTGTCTCTCAGAATACCCTCTAACAACTTACCCACTACAGATGTCAGGCTCACCGGTCTGTAGTTCCCAAGCTTTTCCCTGCCGCCCTTCTTAAACAAAGGCACAACATTTGCTACCCTCCAATCTTCAGGCACCTCACCTGTAGCTGTCGATGATTCAAAAATCTCTGTTAGGGGACCCGCAATTTCCTCCCTAACCTCCCATAACGTCCTGGGATACATTTCATCAGGTCCCGGAGATTTATCTACCTTGATGCGCGTTAAGACGTCCAGCACCTCCCTCTCTGTAATATGTACACTCCTCAAGACATCACTATTTATTTCCCCAAGTTCCCTAACATCCATGCCTTTCTCAACCGTAAATACCGATGTGAAATATTCATTCAGGATCTCACTCATCTCTTGTGGTTCCGCACATAGATGACCTTGTTGATCCTTAAGAGGCCCTACTCTCTCCCTAGTTACTCTTTTGCCCTTTATGTATTTGTGGAAGCTCTTTGGATTCTCCTTTGCCTTATCTGCCAAAGCAATCTCATGTCCCCTTTTTGCCCTCCTGATTTCTCTCTTAACTCTACTCCAGCAATCTCTATACTCTTCAAGGGATCCACTTGATCCCAGCTGTCTATGCATGTCATATGCCTCCTTCTTCTTTTTGACTAGGGCCTCAATCTCTCGAGTCATCCAAGGTTCCCTACTTCTGCCAGCCTTGCCCTTCACTTTATAAGGAATGTGCTTACCCTGAACCCTGGTTAACACCCTTTTGAAAACCTCCCACTTACCAGACGTCCCTTTGCCTGCCAACAGACTCTCCCAATCAACTGGTAGCTGAATATCACACAACTTATATTGCTCTTCATCTAATTTGAACTCAACATGTTAATGCATCAATTTTGAGTTCTGTGAGGACATTAGGACCCACAATTTAAATTAAAATATGCAAAAAAAAAATCAGACGCAGCAAAATCAAACAGAAAGGGTGTTGCAGATAAAAATTTGTTAGCATCACTTTGACTTTTAACTTTGACTTCTAATGGTGAGGTGCCCTCTTTAAGTGAAATTTATTTTAAATGTTTTTTTCTCCTGCTGTTTTACATACCAAGAATTTACACAATTTATAACCAAACACCATTCTGTGTTACTTGCCTATTTACTTCAAATCTTGTTCTTGTAAATAACTGAAAACTGCTTCCAAAATTCTACAAAACTGCTTATTATAATGCAAATAGCACAATATAAATCATCAGGAAACATTAAGGAGGTGATTTTGACACTACCCGCCCGATGGAAACTGAGTGGGTGGGCAGTTAAAATCACCCAGGTTAATTACCCATCCTGGAGCCCTCTGGGAGCTGACCAGTTGGGATTTTAACCTGCTCAACTGAGCAGGCGGCAAGGACACCCAGCCAAAGCCAGCGGAGCCTTTGTTTACATGTGGCATCATTGGGGCCTGACTGCAATTTTAACTCAGCAACCTGAGCTGGAAGCTGCAGTAGTGAATTGGTGCCAGAAAAGGTTCAATAAAGGTACGTTTTCAACTTTGTTTTACTTTTCTTTGGGGCCAGGAGGAACAGGAGTGCTCCTTCTGCCCCCACAAGTAAAGCTTAGATTTTCCCTGCCATGGACTCGTGCCCCCAGGCCAATTCCGGTGGGAAGTTGATCTAATTTAAATGAGGCCCTGGAATTAAAATAACCTGGACCTCATTTCTAACTCATGTTGCTGCCCACTCTCCCAAAACTAGCCCGGAGTTAAAATCAGGGTCTAAGAATCCAGTAGAAAATACTTTTGGGCATTTTTTTTTTAAAGGACACAATAGTAATAGGGAAGGGATATGTATTCTAATTGTACTGAAGGAAGGGGAAGCAACAGGTGCAGTGCCATTGTTGTTGCAGCTAAAATGCACGGGATCATCGAAACATATGACATAGGGTCCATGATATTCTCCATATTGAATTCTGGATCTTAGAGGAACAAGGGGAGAAAGAAAGGTAAAAATTGGAATGAATCACTCCAAGTCATCCTCACACATCTGATTACCAGTTACAAATCAGCATTGGTAGAGGCTTTTATTTGGAATTATTTGAAATGCTGAAAGATGAAAGAGAAAGGAAGAAAAATATCTTAAAACATTTGCATGCCACCTTCAAAAAAACAAAACTATGATTGTACCTGTCCAATCTTCACCAGAGTTTGATATGCAGTGGTAAAAGAATATGCATTTTTATGAAAATGATAATGTTATGAACTATCCCCTAACAGGCCTATAAATCTCCAACACCATACCAATTGGGAAATTTAATATTCTGCAACAAGCAACATTAACTCTCTGTAGTCGCATTATGTGTCATGTTCAAACTATAATAGCATGATTAATTTTCTGAAGTGTTTGCTATAAAAATGATTCTAGTAATAACACTGTTCTCATTGTATTCTACAGTATTCAGTATGATGATGAATGGTTTAAAAAATCTGATCCAAACATAAGGTTGAATCATCAGTGGAGAAATTGCCTAAATTTTGTAGCTTGTCGGGAAATGGGCACATTGCTTGGGTGAGGGCGAGAGGCATGTGGGCAAGAGGCACATGGGATAAAGGCATGAGCCAAATTGGTGCTCTTGCCTCATTTGATTAAAATAGGTGAGCTGCCAGCACTACATGCGCTGTTCATTGGCAGCTCATTTAATGGGGGAGTGCGGGGTGGGGGGGGAGAAATTGACCGTCCCTGACACCATTTAAAGGCAGCCTGCACCTGTTAACAAGGTGAACTTGGCTGATGTGGAAGGTCTCCCCACCCCAGATTTTCAGACGCCGCTTTGCTGGTCCTTGTTGAGGAGGTCAGCAGGAGGATGGAGGCACTCTTCCTAATGGCGGCGGATGGGGCAGGAGGGTCTCCAGACAAGTAGCCTGGCACTAGTGGAAAGAGGTGGCTGAACAGGTCAATGCCAGGAGCATTGCACCGAAGACCTGGCTACAATGCAGGATGCAGTTTAATGATTTGACCAGGAATGCTAAGGTGAGACTCGTAACTCTCATCTTTGTTACTCTCTGCTCAGCCCTGAACCGGCTGCAGCTCCAGTACTCACGAGGCTTTCCTCCCCTGCTTCCCTTCACTCTTCTCCAATAACAGAGAACACTGCCACATTCTGCATCTGCTACAGACCGCACAATAGCTTCACTCACTTCCCTATACCTGTGCCATCTTTCACACAACATCCACACTATTTGACCCTGACATGCATCTTCTCAAAACATCTCACTAGCTACCGCTAACATACTCTCTTCTTCCTTGAAGGAGAAGCTGGCGCACAATACCAGGGAGCAGGTCAGGACAGCAGGAGGGCCACCATCCATCCACATCCTGTCCCCATTCGAGGAGGAAGAGGTGCTGAACATTGTGGGCAGGGGGCACTCCAGAAGCGTGGCAACTGGTGAGATTGGAGGAAACGTCCTGCAGCTTCTGAACATCTTACCCTCTTTCTCCCTTCTCACTGGAAATCCCGCCCTCACACAATCTGCATGACAAAATCCTACTTCCAGCATTCCAGTGTATGTTTTTGTTCTGTTCCTGCATATGTTCCTCATAGAGAAGCTACTATGCAAACTTCATTCAATGTGTTATTTGACGCAACAGCAGAGACATTGGGCTGCAAATTGGATTGCTCAGCATCCATTTTTCATCCAAAAAAGGGAGCAGCTGCAAGGAATTTCCTGGCCCAAATCCAGCAAAAAGTAAAGCCTAAAAAGCAGTAATAGTAGACCGATAACAAAAGCTACTATGCACTAGTTTGAATCTCATAAAGTTGAGTATCTGCTCTGTATCTTGTTCCAGCAAGTTTAGTGAACTTGTTACTGACTGAATTCTTATGGCAAGTCCTCCCAGCCGAGATGTTTTGAGTAATGCTGTTCAAGCTGCTGTGGCCAGGTTATACTGGCTGCACACATTGTATGCCCCAGCTTCCTCTGAAACTTAGAACACCACTGAGCATCCACCAGGATCTGCATGCTCGTCCCGACTTTCTGTAGGGTTGTTCCATTGTCTGCCGTCGTCCCCATCAGCAGATAGATCAGCAGAACTCCTGGAGAAACAGTTTAAACGGCCATTTTCAGCAGTTTCTCTGGGGTTCCTGCTGGATGTTATGGCATCCTGATCAGGAGAAACCCTGCAGAAATTCAGGTCCGCTGTGTTTCACATCACATGTGTGTGCACTCATGCTAATGCTCATAGTTTTGGAGGAAGCTATAGTTTGTAGTGCGAACTGATTGCCTATAATTTCTGGATTTTACACCACAGCCGATTTTAATGTTTAGGTTAAAATTACCCCATTGGTTTTTGAACTAAGGCAGTGGACTCATACCCATGGACATAATTAGGAAGTTTTGACATCATTATTGGATTGGTGGTATTATGTTGGTTCTTCAGCGTGGATACATTACTCTGCTGCCACACTATTACCATGGGAGGTTTCAGCAGAACAGTGGACATGGTTTGGATTCAGCAGATTTTGCACTGCATTAATGCTATGACCATGCACACAATGTAAAAAAATACTGTAAAAAGTTATAAGTACAGGAGATGAAAATGTTAATGTACTCAGCTGAAAAAAATATTGCAGCAGATGGAAAAGCAACCACACTAGAAATGTTATTTTTGTGAAAATAATAAAAGAATGTCTGCTATCAGTAATCTACTATTTGCTATTCATAGTAGGTACAGCACAGGAGGAGGCCATTCGGCCCATCGTGCCTGTGCCGGCTCTTTGAAAGTGCTGTCCAATTAGTCCCATTCCTTTGCTCTTTTCCCATAGCATGTAAATTTTTTCCATTCAAGTATTTATCTAATTCCCTTTTGAAAGTTACTATTGAATCTGCTTCCACCACCCTTTCAGGCTGTGCATTCCAGATCATTACAGCTCGCTGCATAAAAAAAAAGTTTCCTTATGTCGCCTCTGGCTCTTTTGCCGATCACCTTAAATCTGTGTCCTCTGGTTACTGACCCTTCTGCCACTGGAAACAATTTCTCCTTATTTACTCTATCAAAACCGTTCATGATCTTGAACACCTCGATCAAATCTCCCCTTAACCTTCTCTGTTCGAAGAAGAACAACCCCAACTTCTCCAGTCTCTCCACATAACTGAAGTCCCTCATCCCTGGAACCATTCTAGTAAATCTCTTCTGCACCCTCTCTAAGGCCTTGACATCTTTCCAAAAGTGTGGTGCCCAGAATTGAACAATATTCCAGCTGAGGCCAAACCAATGTTTTATAAAGGTTTAGCATAACTTCCTTGCTTTTGTACTCTATGCCATTATTAATAAAGCCCAAGAACCCAGATGCTTTTTAAATAGCCTTCTCAACTTCTCACCTTCAAAGATTTGTGTATGTGCACCCCCTTTAAAATTGTACCATTTAGTTTATATTGCCTCTCCTCATTCTTCCTACCAAAATGTATCACTTCACACTTCTCTGCGTTAAATTTTATCTGCAACGTGTCTGCCCATTTCACCAGTCTGTCATTGTCCTCCTGACACCTGTTACTATCCTCCACATTGTTTACTACATTTCCAAGTTTTGTGTCATCTGCAAACTTTAAAATTATACCCTCTATACCCAAGTTCAAGTCATTAATATATATCAAGAAGAGCAGTGGTCCTAATACTGACCCCTGGGAAACACCACTGTATACTTCCCTCCATTCTGACAAAACAACCGTCCATCACTACTCTCTGCTTTCTGCCCCTTAGCCGATTTTGAATCCACACTGCCAGTGTCCCTTTAATCCCATGGGCTTTAATTTTGCTAACAAGTCTATTATGCGGTACTTTATCAAATGCCTTTTGAAAGTCCATATACACAACACCAACCGCACAACCGTCATCAATCCTTTCCGTTATTTCATCAAAGATCTCAATCAAGTTAGTCAAACACGATTTTCCTTTAACAAATCAGTGCTAACTTTCATTTATTAGCCCATGCCTTTCCAAGTGCCAATTAATTTTGTCCCAGATTATTGTCTCTAAAAGTTTCCCCACCACCAACGTTAGGCTGACTGGCCTGTAATTTCCGGGTTTATCCCTCTCCCCTTTTTTGAACAGGGGTGTGACATTTGCAATCCTCCAGTCCTCCGGCACCGTCCCCATATCTAAGGAGGATTGGAAGATTGTGGCCAGAGCCTCCGCAATTTCTACCCTTACTTCCCTCACTAACCTACGATACATCCCACCCTGAACCGGGTGACTTTTCTACTTTGAGCACTGCCAATCTTTTAAGTACCTCCTCTTTATCTATTTTCATCCTATCCAAAATCGCTACTACGTCCTCCTTTTACTGCTACAATGGTAGCATCCTCTCTAGTGAAGACGGATGCAAAGTATTCATTTACTACCTCACCTATGCCCTCTGCCTCCACAAGAAGATCTCCTTTTTTGTCCCTAATCGGTCCCATGCTTCCTTTGACTACCCTTTCACTATTTATATGTTTATGAAAGACTTTTGGGTTCCCTTTTATGTTAGCCGCTAATCTATTCTCATACTCTCTCTTTGCCTCTTTTATTCCTTTTTTTAGATCTCCTCTGTACTTTCTGTATTCAGCCTGGTTCTCTACTGTATTATGAACCTTTTTCTGTTTCACTTTAATCTCCATATCTTTAGTCATTCAGGGATCTCTAGTTCTGGATGCCCTTCGTAGGAATGTGTCTACTCTGCACCTGAACCAACTCCTGCTTGAAGGCCTCTCATTGTTCAATTACTGTTTTGCCTCCCAATTTTTGATTCCAATCCACCTGGGCAAGATTTCTTTTTAACTCCCTGAAATTAGCCTTCTTCCAGTTAAGCATTTTCACATTTGATTGTTCCTTGTCCTTTTCCATAACTATTCTAAACCTGATGATATTATGATCGCTGTCGCCCAAATGCTCCCCCACTGAAATATGCTCCACCTGCCCCGCTTATTATATCCAATTACATGTTGTCTGCCATACTTTTCATCAGGACAGAAGGTAAAGTACTGTGTGAATCGGATAATCTATTGAACAAAGGCAGTTAAGTGCTGTGATTTTGTTTACAATCTCAGTAAGATAAATAGCAGTAAGCAAAACTTCTATCCTAACTACAAGCTTCAAGGTCACCCAAGCAAACTTCTGATATCAGATGAAGCATACTTTCCTCTTTGAAGGATGTCACAATTCATTTCTGGTAAATAGATTAGATATTAGACAATGCACAATAACAGAAAGCTGAAAGTAAGCTATAAAACATTTTCCAGCATTAGTATGATGACACCTAACTTAATGTGGATAAGAATCTTTGTGCATTTTTATATTTATTCATTTTCAAAATAAAATTCTGCTTTGACTCTTCCCCCCTGCCCCCCTGCCCCGCTCACCCCCGGATGGCCCAATCAAGTTCAGCATCTTGCCCTCTGGGAATTGGGGCTGAAAGTCCACATTTAACATTCCATGGTGCAGCAACAAATTATGCGCTAGCCATCTGTTCCAGATATTTCAATTTTTAAAAATTGCAATATCAGGCAAGTTGGCCCATCTCCTAGTGACCTACATGACAGGCCTCCCACTTGAACACTTTAATAAATCCTTTCACGGGAAGTTTGAAATCCATACAATTCTCCTGCATGACTGCACAAGGTTTGCAGTCCACAAACATCCTTATGCTCTAAAGAAGCAATGGTTGACCATTCGTCTACTCTTGTACTAATTTTTTTAGGTACCAATGCCAGTATTCACCAGGTGCAGGGCAGTAAAAGGGGCAGGGAGCCATAAGGTCAGGCCTCTGCACCACCTGTGCTGCCCATCATTTCCTGGAGTTTCCTCAGGATGCATAACTGGGCATGTAACTGTAGTTATTACAGCCCCAGCCCAACTATGATGGTGAGACAGGAGAGGGCAGTCCAGGCCTCCCACCTCATCCTTGCTGTCCCAACACTCATTCAGCACCCCTGCAGAGGGCACCTGCAAGAAGCTGGCACAAGGGCTGACCCTGGACCTCCGCAGTCTAGAAGATCTGAGGGAGTCTCGGGGATATGCTGAAGAATTTGGTGACAGTTTAGGATCCTCTGAAGAAATCCCCCATTCCTAGATGATTTCCAGCACTTGGAGCCACCTAATTTCAGAAAGTGGGTCAAGCTGAGAGAGAGAAACAAAGAGACAGAGTGGAAGAGAAATAGACCGAGAGGTAAACCCCCGATTATCCGTTGGAATTTTGCAAGTTTCAGGTGCATCTGGGGTGGGCAGTGTTTGGAGACTGGCCAAAGAGCCATTCTACTGGCTCCCCACTGATTGTCATCACTTCTGGGATTTTACACCAGAAGAAGTAGCAGCCATTGATTCCTTCCACCCAAATATGGATGAATGTATTCAAATTGTGTAATAATGATGGAGTAACATTGGATGTCACATTATGCATCATTACTGCCAATAGCAGCACTGGATGTAGGCAATGACAGCATGTTCCTGCTATCCTGTGTTACTATAGTGTAAAGGGGGGAGAGGAGTGATCATTTAAATTTTAAAAGCTTTTTTGCCAGCGTCCTCAAATGGTTGCTCAAGTTGGTACAGGATACAGGGCCAGACTGCCCATGCACCTGCAGTCGCGATGCAGCCTGCTGAAGAGCAGCCCCCGGAACGCAAAAGCCTGGAGATGAAGGCCACCTTGATTTAAAGAGGCTCATGATACCACAGCACCACAAAACACCACTGGCAGCCCTGTTCCTCAGGTAACATCTTGGCACAGCCCCAGGATAGGTTTAACAACAGCATGGAGAGGCACCAGGAGCAGGCATAGTGGTAAAAAGTTGTAAATATATATGCATACAGTAAAAATCACTTTGTGATGTGAGGTCTGTTAGTCTGTTTGTTTGTTGTATTTGAAAAGATGTTTGAAGAACAAAGGCCTGGATTCCTATGTCCTCACTGCAAAGCTGTAAGTGCAACAGAGCAGCGGAGGAGACCAGAAATCCTGGGGGCAGCTAATTTAAGTCATGCTGGCAGGACAAGGGTGACAGTTCCTCCAGTAGAGGGCCAGATACTGGGAGAGCCCAGAAAGGAATGGAGCATGGGTGCAACTGTTATATTTAAAGGGCTAATCAGGCTGTTGGAAGAGGAACTGAAATGTTGGGGCTACAGATAGGAAAAGGCAAGCGTCTAACTTTTCAAAGGCTGATGTGGAAGTGCCGCTGGTACAAATTAGAAAAAAGGAGAGATGCAATAGTTGGAATATCAGGGAATAAGCCATCACATGCAGCAGCATGAGCCATGTGTGAGTGGGACCTCCAGAAGCCCAAGGACCCCCTTGCAGTGTTGAAAGATATTTAATGACCTCAATAGATCACCAAAGGACGAGAACAATAGTCAAGGACTGTCCTTTGAGAAATCAAGTAGTAGTATGTTTCGTGAAGCAAAATCACTTGGTGGTACGCATGTCAGGTATCTCACATTCTGCAATGGATTGAAGTCTCATGATCCACATCCTTGATCCCTTCCATCTATCGTTACTGCCATCGATTCCATGAATCCTGACAGATTGTGACTGTAGATCTGGAGACTACAGCAGCCAGTTAACACTATGCATTTCTCCTGCAGCAGAAGACAGAACACAATACCAGGGGACACCAGGCCACTGGGGGAGAAAGTGTCAACATCCAGCATTTAACAGCACATGAAGAGGAACATCTGGGATGTCAGATGTGGATGGAGATGTAGGAATCTCTGAGGCTTCAGTAGGTTTGTTTTAGACCTTTTCTTATTTAATATTTTTTATCTATTCTTCAATGTCTTTGCCAGCTACCTTTTACCTTCTAAGAGATCCACAAAGTAACTGATTAAGATAGAATACTGTTCAAGTACACCAAAGTTAACAGTACTGTTTTATATTCCAGACGCTGCAAGCCAGGAAACAGAGAAGATTGAAGAGCAAAACCTTCCAGCTGCCTCTGCCTCCTGCAAAACTGGCAACCACACACCCACCCCGAAATTAACCCTCTTCCTTGTACTCTGCAGCCTAGACACCCAACGAAGGGGGTAGATGAGGAATTGACATGTGCTGAGACACAGAGCATGAGGAAGCCAGATGATGCAGATACAAGTAGAGCCTGATGTAGTTGAGCGGAGGCGTAAGACATGTCAGCCCTTGGCTAAATAGCAAACAGATGAATCTCAGGGGTCCTGCCATAAAGAGAAGGATGCAAGCGGAGTATCAGACACATATGGAGGTTCTGCGTGGTTTCTTCCAAGATGTGAAGCAAATGGCTGGGATAGAAATTTGGTCCACTGCCCTTTCGAATGCCAACATCTAAGAGGGATTCCACTCATTGCAGAGTAGATTGGAGTAAGTGGCAGCTTCAGGTGCATCTGCAAACCTTCTCTGGCTTCAGAGAAATCCAGGCAGGTCAGTCAAAGAGGCACTGAATGAAAGGCTGCGGGTCTTGGGGGACCATTGGAAAGATCAATGGCAACTGGATTTCAAAGTGTAAAGGGAAAAATCTTGGAGGGATTAAGGACATTCGATTAACTCTCTCTTAGGGATTTAAGAACCTTTCTGATTCTGTGAGGTCTGTTTTCCCACTGATCGCTTGAAACCAGAATCCTGTACCTAGCAGCACTACAATTCGCGTGATGGGGTTTCAGCACAACAATCCCCCCAGAAGTTTCCGTTCCTCTGCCTCTGGCCTCTTGTGCTGCCATCCCCCCTCCCTTCACCCCTCCTCATTAGTGACCGCGCTTTCAGCCCTCCACACAATTCCCTCCCTAAGACCCTCTGTCTCTTCACCTCCCTCTTCTTCTTTAAGACCCTTCTTAACTCCACCTCTTTGACAAAGATTTAGGTCACCCCTCCTAATATCTATATAAATGCCAGTTGTTGTTGTTGTCTAAATATAAAAAAGGTGAATAAGAAGGGGAGAAAGGGAGCATTATATGTACGATGAATACTGGTAATGGCTGATGAAGGCAAACTTCCGAAAATGAAATTCTATATGACAACAGCTGTTTGACATAAGCAAAGTAACTATCTTTGAGACACTGAAATGAATCATTTTTACAACACAGGCTGATGGATGTGCATCTATCCCAATTACTGAAAGTAATTTCTTCCTTCTCGGCATGCATTATTATATCAAACAGTAAATAGGCGCTCAGAATTCATTACTAAAAAGATATGGGTGCTAATAATGAAGATTTCAGCTAGCTATTTGGTGATTAGTTTTTAACATACTTGTGAAACAATACACTTCCAGAATGGACAGTTCACAGGATGATAAAATAGTAACAGGACAGGGCAAATAGAAAAGAGAGAACGGGGGCATGATTTTAGCTCAGAGCCAGGAACTGAGCGGATGGGTAGATGTTTGTGTGGGAAACCCGGATGCGAATTGAGTGCGCGGAATCTGCAATCGCAACTCAATTGAAGGCAATTAATTTTGCACTTTGTTTCACATGTGACAGCCAGCCAGATTGATAGGCAGGCTGCCTGTCGGCAGGGAACGCAACTGGAAATCAGAGAGAAGGGAGGGAGAGATCATGGGCAGTGTAGGACATGGTGGATGGGGGGACGTGACGCGGGACGGTAGGTGATCAGGTTGGCAGAAGATTGGAGTCACACAGAAGTTCAGTGGTTAGGAGGAATCGGAGCCACGCAGAAGACTGAAGGTCAAGAAGAATCAGAGGTAGGGAGGGGGCTTCGGCCATCTGGTAAGGGGGAGGGTCGGATATCGGGTGGGGTCGGACATCGGGGGAGGGGTCGGATATTTGGGGAGGGATCTCCCTTCGGTGGTGATGGGTCGCCTATCAGGGTGGGTGAGTCTCCCATTGAGGTTGGTGGGTTGTCCGATCGCGGGGGTCTGATCAGGGTAGGTGAGCTTGTTGGGCCTGGAAGCAGCAGTCCTGCTCCTCCTGGCCCACAAGCAATGCTATAATGGCACATACCTCCTGGATCCAGCTCTTTTTGCCTCCTTTCATCTGGCGTGATTCAAGAGCCACGGGAAAGTTGTCCTGGTGGTGCTAAATTTAAAGGTGAATAATGTTCAATTAAAAAAAACCTACCTTAACTATTTCAACAAGGTAAATTGCCCCGTTAACGATCCACCCGCTGGCATTAAGTGATGACGGGTGTTGTGGGAAAAAATCACCACTCGGAGTCAGACTTAAAGATTCAACATGCAGTTTATTGGACAAAGCTTTGGGAGAAGAACTGGATACTCCGCAGTATCGCAGCTAACTTCTCAACTTTAAAATGGTTGTCATGCTTTTTTATACCTTTGAAATACAGATTTTCAGTAGCTTTTACATCATTAATCTTGATTACACACATTAACCAATTAAGCCCGCACAGCAACGATGGACAGTTTACACATTAACCAATTGAGTCTGAACAACTATTATCGCCTTAAGACAGTATGCCTTTGTTTCACGCAGTCTGGTTCTATAGTTTTATCAGTTCGTTGTGAAATGTCTTTTGTATTCCCAGTCTGTAAGCCAGTTCTGGAATGTACAGACTCAACACTTTTAACTGTCTTTCCCACAGTCACAGAATCCATTTTATTTAATAGTGTCCATTTTGTTAGTAGTCAAGCGTTATTTTTAAGCCTTTAATTAAGGTTAGTCTAATCTACACAAAGCGCATTTCAGTGTGGTTTTAGGGTAAATACCACTGCCATGTACCCATTAGTCACTTCATCGTTGCCTTTAATTCAACAGTCCAAATTTCACGCTAACAACGGGACTTTGGGTTTCTGTTGTGTGTGCGCAAAAAATGCGCCTGAGTTAAACCCAGAAGTGGGCATGTTGGAGCCAGAATGCATTCCCACTCCAAAAACTATCTATTTTTACTGCCCATCCATTCCCAATCCACCTGTTCTTCAGGGTTAAAATTACTCCCCAGGAGTGAAAAAAGAGAAGACAGGGCAAATAGAATTAAAGTCTCCAGTCAGAAAAACATCCGTTCACCACTACTCGCTGCCTCCTTTCCCTTAATGTGGAGATGCCGGTGATGGACTGGGGTTGACAAATGTAAACAATCTTACAACACCAGGTTATAGTCCAACAATTTTATTTTAAAATCACAAGCTTTCGGAGATTATCACCTGACGAAGGGGATAATCTCCAAAAGCTTGTGATTTTAAAATAAAATTGTTGGACTATAACCTGGTGTTGTAAGATCCTTTCCCTTAGCCAGTTATGTACCTAAGTTACCACCATCGCTTTAATCCCATGTGCTTCTATTTTCCGATTTAATCTGCTATGTGGTACTTTATCAAGTGCCTTTTGAAAGTCCATATGTACAACATCTACTGTACTAACTTCATCAACCCTCTCTGTTACTTCGTTAAAGAACTTAATCAGGTTAGCCAGACATGATTTGCCTTTAAATCCATGCTGGCTGTCCCTTATTAAACCATGCTTCTCCAAGTGAGAATTAATTTTGTCCTTGACAATGGTCTCTAATAGTTTTCCCACCACTGACATTAGACTGTAGTTACCAGATTTATCCCTCTCCCCTTTTTTGAATAGCAACATTTGCAATCCTCCAGTCCTCTGGCACCACTCCCCTATCCCTCCCATATCCAAGGAGGGTTGAAAGATTGGAACATAGGAACATAGGAACAGGAGTAGGCCATTCAGCCCCTCATGCCTGCTCCGCCATTTGATAAGATCATGGCTGATCTGTGATCTAACTGCATATACCTGCCTTTGGCCCATAGCCCTTAATACCTTTGGTTGCCAAAAAGCTATCTATCTCACATTTAAATTTAGCAATTGAGCTAGTATCAATTGCTGTTTGCGGAAGAGAGTTCCAAACTTCTACAACCCTTTGTGTGTAGAAATGTTTTCTAATCTCACTCCTGAAAGGTCTGGCTCTAATTTTTAGACTGTGCCCCCTACTCCTAAAATCCCCAACCAGCGGAAATAGTTTCTCTCTATCCACCCTATCTGTTCCCCTTACTATCTTATAAACTTCGATCAGATCATCCCTTAACCTTCGAAACTCTAGAGAATACAACCCCAATTTGTGTAATCTCTCCTCGTAACTTAACGCTTGAAGTCCGGGTATCATTCTAGTAAACCTACGCTGCACCCCCTCCAAGGCCAATATGTCCTTCCGAAGGTGCGGTGCCCAGAACTGCTCACAGTACTCCAGGTGCGGTCTAACCAGGGTTTTGTATAGATTGTGGTCAGAGCTTCTGCTATCTCCACCCTTGCTTCTCTCAGCAACCTGGGATGCATCCCACCTGCACCAGGGGACTTGTTAACTTTGAGTGATGCCAACCTATTTAGCACCTCCTTTCTATCTATTTTGATCCTATCCAATATCTCTACTTGTCCCTCCTCTACTGTGACATTAACTTCATCCTCTTCTTTTGTGAAGGCTTATGCTCATTCAGTACCTCAGTCATGCCCTCTGCCTCCAGAAGAAGATTTCCTTTTTTTGTCCCTAATCGGGTTGTCCCTAATCGGCCCCACCATTCCTTTAACTATCCTTTTACTTTTTATATCTTTATAAAAGATTTTTGCATTCCCTTTTATGTTACTTGCTAATCTTTTCTCATGCTCTCTCCTTACCCTTCTTATATCCTTGTTCAATTTCTCCCTGCACTCTCTGTATTCTGCTTGGTTTTTGACTGTATTCTGTAGCTGATATTTGTCATAAACCTCCTTTTCCTGTTTTATTTTAACCTCTATTTCCTTTGTCATCAATGGAGCTCTAGCTTTGGATGCCCCATCTTTCCTCCTAATAGGAATATGCTTGGTTTGTACCCAAACTATCTCTGTCTTGAAGGCCTGCCGCTGCTTATTTACTGTTTTCCTGGCCAATCGTTGTTTCCAGTCCACCTGTACTAGATTCCTCCCCAAACCATTGAAATTGGCTCTCTTCCAGTTGGGTATTTTCACCTTTGACTTTTCTTTGTCCCTTTCCATAACTACTTGAAACCTAATTATATCATGATCACAATTACCGAAATGTTCTCCCACTAAAAGACACTCCACTTGCAATACTTCATTCCCCAGAACTAGATCCAGCATTGCTTCCTTCCGTGTTGGGCTAGAAACATACTGATTAAGAAAGTTCTCCTGTACACATTTTAGGAATTCTCCACTCTCCTTGCCCTTTACTCTGTTTTTTCCCCAGGCTATATTAGGGTAATTGAAGTCCTCTACTGTTACCGCTCTATTATTTTTACATTTCTCTGAAATTTACCTAGAGATTTGCTCCTCTATTTTCTTCTCATTATTTGGATTCTATAGTGAACTCCCAGCAATATAACAGCTCATTTTCTGTTCCTGATCAATACTGCCACCTGTAAACAATTTTACAACACCAAGTTATAAGCCTCCGAAAGCTTGTGAATTTCAAATAAAATTGCTGGACTATAACTTGGTGTTGTAAAATTGTTTACAATTGTCAACCCCAGTCCATCACCAGCATCTCCACATCAATACTGCCACCAAACACAATGCGCCCCCCACCCCCCCACATCTTTTTTTCCTTTCTTAACTTTCCTGAATACCTTGTAGCCAGGAATATTAAGTACCCAATCCTCCCCTTCTTTGAGTCAGGTCTCTGTTATTGCCATTATATTATAGTCCCATGTGATGATTTGAGCCTGCAGCTCACCAACCTTATTTACCACGCTACGTGCATTTACGCACATGCACTCTAAACTCACGTTAGATTGCCTCACATTTGCCCCTGCCTGATCCCTCCTATTTCTGAACTATTTTTTATTCTATTGCTATTTGTCCCTTCCAGTCCTCTGTGCACCTTGTTTCTTCTCTCTAATACTTCATCCTGGTGCCCACCCCCCCGCCAAATTAGTTTAAACCCTCCCCAACATCACTAGTTAACCTTCCCATGAGGACATTGGTCCCAGTTCTGTTCAGGTGCAGCCCATCTGGCTTGTACAGGTCCCTCCTGCCCCAGAACTGATGCAGGAATCTAAAGCCTTCCCTCCTGTACCATCTCTCCAGCCATGCATTAACCTGCATTACCTTCCTGTTTCTATACTCACTTGCACGTGGCACTGAGAGTAATCCAGAGATTACCCTTTGAGGTCCTGTTCTTTAATCTTTTTAGCAGCTCCTTAAACTCTGCCTGAAGGACCTCAACCCTTTTCCTGCCTATGTCATTGGTTCCAACATGGACCACGACTTCTGGCTGTTCCCCTTCCCCTTGAAGAATGTCCTGCACCCGTTCAGTGATGTCCTTTACTCTGGCACCAGGGAGACAACACACCATTCAGGACTCACGTCTGCGGTTGCAGAAACGTCTGTCTATCCCCCTGACTATCGCATCCCCTATGACAACTGCATTTCTACACTTTCTTGTGCCCTCTGAGCAGTCGAGTGTCCCATGGTGCCGTGGATTTGCTTCTGACTGGACTCCCCCGAAGTGTCAACACTCTCACTGGTATGAATACCGGTTTGTGAGTGCCACACTGCCAGGGGACTCCTGCACTGCCTGCCTGTTCCTCCTAGTTTGCCTGATGGTCACCCACTCCCTCTCCTCCTGAACTCTATGTAGCTGCGGGGTGACCACCTCCTGAAACGTGCTATCTACAAAACTCCCAGCTTCCTGCATACACTGTAGTGACGCCAGCCGCCCCTCAAACTCAGAAACGCAAGCTGAGAAACTCTAGGGTCAGTAGATAAAGTTCTTCCTGAGTCCCGAATGGTGTGTTGCCTCCCTGGTGCCAGGGTAAAGGACATCACTGAACGGGTGCAGGACATTCTGCGAGGGGAAGGGGAACAACCAGAAGTCGTGGTCCATGTTGGAACCAATGACATAGGAAGGAAAAGGGTTGAGGTCCTTCAGGAAGAGTTTAAGGAGCTGGGAAAAAGACTAAACAAAGGTCCAGAAGGTTTCCCCCACCAGTACACTGACTCCCCAAAGCATCTGTCTGAAGCCCTCCTCCCAATGTGCAAGCACGATTTCATAGAATGCATAGTTCATATCAGCATTCATAATTTTCCATGCTTTTTCTATGCTATATGCAGAGCTGTCACTTTTTTCTTTTCTAATTTCAGATAATGAAATGATTTCTTATTCCCCAGTGAATGACAATCTGGATTAATTCAGGTCTCTGCATAAATGGACTTTTAACTGTATTTAACCATATGTGAAAGCCCGTCCTGTCATTCATCTCTGCCTCTCATTCACAACGTTTCAAAAGGGGACAGGAGGAGGGATGTGATTTACAGGTAAGGAATTACACCGTTCCACAGGATTGTCCATAATATAGGCCGTACTTGGGCGGTTGGGGGGCTGCAGGCCAGGGAATTAGCCCGGACCCTCGAAGATTGCAAGTAAAAATTTGTTTTTCAAACTGCAGGCCATGGACAGCAGTTTCTTTGTTCCCGGTTGGTGGATGGGGGCGGGGGTGAGGGGGGGAAAGAGAAGGGGAAGACACCTAACCTCCCTCCCCTCCTACTAGGCACAAATGTCTGACTTCCCTGCAGTGTGCACCAGGCAAGCATCTGAGATCTACTCATAATGTCCATAGTGGCATAGGTGGCCAACAGCACTGGGTAACCTCCTCCTGATCCGGCATAAACCAGTTGGGTCAGTGCTGGAGGGCACTGGTATGCATAACTCCCTGCATCACAGTCCGTGCAATTTCGGCTCTATATACCACTAATTTCTGCAGGAGTTTTCCCCAGCATCAGCCATAACTTCAGCAGCAGATCCGTGGAAACTCTGGAGAAACAACATGAATACCGTTTCACCGGAGTTTCTGTGGATTTTCTGCCGAAGTTACAGTGGATAATTGGAACAGCCGCGGCGGAAATTCAACCATAGATTTTTAACTTCACTGAAATCCCTGAGGAACTTTGAGGATATGTGAGAGGAAATCTATGAAGAAGTGCAATGATTTCTCTCTAAGGTTGAAAGGCTTTTCGTTCGTGCTTTTTCCAGTATGCAGTTAGTGTTAATAAAAGCAGACATTTAAATGAGATGACACATGGATCCTCCAGTAGGCTTGGTTTCAAGGCTAGAGATTTAAGTGTCTATTCAATTTTTAACTCCCTCTAGTAAGTCCAACCCTTCAAGCAATCTTGTCAAATATACATTCTTTGTCCTGCATTATTAGTTTCTGGCTGGGCTGCTGGATGGAACACTTTGAAGTAAAGAAGCATTCTATATTACAACAACATGCATTACAATAATGACTACACTTCAAAAATACTTCATTGGCTGTAAAGCGCTTTGGGACATCCTAAGGTTGTGAAATAAATGCAAGTCTTTCTTTCTTTATAAAATCTGAGAAGAAATATTAGCAGGACTCATCTGGTGCTGTACGATCCCAACATCGAGCAACCAATCATGGAGCAACAATTACAGGGCGAGGGAGCTCTCTATTCCACAGCGTCCCAGCCTTCTGACAAAGTGATGTGACAAAAGGTAATTGTGAGAAAATAAAGAATAATAGGTGAATTCATCCGTTTGATAAGTTACTACTGAATTGCAAGGGGGCGGAAAATCCACAGGTGGGGGGTGGCGCTTCCTGACATAAGTGCCAAAATGTGCCAACCTGGGACTTTCATTGGTGACCCGCCAAACATTTACAAATTCAAAGAGAGATCCCTTCATTGGAACCCATATAACATAGCGGCACATCTAGAGCCCCCGTCCGTCAAAATACCCAGAGGGGGCGGTCTTTGACTTCCAGCTGAAACGGGTGCGAAGTCAGTGGAGCAACCATGCCAACCACCCAAAGCTGCTGTCAGCAGGCACGGACCATTTTCGGTTTTCGATTTCATTTGACTGCTGCCGGCAAGCTGTGTGTGCCAGATGAGCATCCTGCTACAGCTGACCAGTTGTGTGAGGGAGGGAAATTGGCCAGCTCTCATGCTGAGCCGGTAGTCGGGTCAGGACAGAGGGATGGAGGGGCCTAGCACTGGCTGGCAGCTAGAGTTTTTTTGTGGCCCCAGGAGGAGGAGGATTGTTATCTTCTGGCATCATGAAAATTAAAATTAAAAATTTCCTGGGCCGTTTCTTGAGCGGCCTCCAGTTATCAACGATTGCTGGTTATGCCGCTCAAGGCATGATACTAATGGCGGAGCATGTGCTGAAAATTACAATCGGGGTACGACAACTGGCGTATTTAAGCAGCCTCCCACCAGAAACACATGAGCGCGCTGCTTGCCCATTTACAGGCCCCCCTGAAAATGTCATCTGGCGGGCCTTGGGCATCAATGGGGCAGCCGGGCAGGTTCCACCCCCCACCCCCTAATTTCCAACTGCCGGTCGTCTGTTTTTCAGGTGAGAAACGTGCAGCCAGCAGTTGAAAATTGCACCTAGATAGTCCACTGGAAGCATCACTGCCCAGGAGTAGAGGGGAAAATGCCAAGATAGCCCCCCACCCCCAAAGAACAACTTTCTGGTATCTTGAACAGTCCCCCTTTGTAAGGATGTCACATTGAAATATTTTCTTTGGAGGTCCTGGCTACAATTCCAGCATGGACTCTCCCTTCCCCCCAGTGGGCAACATTTACGCCAGTGGTTGGCAATGGTATGCCCACCTTTGTCAACCCTACGTCGAGTCCCTCTTAGGGCCAGGAACGCATGAATTCTTGACATAAGGGGCTCGATTTTTAAATGGCGGCAGGATGGCAGCGGGGGGGGGGGGCGGGGGGCGGGGTCAGTGGGCGCGTGGGTAACCCGACTAATAAAATCATACCTTTTCCCACGCAATCGCGAGTTAATTGGTGGCCCTTAACGCAGCTTCCGGTTTTGCCGTCCGAAAGCTGTGCAGCGGGCGGACTGCGCATCAGCATGACAGGCTGTTAGCTGGAGCGACTCTATTTAAAGCGCCATTTCTCCAAAGGCTTTTGCTGCAGCAAAGACCAGAAAACACACAATATGGAGCAGCACAGAGGCAAGGCTGCTCTGAGATTTAGCGATGCCTCACTGCAGCAGCTACTGGACGGGATGAGGAGGAGGAGGGAAGTCTTTTATCCGGTGGACGGGAGGAAGTGCCCTGCCTCTGCCACTAAGAAGGCCTGGCTCAAGGTGGCAGAGGAGGTCACCAGCAGCAGCAACATCTCCCGCACCCGGATCCAGTGCAGGAAGTGTTTCAATGACTTAACTAGGTCAGCAAAAGTGAGCACATTTACTCATTCTCCTACATTCCGTCTTCCTTATCACCGCCCCTCCCCCGTCCCACCCAACTCATTCTGCAATGCCAAGACTACTCCATCATCTCACTCCTCACACCCACTTAAGGCTCATCCTCAACTTATCTTCACTTCCTGAGCAATTCCTCATCTCCTCATTAGTCACCTCACCACTACCACTCACCCCAGTCCTGATGCAATGTGATGTCTCTGTCTCATACTCACCCTCTGATGCATCTCTTTCACGGTCAGTCTCACCCAAAGCAATGCATTCATTGATTAGCCACTTCACCATCACTCACTCACACGTCTGTACTTTCTCCCCGTCTAGAAGAGAACGCAAAATGCAAGCAAGGGGGCAAGGACTGGAGGGGAGGCCACAACATGTAGTGGTCCTCACAGACGTGGAGCAGGAGGCCCTGGAGATCAGCCGCATCCTCGAGTGCCTGTCCATTGGGGATGGCGAGACTGGCATCCCACAGACGTCTGGTGACACAACTTTAACATTCATCACACACAATATGAATTGTTGTTAACAATGATTGGCATGTTGAACACCTCAGTATGCTCATCGCAACATGACACATCTGCAATAATGCTTAATATTGTCTTCTGTTCTCTTACAAGGCCTTCAGTGACTGCAGTGACAGCAGAGGGCGATTCCTCAGAAGACCTGCCGGCATCTGAGAGTGCACCGTCACATCATGGTGAGCCATCCGCCAACACAGATACTCACACCTCGGTGGGTCCTGTTAGTTAGTTAGTTGAGTTGGCACCTGGTGAGTTACCGCACGCAAGTGAGCACGAGCAGACACTGGTGGTAGAGGCAGCTGTGAATAGTCTGGGTCGGCGGGCGCACTCCTCTTCAGGCTCTGCTCAGCTGGACGCAGATACTGAAACTGAAGGCCATCCTTTAAAAGGAAAACGATCGAGGGACAGCAGCACATTTGCGAGGCGCACTCTCCACAATAGCGCAGAGGTTACAGGAGTTCAACTACTGCATGAGTGGAATGGTGGCACAGGTACGGGAGGGAATCTCTGAGATACTGTCACAGGGACATGAGCAACTGCCTGAATAGTGTCGCAGGTAAGTGCGGGAATGTCTGCGATGGAGAGAATGGTAGTCTCCATTGAGCTTCAAGCACGGCTCACAAATGAGTCCATTCAGGCTCTGACAATGGTCGTTCAGACTCGGGGTGAACAACATTCTGCTGCCTTAAACAGGCTGACAGATACTTTACAACTGGGCTTCCAAGGCATCGCACATGTCCTCCAAACTGTTGTCCAGCAGGGTGGTAGGAGTGATGTGGGCATGGCCCAGGAGAGGGATGAGGGATATGGAAATGGGCACGCTACTCAAAGCGCTCCCACGTCTCACCCATTGCCCTCCTCTCAACCAGTACCCGCAATGCTACCTCCTCTCCAGGTGGCCGAGTCTGCCCCTGCACAGGTGCAGGTGGAGCAGTCTTTGGAGGGGCCCTCACGGGCTCCAAAACCCAGAGGGCGTAGGCCAAAAGCATCTAAGCAGTCAGGGAATGAACATGAGCAACCTGTCACTACCTCTGCTGCAGCCACAGGGGATGCACCACGTAGAAGCGGTCGGAAGAGAAAGGCGAAGGTTTTGTGATCACGAAGGGTATGCACAAGGGTGTTTGACAGACTGTCATGTTTTTCATTTATATTTGTTTTTTGTTGAAGTCACATTAAATGTTATCATTCTCACCACTACTGCCACGTCTTGCCCATTCTTGACTGGCTTTTGTGATAGCGCCCTTTCATGAGCTTCACCATGAACAGCGACACTTGATGCCACCTGTTGGGTCACTTTACAGTTGGTGTATGTGTAGTTGCAGGACTGTTTTGTGCAGGGAGGGGTGGGAGCTGGTGTTGGTGCTGCTCTTTTCAGGTGGTACGAGGACTGGACTCTTCTCACTTTCTGATGTTAGAACCGTTCACATATCAGTAACTCCCTGGCCTCACAAGCAGCCAGATGAACCGCACTTTGCCCATGGGTTCCTCCTCCTCCTCCTCCTCCTCCTCCTCCTTCTCCTCCACCTGCGCCTCCTCCTCAATGTGGATGGCAGATGTGGATGGGGCCTCCTCAAGCAGCACCCCTCTCTATTGTGTCATGTTGTGCAGGACACAACACATTACTATAATTCGTCCCACTCTGTCTGGGTGCGTATTGAAGCGCTCCCCCAGAACAATCAAGGCACCTAAATCGCATCTTGAGCAGCCCTATAGCATGCTCAATTGTAAACCTGGTGGTGATGTGGCTGTTGTTATATTGACGCTGTTGCTTGGTGATGGGGTTCCTCAGAGGTGTCATGAGCCACGTGCGCAGGGAGTATCCCTTGTCACCGAGGAGTCAACCCTTAAGGGTGTTCGGTGCATGGAAGAGGCCTGGGATGTTGGATTTCCTCAGAATAAAGGAATCATGACAGCTACCAGGGAATCTGGCGCAGATGTGAAGGAATCTTTTGCAGTGGTCACAGATGAACTGAGCGTTGATGGAGTGACACCCCTTTCTGTTGATGAACAGTCCTGGCTAGAGTGGAGATGCTCTAATTGCTATATGGGTGCAATCAATTGCACCCTCTACCTGTGGGAAGCCAGCTACAGAGTGGAATCCCACTGCCCTTTCCGTCTGGCTGAGGTCCTTCATGGGGAAGTTGACGTACTGCGAGGCTCTGCAAAACAAGCCGATGCTGACCTGCCTTATGTGTACAAACCACTGAGAGACCCCGGCGATGTCCCCGGTGGCACCACGGAGGCGAAGAAGTTGAGAGCAGTGGTCATTTTAACTGCGACCAGTAATGAGATGCTGCTCCGCCCAGCTGGGAGCAGCTCGGCATGAAGGAGGCTGCAGATGTCTGCGACCACCTGGCGACTCATTCTGAGCCTCCATATGCACTGGTCCTCAGAGAGGTCTAGGAAGCTGAGCCTTGGTCTTTGGACCCTGTGGCAAGGGTAGTGCCTCCTGCGACATCGCTCCCTCTGTTGTTCCCCTCTGTGCTCCTGTGCAGCCTGTGGCGCAGCACTGTGTTGTGGAGCTGCAAGTGGTGGAAGTGCACACCGTGCCTGGCGAGGCTGGTGATGTTGCTCTTCCCGGATGTTCTGGTGAATGCAGCCATGGCGCCCCCATCCTGATGGTGTGAGTTTGAGGGGGTCCGAAAGGATGTTAAATATGTGTGAACAGAAGAATTCTGAGTGGAAACTAAAAGTTTTCAGTGAAAACACAAAGATCTCCCAGCCAAACCTTTGTCTGAAAGAACTGAGTGTCCTGCTGCAATAACTCACCTTTTAACCCCATCTGTCAAACAAGCATTTCAATGTCCAACTGGCTACTGGCTGAAACACATCTCTTGCAACATGAAGTGTTTCCCACAGCACGGGAAACACGCTGAGGCTGAATGAAAATCAGTCCCCTGCCTCAATGACCATGAAATTAACTAGTTTAAATACTTCAACTATCTAACTGTCTTAGTTGTCATCCCGCCAGCTTTAATTACCGGTGAGACTTCCGCATTCGGGAGGTACGTGCGCACCCAGACGTGTTGGTGGGGAACCTGGAAGTCGGCAGGCTGGAGCCGGCTTCCAAACCCGCTCAGGATTTCCCCGATTTTCGGAGCCCTCCCGCCCCCAACGCACCCACACTTGGATTCTAAAATCGGGGCCAAGGAGTCCCGGCTCCCAGATCCAGCCCCTTTTATGCCAATGGCCTTATTTGGGTCAGGTGCAGGCTCTACCCCCCCCCCCCCCCCCGTCATAACTGATGTGTGAGCTGTTAACAGTGTGGTGAGGGCAACAGGGGCATCTGGGACCTTAATGAACGGCGGGACCAACAGTGTATCTCCTTAACCAATGAGATTTAAGGATTGAGAAATAAACAGCGGAAGGATTGAGAAGGAGGGCGAATTAAAGCGGGTGAATTCAATGTCAAATCAAGTACAGAAAGAGAAATAAAGAGAGGGAAAAAAACATTGGATTAAGAGAGACAGAAAAAAAAGAGGCAGAAAAGAAAAGTAAGAAAAAAAAATTGAAATTTAACATTTTTAAAATCTCCAACAACAATTCATTACCTGAAGGAACTGTTCACTTTCTGGGCCGGAGAAGATGTTTGGCAGTCATTAACAATTGTTGCACAGTAAAAAGGGTACTTATGATATTAATTACTACACTTAACTTTCTGTGACGAGTTTAATGGGCAATTAATGTGCAAATGCAGCATGTTCATGCAACTCATGGTGAGGTTAAGTACGAGATGCTGCTTTTGTGAAGCTATCGGCAGAACGGGGCAAATTGTCCAGCAATTTATGGCCATTCACAATTCACAGGGTATCGCTTCCTCACCACAAGTTGCTGGCCAATTTGCACATTAAAACTGGCGTGCGTCATTCACACGCCGTTATTTTTTCAGTGAATATTTAGAAATATTCAAAGCGTGTTAAAGATCATCTTTAAAAAATCAGATTCTTCAGCATATTCTCAGATCCAACAATCTCAACCAAGAGAATGTGCTCCTTCCATGGGAGAGATAACAGGATCTGTTCCTAGATACTTGCAGATATTGTCTTGGCATCAGCAGAATAAAAACTGTAGAACTGCTTTTTATTAATTTGGAGTTCTGGCTGAATAGTATTAATCTTTAAAACACATGACTTTGTGGGTAAATGAACTAACTAGTATAGAATTAAACCTTACAAGCCAGGTAGGCTTCATGTTCAATCCTTAATCTGTGCTGAGTCAGCTAATTGCAGTTGGGACATGATAGAGGTACTAAAACTGTCCTCAGTGCCCCTAGGCAAGAGAAAAAAAGTGTTCTGCCTCTCAGCATTATCCACTGACCCGTGCTGAAATGTATATGCGTTTGTGTGTGTGAGAGAGTGAGAATGTGGACATTAGGTGAGGCAGATTGGGCTTGCCTGTGAGGCCCTCAATGGTTGAATAGTACACCATCACTACTCACCATCAAGGATCACGCACAGAGAATAGCCTGGTGAACCTTGCCCCAGCATGAGTCAGGGCTTTTGGGAGTGGAGAGAAGAAGACGAGAAAATTGAACAAGAGAGACAAACAACAATCGTTAAATACGGACAGAAAGAGATGAAATAGTATTTTAAATTTACTGATTTGCATAAACTTTATTATGTCACTTGGAGCAAGAATGTTTAGAACATAGAGGGTCAAATTTGTTTTGGGTGGAAGCGCAAAATGGACAATAGCGAATCGTCAGCCTGCTTTACATCCCGCCCGATTTTCTTTTCCAATAGTTCCACAGACCAAAAGCATGACATCGGTTATTTTTCATATCAGTAAGGCCCAATAAAAGGTTCCACTGATTGCTAGATGCACCACATGCTGAGACAAACAGAGCAGAAAGGTCTGAGATTCAAACCCTAATCTGTGCTGAATTGGCCAACAAATAGTGGGGGCCAAAAACTGACTTCAATGTTCCCAAGCATGGACAGGGATAAATAACTAGCAATGTTCCTCTCCTAGTCATTACACATTGACCCCTAATGGAAAGAGTGTATATATAGAAGTTGGTAGATAGCAGGAGTGAGCTTCGATTTGGAGCCCACTGACACTCAATTCCAGGGCTCACACATGAAGAATGGTTATTTAGGCCAGGTAAGGACACCTGTAGCGCTGTATCATAGTATGTTGGCATTTTCAGAAAAGGAATAGTAAAAATGAATGAGGGTGGAGAAGAGAACTATAAAAGTGTTATTACGAAGTTACATATCCATCAGAAACCAATCCCAGTGCCCTCTACTGCTGGTGGTGATATATGCCTTATTCTTCACAACTTTCCAGAGTTGAATGCTGAAATTGTCTGAGTGCATTGTAGAAGTGAAGTGGTGTCATTAATGCCATATATTCTTTTCAAACATTCACATTGCTATTTTTCATTTTTGTACTCATAAGGGTGAAAGATGGCAATAGTGGGGAATGGAGCATTTCAAAATATATCAAGGACAAGTATGGTGTTTACATTGCCACAATAAAACAATGTAAGTTCCAATCTGAGAGAATCAGTCTCCCTGCGATAGATGACACTGCAATTTGGCTCACTTTCAGTTCACTGAAAGCTGCAACCGTTGGATAAAGTGCCAAATTTAGGGCATTTTGTATGAACATGTTCACGAGAAGGAGATTAAATATGCCATAACTCATTTTATTTCAGTTTTAACAACCATATTTGACAAAAGCCCATTATTCCCTTTTGCTGCAATAGAGCTGATCTAATGCCATTGTAAAAAAGCCTGGAATAGGATTCCTACAAAATGTGCCACTCAGCAAAGTTACATCTTTGTATAGTTTTAATTGAAAAAACAACTCTTACATTATCATCTGAAGCTGCCTTAACTGTTTGAGTATCAAATCTGCTTTGTACCTTTTGAAATACATTATTTCAATTTCAGGAATCCCTTTAAAGACGTTTTTTGTGAATTTATTACTGTGGAAATGAAAACGTAAATCCTAGAGAATCGAACATTTTTTTTCCATTTTTGCCATCTGTCAGCATCAGGCAGTCTCAAGTCAGGTTATACATCTAACATAAACTAGGTATATGGAAAAGTTCACTTTACTTCATCTCAATAATGGGTTGGAAGACCTTGTGACATGAGTAACAAATATGTTTACTTATTCATAAAGTTTCTCTGTTGACTATTTTAATAAAGGTGTTCATCACTAATATCCCACATTGTGATTTCAACCCCAATATGGTTTAATCACAACTCAGAAGTGAATCGATTGCGCAAGTGTGAAATTTTTATTTCCCATGACTTCCCTTCCCATAACTTCTCTGAGCAAAAGTATTAATTAATGATACTTCATGCAGTTTGGTCCTGAGAATTGGATTACCATCCAAACTCTTTCTATTTAGGACCTTTACAACTGTCAGAGAGAGAAAAAGCGAGAAGAGATCAGATCAGAGTCTATGCCGGGCTCTAACTAAGGTCGGACTAACAGTAGCTCAGAAAGAAAGAAACAAACAAACAAAGAAATGTGAAGACCCACAGAATATTTATGCACTTACAATTAAATAGCAATTTTGCTTTTAGTTTCCACACAGAAAAAGTAATTTACTCCTCAAAGAATGAATGCATAACACAAAGTCACCACTTACTACTGTTATCTGAATTCACTAAAATTAGAATGTAGCAAAAGACACATTTCTGTTTTAGAATATCTGTAATTAGGTAAGAACAGATCACTGCAAGACTCAAATATGCTTTGTAAAAGCTGTCAATCTATTTTTTTGTGCTGATCGTTCTGAGGGATATCAGTATTAGAGAATGAAACACTTCCACTTTTTGCACTCAAGTGTAGAATCATGCACTCTCATACCAGGTGCAGCACTGGTAAGATTCAGAGTGAATGTTTGTTTCTATGTTATAGTGATTTACCTTAATCCTAATTCTCAGAAGAGCACAACCTACTGCATAAGAGAAACATTTTCCATTTTCCGCATCAAATCATCCTTCCGGTGTCTTCAAGCGAGTTAAACTTTATTCCTAATTATCACCAAACCATGGGTAAATCATGGGCAACAAGATGCTATGTTCTCATGCCAGATAAGGCACAAGTCCATAACATAATGTTGCTCATGATTTGGAATCAAACTAAGGAACCATAGAGGTAACAGCGGAATGAGACATTCATCCTTCCTGATCCCAGTGGTAAAAAAACAATATTCCAAATCACTGGATGATCCTGTCCTCAAAGTAGTTCTAAAAACTTTTTTGATCTCATGTGATCATGAGCACTATTTATCAAATATTTTTGGTTTCATACTAAATTTATGCTGTATCATTGTATATTAGATGGAATTACAATTTTTGAATATTACCATCTTGTTTTCTGAAATTGCACATGCATAACAGGTCTGTTATTCAGAGCTTCTAAATATTCATCTGTGACCAATCTTACATTTGCAACAGAAATTATATTTGTAGTGGTAATGCTGAACAAAGCATCAATGTATAATGTGGAAAACCCTCCAGGCAGTATAATGTATTCAGCAAAGCAGCATTAGATTAAGAATTAAATTATAAACGGAATCAGAAACAGCAGTAACAATTGCAGACAGTTATTTAATCATAACATCACAGATCACTCCCCACCTGAATACCCTACCACTCAGACAATAAACACAATCATAACTATAGTCCAAAGTTGAATCCATACAATTAAACATAGAATTAAAAAACCAGATAATTAATACACTCCTGCAACCTGATTCTGGCTTTGATGTTGTATGGCGCCTGGTGGCCTACTTTCATGAACTGTGAGTACATTAGTACTGCAATCGATAACTTGCACATTTTTCAGATTTTTTCTTTTAATTGTAAAAGTCCAAAATGGGGTGTGTGGCATTTAGTTACATTGTGGAGGAATATGATTCCCTCGGTGAGTAAAGGTGCCTGTGATTAAATGACACTGTAGCACTGTTGTACAATGCACAAGTAGCCATGAGGACACAATTGATAATTTCTACAGAGCTCTGCAATTTTGGAAAACAATCCTGCCATCTCTCTGACTGCAGGTACTGCTCTGTGCCTTTACAATACCATCATTTTTGATTCTAACTGGCTGGGAATAAATTTGAATCATTTCAATTAACACTGGATTGGGCCTAACTTACCACCGGCAGTAAATTAATATGCTGGGGATAATTTTATGAGTCTGTGCTGCCAGCGGGGAGCTTCACCTGTCAATGGCATGTATCGGAAGTGTGGATACATGCTGCGCACGTTTTTCCAATATATGCTACTGATGAGCGCAAAGCAACAAAATTATTCTGCTATCGACTGGAATAAGAAATAGGAGCAGGACTAGGCTCCTCAAGCCTGCTCCGCCATTCAATAAGATCATGGCTAATCTTCAACCTCAACTCCACTTTCCCGCCCGATCCCCATATTCCTTGATTCCCCTGGAGTCCAAAAATCTATTGATTTCAGCCTTGAATGTATTCAATGACTCAGCATCCACAGCCCTCTGGGGTAGAGAATTCCAAAGATTCACAACCCTCTGTGTGAAGAAATTCCTTCTCATCTCGGGGGGGGGGGGGCGGCGCAGGGAGTGGGACTAGCTGGATTGATCTTGCATAGAGCCGGCGCAGACTCGATGGGCCAAATGGCCTTCTTCTATGCTGTAACCTTTCTATGATTCTATCTCAGTCTTAAATGGCTGACCCCTTGTCCTTTGACGATGCCTCCTAGTTCTAGACTCTCCAGCCAGGGGAAACAACCTCTCAGCATTTACCCTGTCAAGCCCCCTCAGAATCTCAGAATCTTATATGTTTCAACATATGTGTACGATTAATGGCTGCAAACTAAGGGTATGCAAATATCCCACATGACGCACAATTCAAAAATTGGCCCCTTAAATCCTTGACTTACTTCATAACAACTGTTTTACTTATCTTCACATATGCTATGATGTCCTAGCTCAAAATGACTACGTCGGGAACTTGTGTATATATTTGATGGCTGCTGTTGAATACTTCATTTCTTTGGATCCTTTTGTGCTGATATTTTCAATCCACCTTTTTAACGTCTTCTAATCTCTTCAAATTCTCATTTTGAATTTTGCTACCTGACTTGTGTAAAACTTTCATTTTTCATTATTCTTGTGTGCTTTTAAAAATAATTCTGCTTAATCCTTAAGTTGTTTTTGGCCGCCTTTTTCAATCAATGTGATCACATTCTTAATACTTATCTTCTTTTTCCCATAGGAAAACATTTCAATAGTCTTTACGTTAGCTTTAAAATATTCCATTTTTTCTTCTACCGTTTGAAGCTGCAGTTATACCGCAGTGACCGGTCTCACAGTTAAAATTTCTCCCTTGGGAGTCAAGAACAAATGTAGTCTTCAGGTGAAGCAGGGCTAAAGGCCAGGAGATAATTGGACCAGGGTGCACAGTCATAATTTAGTCCCCTTTTGAAGGCATACATTCTGTCCTTATTTTTTATTACATTCCTATGCCCACATTTACAATGGCAACATCTCATTAAACTTATCCAGCTGTAATTACACCCACTCACCAGTGATGACACTGAAAACCTACACTGGGTGGGGTGGGGGGGGGGGGAGGGGGGTTGTACTGACATTGGAAAAAAAAGTTGACACGAAGTGTGTGCAGGTGTAAAATTTTTAATACATTACTAGTTGATGTCCTGGGGCATTGCACACAGGGAACTGGACCAAGTGTGGTCTTCAGGTGAAGCAGGGTTAGCAGTCAGGGAATAATCAGACCAGAGTGCACAGAAATATTCAGTCCCCATTTTAAAGTCTTGCATTCTATCCTTAGTTGGACCACGGCTGTGGGACAACTGTGACAGTGGAGGCCAGAGTGGGAAGGTAGATCTTGCTGTGGGAAGGTAGAGCTTACTGTGGGAAGGTATGATGTAGAGATGCCGGTGATGGACTGGGGTTGACAAATGTAAGGAATCTTACAACACCAGGTTATAGTCCAACTGTTTTATTTGAAAATCACAAGCTTTCGGAGGCTTTCTCCTTCGTCAGGTGAGTGTGACGAAGGAGAAAGCCTCTGACAGCTTGTGATTTTCAAATAAAACAGTTGGACTATAACCTGGTGTTGTAAGATTCCTTACATGTGGGAAGGTAGAGCTTGCTGTGGGAAGGTAGAGCTTGCTGTGGGAAGGTAGAGCTTGCTGTGGGAAGGTAGAGCTTGCTGAGGGGGAGGGGCAAGGTAGAACAGAGTTAGGGAGTGGGAGAAGGAGGGAGAAGGTACAGCACAATTAGAGGCAAGGTAGGAAGGGAGAGGTAGAGCAGTGTTAAGGCTGGTGAAGAGAGGAAATGTAGAGCTGGGTAGAAGGGAAAGGCAGAGCATTGTAAGAGGGCAGAGAGGAGTTGGAGGCTGCATTGAATTGATCTAGAAGGTCAATTCAGATCATATAAATCTGGACACCAGAGATAAATTAACTTGTTGGTTCATTAAATAGCGACAGAAAGTACAAATAAGTCATAACATCTATATACTCATAAGTAGGATAACCATTATGGGAACTATGAGCTTCTGCTATCAGGTGAGTCCTCAGTACTGAATACCAACAAACTATTGAAAATGATTCATATTTACACTTAGATGGGCCCTTCCTAAGGAATGTCAGATGTCTTTCTCTGAACCTATTAATTTGGAGACTACTGTCATGTGATCCTAATGTGTCATATGCTGTTGCACCAATAGGTGGCAATGTTGCATCACATATACATCATTCTGGCTGGAAAGTAGATGGCGTCCAGCTCTTATCAATGGAAGAAAATGTAGCCTTGCATTGTTGTTACTATCCATCCTTTCTTAGGACATCAGTAAAATAATTCAGAGATGCTTTCTCCAGACTAGGCCAAAATTCTTTACACAAGTTCTTTGATGAGTTCTGCCTTTCCTCTAAATTGCACTTTACAACACCTCTTGTCTTGCTTGGCTTGCAGAGTCCAACCGACCTTATCTAAAACTATGTTAGCCTGTATCACATAGAATACATTCTCATAATACAGATATTAATATTGACTTCTGTATTGTTAAGCTATTTTTTCTCATTTCACACTAAATGTTCTGACCCTTCTGCCGAATCACTCCCAATGTACTCTGCAGTTTCAATGCTTCCTTCCTCCTGTTCCATAGCCCTTAATGTTAACTATCCCATGATACCTTTACCTATGTCAAGCTGTTAATCTATTATACTATACACTATTCCGCAGGCTTGGGTTAGGGGTAGGGGAGAGAAAGAAGGTAGCCAGAGGACACTGAAGTGGAGCTAGGCCCAGAGGAAACAACCGTGCTACTGCAACATGTGATATAAGTACTGTAAACCCATAAAATGCAGAGGACAGAGGGAAAGGGAGTGGGGGAGAGGAATGGGAAGAGGGAGGAGGATGAAGAAAGAGTGAGGGTGGAGGGACGAGGCAAGAGAAAAGGAGGAGACAGAAGACAGGTGAGGGAGGTGAGGGAGGAAAGGGATGAGATGAAAGGGACAACAAGGGAAGGAAGGAGGGGTGAGGAAAAGGTGAAGGGGAGGGAGAAGAGGAGAAGGAGAGGGAAGAGAAAAAAGAAATGAAGGAGAAAGAAGATGGAGGAGGAAGGAACGAGAGGATGAGATGGAAAGGTGTGAAAGGAGTAGGAGTGGGAGACTGGGATTCGAGGGGATGACAGTAGGCAACAGGATAGAGGGGGACTTGGGAAATGAAGAAGGGAAAGGGAAAAAGGGGAGAGGAAGGAATTAAAATTTTAAAATAATAAAAAAACTACATCCCCAGAATGCCAAAAAATTGCAGTTTTAGATCAGATTAGGCAGCAATCCTGAGCTGGATGAGTGGGCCTGAGAATGGCCCCCATGGAGGCACAGTGGGATGACCCAATAACTGAAAACTTAAAATGATAAAAAAGAAAAGCAGAGAAACACTTTAGAGTCCAAAGGACTGAAAAATTACAATTTAATTTCATAAAGAACCTGATCAGTGGTGGCGTGATAGCAGGAAGCCACTAAAAATGAAAAGTTTGAAAAAAATAAAACCTTTATAATGAATCTTCCCAAGGCAAGAGGGTACAAAAATTAAAATTTATTTACGTAATTGTGATCCCAATAAGCAGCTGCAGAATGGCGAGAGGCCCACAAGCAAGGCAGCAAGACACCAGTATAATTACATTTTTAAATAAAAATTCCACAACACAAGCATAAATAGGAAGCTTTGAGGAAAGGAAGTGAAATAATCCAAGCGATGAACAATCAAGTTTAAAAATGTAATATTTTACAATAAAAACTTAAAGGAGAGGCCATGGGGAGGGGGAGCAGAATAGTGTGAAGACTTCAAAAGCAGCTAATCCACTAATTTAACATTAAGCGAGTTCTCCTTAGAAAATTAAAATATAAATATAGAATCCATATCTGCACAACTTGATTTGTTGCTAATGTGGACACAAATCATTCAAAATGTTTTCTGAAATTTTTCTACAACCATTTTTTTCTCGGTCAGTTAAATTGTTAATATCCAAAATAAGGGTTTAAGCAAAATTTAAAAATGTTCAAAAAATTACATATTTCACAATAGCTTGATTAATTTATTCATTGAATTGCCTTTTGTGTTATTTAATGCCTTCATTAAAATTTTTACTTGAAGACCTCAACTTGGATTGGGTTGTCTGAGGATGTCCAGTATGCATAATTTCTCAGGATGCATCAGTATTGTTCAGTCTGCTATACAGATGGAACATTTTTCTTTGGCTTCTATCAGTTTCTATTCAAAAGATTTTCAAAATTATTTGTATAAAAACTAAAGGATGAATTTCAAAATCTTCATTCAGATAAAACTGATGTTGAGTATTTTGTATAAATGAAGGTGTGTGTGTGAGAGACAGACTATTAATTATACATGTGTTGTAGCTTTTCTTTTGTGTTATATAAACTTCAGAAAATGATTTAAGTTTAGAAGAAATAATGGGGTAGAAATTCAACTCATGGTTGCCCAACTGCCAACAGTTAAAAATCGAGAGGGGCACCTAAGGCTCGCCTGATGCAATATTCAGGCAAGCCTGTAAATGGAGTTACTGAAACATTAACTCTGTTTTTCTTTCCACTGATGCTGCCTGACTTGCTGAATATTTCCAAGATTTTCTGTTTTTATTTCTGTAAATGGGCAAACAGCCCGCCTGCTTGAAACAGGTGTTAGGGTGCAGAAATATGCAAATACTATCCTAATTGCACAATTGAGGTACAAAAGGGCAGAACGTGCCAAGTGTTCAACATCTTCCAATTACAGTAAATCATTTGTTTGCATTTTCCACTGAAAAGCAGAATCTGTTTCGAATCACAGTCTTTTCTAAAACTGCTGTACTGATCTGAAACCCAGGAAGGACGAACATAGAATCAATTTAAGGCTCAGGAGGCGGCCACTCGGCCCATCGTGTCTGTGCCGACCGAAAAAGAGCTATCCCGCCTAATCCCACTTTCCAGCTCTTGGTCCGTAGCCTTGTAGGTTACGGCACTTCAAGTGCATATCCAAGTACTTTTTAAATGTGGCGAGGGTTTCTGCCTCTATCACCCTTTCAGGCAGATAGTTCCAGACCCCACCACCCTCTGGGTGAAAATAATTCTCCTCAACTCCTCTATAATCATTCTACCAATTACTTTGAATCTATGCCACCTGGTTATTGGCCTCTCTGTTAAGGAAATAGGTCCTTCCTATCCAATCTATCTAGGCCCCTCATAATTTTATACCTCAATTAAATCTCCCCTCAGCCTCGCTTGTTCCAAAGAAAACAACCCCAGCCTATCCAATCTTTCCACATAGCTATAATTCTCCCATCCTGGCAACATCCTCGTAAATCTCCTCTGTACCCTCTCTGGTGCAATCACATATTTCCTGTAATGCGGTGACCAGAACTGTACGCAGTACTCTAGCTGAGGCCTAACTAGTGTTTTATACAGTTCTAGCATAACCTCTCTGCTCTTATATTCAATACCTCGGCTAATAAAGGAAAGTATTCCATATGCATTCTTAACCACCTTATCTACCTGTCCTGCCACCTTCAGAGATCTGAGGACATGCGCTCCAAGGTCCCTCTCTTCCTCTACACTTCTTAGTATCCTCCCATTTATTGTGTATTCCCTTGCCTTGTTTGCCCTCACCAAATGCATTACCTCACACTTCTCTGGATTGAAGTCCATTTGCTACTTTTCTGCCTATCTGACCAGTCCATTAATATCTTCCTGCAGTCTACAGCTTTCTTCCTATCAACCACACGGCTGATCTTTGTATCATCTGCAAACTTCTTAATCATGCCCCCTACATTCAAGTCTCAATCATTGATATATACCGCAAAAAGCAAGGGACCTAGTACTGAGCCCTGGGGAACCCCACTGGAAACAGCCTTCCAGTCAAAAAAACACCCGTCGACCATTACCCTTTGTTTTCTGCCACTGAGCCAATTTTGGATCCAACTTGCCACTTTCCCTTTGATTCCAAGATGTGCAAAGTTATCGTCAAGTAGGTGTGACAGAGCCTGCAGATACAGTTGGTGATATAATGGTGGATATGAGCAATCTGCCTCTGGTGCCAGTTGATCTCCATGTCATGACTCTTTGATCTTTTTCATCTTCAAGCATGAAAACTTGCAGTAGATAACTTCAAAGAGAAACCTAACATTTATAGAAAAATGACCATTTAAAAAATGGCAATATGCCTTTAAGAACTTACACCTAAATCTTCAGAAAATCAAGGGCTGCATAGCACATAGTCCCTTCATTGTCGCTGGGTCAAAATCCTGGATCTCTCTACCTAACAGCACTGTGGGAGAACCTTCACCACACGGACTGCAACGGTTCAAGAAGGCGGCTCACCACCACCTTCTCAAGGGCAATTAGGGATGGCCAATAAATTCTGGCCTTCCCAGTGACACCCATATCCCATGAACGAATAATAAAAAAAAATCTGGCCCCATTTACATGGATTATGAGTACTAATGCTTTCAAACATTGTCACTGGGAGGAAATGTCCATGTTACCAGTGAGGATCTGGATATTTCAGTAAGTCATAATTTTCCAGTCGTCGTTCCTGTGGAATCATTTCTGCCAAGTGAGACTTCTACCCTTAATGAATTCACAAAATTGTATGGTCACATACGATAACCAAAATCGTCTGCACATTAAACCTAGATAACAGTGCTAATGCTCCTTACCATCATTTGTAAAGTCATTCCAAGCAACTTAATACAAGCCTAGAGCTAAATATCACTTGGTGCTGGAAATAAAAGGTAATGTTTAATCTTCAAAAAAGACTGAATTGAGAATGAGAAAAAGCAGAATATTGAGTGACTGGACATATAATACGAACACCAGAAGGCAATGAAAGCTGACTCTCAATGTCATTTAAAACAAAATGTTCGAATAAATATGATTCAGCTTCAGGATGGTAATTTTATTTTGCTGCAATGCTAATGTTGTTGTTTCACACAAACACATATGGCTCAGTAAACAACCAGCATTTCTCACTGCAGGTGGGAAACATAGCCTATCAATATTGGAAATCTGGGAAGTTCCATTCCCCATTTCCCCTTCTAACAACATCAGGATATTGAAAAACTGCCCCATTACTGGGAATGGTTGACAAAATAAAATTATTTTGATAATAGCAGCTGGTGATTGATGTGTACTAAATTTAATCTCTGAAAGTCTGGAACATCACTTACACATGCTTTTTCACATTGTAGAAAATAATGCAATTCAGGAATGTACAATATTTACAAATGGGAAAAAATATAACAGATGACATTCAATACAGATAAGTGCAAGATGTAACACAGAAAATGGGGGGGGGGGTGGGATATTTACTTAATAAATGGTGTTGAGCCAGCTCGAGGACAGGTTGAAAGAGATTTGGACGTAGCAGAAGAATTAACACTGACTTATGTCCAGTCATTGTAGAGCAGCAATCAACAAAATAAATAGCATGCTGAGCTATGTTACCGTCAGTAGAATTGAAGTCTGAGGCCATCATATTATAGAGTTATACAGTGCTCTGATCAGGCTGTACCTTGAATAATGCATTCAGTATTGCTCATTGAGGCATAGTGGAAACACTTAAGCCTTGGAGTCAGTGCAGAGAAAGGCAACATTGTTGAGTCCTGGGGGGAATTTTAACCCTCAAGAACGGGTGGGTTAGGGGTGGTTGGGAGGTTAAAGTAGCAGTTTTGTGGAGCGGGACCGCATGCCGGCTCCAACGTGCCCACTTTCGGGTTTAACCCAGGTGCGTTAGGGTGCGCCATACAACAGAAACCTGGAAGTCCCATCACCACTTAAAGCAGGCAAGCTGATACTTAAAGGGCCAATTCAGGTAGTTGAAACACTTTAGGTACTTAAATTTTGTGGATTCTTTAACAGAAACGGATTTAACTATTCCTGAATATGTCACACGTGGCTTCTGCAACACACCACTGAAACCGTGGCGAGTTGCAGCCGAAGCTGATTTGGCCCTTTAAACCAGTGATTGACACATAAAAGGTGAGGTATTGCAGCTGGGCACTCAGTTCTCTCAGACAAACCTTTGGCTGGGAGTTCTTTGTGTTTAGACTGAGATTTCTTCGTTGAGACTGAGAATTCTTGCGTTCAGACAAATTTACCTACAATTTGGAGCCCCTCAAACTGACAAGATCAGAATGGGAGGTGCACTGGATCTATTCCACAGTACATCTGAGGAGGAAAGTGAAGATGGGAACCCAGAGTAGCGGGTGCACATTGCTGCCCGTGATGCCAAGGATTCCCTCATCTCTAACAGGTTCTCATAATGAGATGTGCAAATTGAAGACTTTGAAATACTCAGGCCACCTGGAACAACCACCACCCACCCACACAAAACAGTCCTTCTATCGCATATACACCCATTGCACACCTGCCCAATAGGTGGCATCATATCTTGGCATTCATGATGAAGCACATGAAAGGGCGAATTCACAAAAGGGACTCAATAATGGCCAAGACATGGCAGTGGTTGTGATAGTGATTAAATTTAATGTGCCATAACAAAAAAATATAAATTAACAATATGACAGCTCGTCAAACACCCTTGTGCATACCCTTAGTTAATTACAATTGCTTCGCCTTTCTCTTCCTAGTGCTTCTACTTGGTACATCCCCTGTGGCTTTAGCAGAGGTATTGGCAGGTTGCTCAGGTCCGTGCCCTGACTGCTGAGATGCTCTTGGCCTACGACCTCTGGGTTTTCAAGCACGTGAGGGCCCCGCCATAAACTGTTCCATCTGCCCCTGTGCAGGGGCAGACTCAGTCATCGGGACAGGAGGCAGCATTGCAGGTACTGGTTGAGGAGGGAGCAATGGGTGAGACATGGGAGTGCTTTGAGTGAAGTTCCCACTTCCATGTCCCCTTTCACCAACATCCCCCACCCAGGCCAATGTTACATCACTCCCACCACTCTGCTGGACAGCAGGCTGGTGAACAGATGTACCACGTTGTAAGGCCACGGCCAACGTATCTGTCTGCCTGTTTAAGGTGGCAGATATGTTGGCATCCAGAGTCCGCATGGTCGTTGTCATGGCTTACATGGACTCATTTGAGAGCCATGCTTGATGTTCAAAGGAGACTACCATTCTCTCCATCGCAGACATTCTCGTATTTACCTGCGCCACCAATCCACTAGTGATGGAGTTGGACTCCTCCATCCTCTCTGCTATTGCGGTGATTGTGCGGGGCACTTTTTCCATTACCTCGCAAAGTCGCTGCTGCACCTCTATCATACTCCTTTTCAATGATGGCTCCTGGGATTCAGCATCTATATCTAGCTGAGCAGAGCTTGGAAAGGAGTATGTCTCCCTATGCAGACTTTCCATTGCTGCCCCTGCCACCAATGTCTGCTCGTGCTCACTTGTGAGTGGTGAATCACCAGTTGACAACCCAACTAACTGTCTAACAAGATCCACCGAAGTGCGAGTATCTGCATTGGCGGGTGGTTGTATGTCCTGTGACGGTGCATCCTCAGAAGAAATGAGCTTCTCTGAGGAATCGCTTTCTTCCATTTCTGCTTATTCCTTGTGAAGGCCCTGGAAGACAATAGAAAGTGATATTAATGATTCATCGCAAAAGTGACAATCTTTCCAATGACCATACTGAGGTCTGGCAGTTACACAATTGATAAAATCAATTCATCACGTGTATGAAAGATGTTAAAGTTCTGTCACCAGCTGTCTGCGGGTTGCCAGTCTCTTCATCGCCGATGGATAGGCATGCGACGGTCTGACTTATTTCCATGGCCTCCTCCTCCACGTCTGTCACCTCCACTATGTGGTGGGCCACCTCCAGTTCTGTTCCTCTCCCTCGTGTTTTGCGCACTCTTCTCCAACAAGGGGAGAAAGACCAGACCTATGAGTGACTGAAAGTGACATATTCATCCGATGGATGCATTGCTCTGGGTGAGGCTGACTATGAAAGGGATGCATCAGTGGGTGACTATCAGACAGATACATCACGTTGCATCAGGATTGGGGTGAGTGGCAGTGGTGGGTGAATAAATGGGCAGTTGAGGAAGTGCACAGAGAATGTAGGATGGTTGCTGCTGCTGACACTTAAGTGCGAGGAGTTATGTGATAGGATAGGCGTGTCATCACAGAGCGACTGAGGGTGGGGTGGAGTGTTGAACAACACAGGGCATGGGTGAATCAGCAACTGTAATCACTTTTCCTGACCTGGTTAGGTCATTAAAATGCTCCCTACATTGAACCCAAGACCTGGACACCGTGCTCCTGCTGTTCACCTCTTCTGCCACCTCCAGCCAAGCATTTTTGGTTACAGAGCCAGGTTACTTCCTGCCATCCATGGGAAACATTACCTCCCTCCTGGCTCACACTGCAGCCAGCCGTACATCCAGAGAGGCATCATTAAATCTCGGGGCAGTCTTTGCTTTCCTGGACTCCATTTCTCCTTCAAAATCTATTCTTGGACTGGCCCTTTAACTAGTGGGCTTTAAATCGCGTCATTCGGGTGCGCAGTATGCCCGGAAGCAAAGGTAATTGATTGTAATCGAGATACGGTCGCAGATTTAAACGCGCTCACTTTGCCTCTGGGTCTCCCACGCGCAAATCCACCCACCCGCTGACTTCCCATTCTAAAATCATGGCCTTAGTGTCAGAAAATTGAGTTATGAGGAAATGTTAGAAAAAATCTGAAAGGAAAAAAATGACAGGCAACCTTCAAATGATACATAAGATACTAAGTGGAATAGAAAAGGATTATCCTGAGCACTATTCAAGTCAAGCTACAATTGCAGGGCAAAGAAATGTAAATAGTTCAGGACTGATGTCACGAGGCACTTCTTCACACAGAGAATGAGTCATACCTGTATTGGTATTCAGGATAGGGTTATACACCGGGAATTTCCTCAGGGGTTCTCCGGCTGAACTGCTATAACTTTGGTGAAAACCCCTGATACAGCGGGTAAACGGTGTTTTTATCTGATCCTCCAAAGTTACAGTAGCCGATCAAGAGAAGCTCTGAGGAAATCCCTGGTATTGGAGTCATTCAAGAGGAGTTAAGCACAGTGATAGAGAGGAGGGAATTATACAATGGAAGAATAAGCTAGGTTGATCAAACGGCCTCTCTTTGTGCCTCTGTCTGATTCTCTGAGTCACTCTACCATCAATAGGCCTCCCATCACAGCTCGCTGGAGCTACCGCCAGTAAGATAAGTTGTGGAAGGCGGCGGGGGGCATCGTGGTCATGGAGGGTGGGATCCCACAGGGCGGCAACGGCCCAGATTATTTTTGTGGGCTGAGATGGACTTGAAGCTGTCCGGCCCTCTACAACATCTCCACGATTGTAGCCGGTCTCCCACCCGAATCCACATGGAAGAGCTTTGTGGTCTGCGGGCAAAGGTGGGATTTCGGGCGGCAGGAGGCCGCTGCAGAGGGTCTGATCAAATTGTCCCCGGCACAAAGGTACATGTTTGGCGGGAGGGGGGACATTGGTGAGTTGGACGGAGAGGGAAGCCCAGGGCAGGGGAGGCCTGAGGTTTCCTTGTATGATACGATAAGAAACCCACCTTTCATGGCCGCTTTCCGACAGCTTTGACACAGCCTAGGGTTAAGATTAGAATCGGGCCCCGAACTGCATATTTAAAGCAGGACCTTGCTGCCTTCCAGCAGGTGTTCTGTTCACCTTCAAAAAAGAGCAAGTTAATATTGTGACTCAAAGGAAGGCAACTGGATCGAAAGGATGTTTTAATTGTCCGGCCCCCTGGTTTCTGCCGGGCATTATGGGGTGGGGGGGGGGGGTTAAAATTGCCCTCAGAAATCTTGATGGGTGTATATAGTCTCAGTTATTTTTTTCTGAATAAATAATTTTTCAATTAACAGTGCAGTGTTCAAGATAAGAATATATTTTGGAATATGTTTTAATTATATTCTGCAATGACACTATCAGACATTTAATATGGCCACTACCATCATAATATTAACTATTCTGAATTATATGACCTTTATTTTAGCTATAATAGGAGATTTTTAAATTCAATGTTATTTCCATGCCTAAGAAGTCAGGCCTCCTCGACTGTTGTAGCCGTAGAGACACAATTGGCCTGAGCAACCTTGGTTTATGGAGGGGGAAATCAGCCATTATACCCACTCCTGATTGCTAACCAGCAATTCTTCCCAGTAGTACCTGTGTGTTGACATCGGGTGAGGATAGAATCGTTTTCTGCTCTGATGTTTCTTGCCACTGTATAGCTTGCCAACAATCACTGTCTAGGCTCACAAATGAGAAAAGGACACTTGGGAAAGGTACCAGAGTGTGCCCAGTGCTGGTGGAACTGTACTGCAGCAAACAATCAACCTCAGGAAAGGAGGAGGCAAGGGAACGGTAGAAAATTGGTTCGAAGTAAATAAATAAAATAGCCATGTTGATATTTCTTTAATAAGCTCACTGTATACCACAACTTAATATGGCTTCATCACTCGGTAGATTTTGACTTTGTGCGATAATATAAAACAGGTGACAGCGAACCGGCAGCCCGTTTTACATCTCTCCCGATTTTTATTCCCATTGACTTCTACTCTACTTTGAAATGCTTTCTTGTCCTTTAGGTTTGTATTGACATTATTCACGACAGATCCTCAAATTTGGATCTTAGGTTTCTGCATCATATTTGAATATATTCATGCCTTTTTCATATAACCAAATAATAATGGTTTCTTTTGATTAAGAAAATTAAGATTTCTGAAAATAATCACTGTAGCAGATGCTATGAGGTAATATTGATAAACTGAAAAGTAAAGCATATGAGTATTAATGACATTTTTATGCAATTGCAAAATATAATATACAACCTTTTATCACATTTGTCTTCTTTATGCTGCGCTACAGTCTTGCTATCTAACTGAACAGAATACAAAACCAAATCACTTCTAAACTAACACTGAGAATGAAGAACTACACTTGACTTGCCTGGAGATGAAGTAGCCAGGGCCTGCAATGGTTTCACTCCCTCTGCCACCCGATTCAGATATGCTTGTTCCAAAATGACACCCGTTACCCTTGGTCTTGGCCGTAGTTGATATGCCAAACTATCCAAAGCATTTTGAAATAACTGTTGTTCAAAGGCTATTGCTGGTTTGTCACCTAGGATGCAAATAAAATATTTTAAAGCAAGATGTACATATAAGCATTGTGGTAAATTTTCCTATGTAAATCAAGAAAGGTAAACCTAGAAATTGCTTTTGGACATAGAGAGATGCCTTGGTACAATTCCTGAAGAATACCTGTCATTGAACAATGGGCGGCCTTTAAGGAGGAGATCGTTCAGGTACAGTCTAGGTGCATTCCCACGAGGGAGAAGGTTTGAGCAATTAAAGCCAGAGCTCCCTGGACGACAAAAGAGATAGAGAGTAAGATGAAGCAGAAAAAAGGGGCGTATGACAGATGTCAGGTTGACATTACAAGTGAGAACCAGGCTGAATATAGAAAGTTCAGAGGGGAAGTGAAAAAGGAAATAAGAGAGGCAAAGACAGAGTATGAGAATAGACTGGCGGCAAACATAAAAGTGAATCCAAAAGTCTTCTACAGGCATGTAAACAGTAAACGGGTAGTAAGAGGAGGGGTGGGGCCGAATAGGGACCATAAAGGAGATCTACTCATAGAGGCCAAGGGTATGGCCGAGATACTATATGAGTACTTTGCATCTGTCTTTACCAAGGAAGAAGATGCTGCCAGAGTCTCAGCAAAGGAAGAAGTAGTTGAGATACTGGGGGGGCTAATAATTGATAAAGAGGAGGTAACAGAAAGGTTAGCTGTACTTAAAGTAGATAAGTCACCCAGTCCGGATGGGATGCATCCTAGGTTGCTGAGGGAAGCAAGGGTGGAAATTGCGGAGGTACTGGCCATAATCTTCCAAACATCCGTAGATACGGGGGTGGTGCCAGAGGACTGGAGAATTACAAATGTTACACCCTTGTTCAAAAAAGGGTGCAAGGATAAACCCAGCAACTACAAGCCAGTCAGTTTAACCTCGGTGATGGGGAAACTTTGAGAAACGATAATCCGGGACAGAATTAGCAGTCACGTGGACAAGTGTGGATTGATTAGGGAAAGCCAACACGGATTTGTTAAAGGCAAATTGTGTTTAACTAACCTGATAGAGTTTTTTGATGAGCGGGTCGATGAGGGCAATGCGGTTGGTGTGGTGTATATGGACTTTCAAAAGGAGTTTGATAAGCTGCCACATAATAGGCTTGTCACCAAGATTGCAGCCCTTGGAATAAAGGGAGCAGTAGCAGCATGGATACGAAATTGGCTAAGTAACAGGAAGCAGAGAATAGTGGTGAACGGTTTTTTTTCGGACTGGAGGGAGGTGTACAGTGGTGTTCCCCAAGGATTGGTACTGGGACCACTGCTTTTCTTGATATATGTTAATGACTTGGACTTGGGTGTACAGGGCACAATTTCAAAATTTGTAGATAACACAAAACTTGGAAGTGTAGTGAACAGTGAGGAGGATAGTGATAGACTTCAAGAGGATATAGACAGGCTGGTGGAATGGGTGGACACGTAGCAGATGAAATTTAATGACGAAAAATGCGAAGTGATACATTATGGTAGGGAGAACGAGGAGAGGCAATATAAACTAGAGGGCACAACAATAAAAGGGGTACAGGAACAGAGAGATCTGGGGTATATGTAAATCGTTGAAAGTGGCAGGGCAGGTTGAGAAAGCAGTTAAAAAAGCATACGGGATATTGGGCTTTATAAATGGAGGCATAGAGTATAAAAGCAAGGAAGTTATGATGAACCTTTATAAAACACTGGTTCGACCACAACTGGAGTAATCTGTTCAGTTCTGGGCACTGCACTTTAGGAAAGATGTGAAGGCCTTAGAGAGGTGCAGAAAAGATTTACCAGAATGATTCCAGGGATGAAGGACTTTAGTTACGTGGATAGACTGGAGAAGCTGGAGTTGTTCTCCTTGGAACAGGGAAGGTTGAGAGGAGATTTGATAGAGGTATTTAAAATCATGAAGGGTCTAGACAGAATAGATAGAGAGAAACTGTTCCCACTGGTGGAAGGGTCAAGAACCAGTGGACATCGATTTAAGGTGATTGGCAAAAGAACCAAAGGTGACATGAGGAAAAACATTTCAAGCAGTGAGTGGTTAGGATCTGGAATGCACTGCCCGAGGGGGTGGTGGAGGCAGATTCAATCATGGCCTTCAAAAGGGAACTGGATAAGTACTTGAAAGGAAAAAATTTGCAGGGCTACGGGGATAGGGCGGGGGAGTGGGACTAGCTGGATTGCTCTTGCATAGAGCTGGCATGGACTCGATGGGCTGAATGGCCTCCTTTCGTGCCGTAACCTTTCTATGATTCTATGATTAAATTGCTGTAAGGCTTTGGAATCGACAGTGTGCTATGGCACATGGATTGCGCATTGGACTAGTTCTTTGTGAAAATTCAACAATATGAAACGGGCATTAGATCTCAGGCAGACTGTCATATGCCAGGAATCAGAAGGCAACTGCAGCCTTTCAATTTGTGCAATCAGAAAGTTCACAACAATAGGGATCACAGGGAGTACTCCCCTGTCTCTTGATTTAGTGGAGCAGGATGAGCAGATGCAGATAAGGGCTGCCAGAGATGCCAGGTGGCAGCAAAGGTGAACTGTCTGTGCCTGTTGTTATGCCATTCATCGGTTGCATCTACAGGGCCAGACATAACTACCTGGCAATGACTGTGGAGCATTGCCTCTATTGGCTTAGCTTTAGCAAGGAGACAGTAATGGAGCTGTACCATCTGCTCCCGCAAGTAATCTCAACCATAGAGATAGCACTATCAATGGCCATCAAGGTGATCACTGCCTTAATTTTTATGCCTCCAGCTTCTTCCGGACTACTGCAGGAGACATCTGCAGAGTTAGCCAATTTGTTGCAACGTCAACGATAGCTGTAACGTCAGAGGATAACATAATTCTATAGGACTGCTAGATTTCCCAGAGTCCAGTGGGTTATCACTTATACCCCACTGCTTCTTGGACCCCAACACAATGCTATTCCTATATGATCCGAAAGGGATTTCTTTTTTTAATCTCAATGTGGACATGGTGGGGTAAATGTTATGAAATAATGCAGAGCCTCACTTGACAGGAAAGCTGGTTGGACAATTTGGGGCATAAATCAACAGACCTGATTTTAAGTCCACCGATTTTAGTCATTCAAATGAATAACTGGAAAATTGGGAGGGCTGTGAATCGGGTACACTGAATTCCATACCTGATTTCTTGATCTGTCCTCCCATCAAGCCAGGTTTGATGCCATGAGTGCTAACTTGTAAAATTTTCCTGGTGTGAAACCAACAGCATGGAATCATGCAGAGGAATGACTCCCTTCTGGAAGCTTTCATGATGCCTTTATTTTAAGACAGTTATACGTGCCACCCTTACGTAAAGGGGAATGAAGAGTAAATCATAGAATGGTTACAGCACAGAAAGAGGCCATTCGGCCCATCATGCTCTTTGTAAGAGTAATCCAGTTAGTCCTATTCCCCCACTCTTTCCCTGTAGCCATGCAATTCTTTTCCCTCCAAGTATTTATCCAATTCCTTTTTGAAAGCCATGATTGAATCTGCTTCCACCACCCTTTCAGGCAGCGCATTCCTGGTCATAGCTACTCGGCTGCGTAAAAATGTTTTTCCTTATGTCGCCTTTGGTTCTTTTGACAATCACCTTAAATCTGTGTCCTCTGGTTCTCGACCCTTCCGCCTATGGGAACAATTTCTTTTTAGTTAATTTATCTAAACCCTTCATGATTTTGAACACTTCTATCAAATCTCCTGAAAGAAGGAAATAAGGGAAAAAAGGCTACCCTATGGACCCATGGCTTATTACGCCCATGTGCTAACCACAGAAAGAAGCATGGCACAGGTTCAACAAAGCTCATGTTACAACCAAGAATATCAAATATACCAATGGTATCTTGAGGTAGTGTTTCATATATCTAAATCAATCAGGGCAGCTTTACAGTACAAACCTCTCCCTGCCCCACCTCCCAAGGTTTCCAGAATAATTATCGTCTGTTCCATGCTTCAAAACATCAACCTGAAGAGGCTTCAGCATGTAGGAATATGAAAACACATTACCAATACTCACAATTTTGAAATCTATTTATTGATTTTGTACTATTGGTTTTGTGTGTGCGATTCATTGGGATGAGAGGTAGCGAGAAGGATAATTTCTCTCTGCTTACGCCAGTGAATCACATGTATTAAACAATAACACAAAATCAACAAATAACAAAACTGAGTGCTTCCAATGCTCACAAGATTGCACCAAGGAAGCCTGAAAGATTGAGTTTTTATAATGTATGTTTGTACATGATCTTCTTGGGGGTGAGTGTGTTATGTTTGTATTTACCTACTTTTTTTCCCTCCAATAGTTACCCTGAACTACACACCTTCTCCATCCAAGAGGTCATGCTAGAGACTTGACTCCAAAGAGTTTATCTCAGCTACTGCCTATGGGGCTCCCAGCAGTAAATGGCTCCATAGGTTTTCATGTCACGTGGCATGAAATTTGTGAAGCCAATTGCTACATGGAGCTCATAGCTGAGGTACAGCTCTTCAGAGGCAGATCTTTGGCAATCTCCTTAGCAATTGTTTTGAGAAGCTGCACAATACATGGTTGATCCACAACCAAACTTTGGACAAATAGTCAGAGGATGTAATTGGTAGTCTAGTTCAGAATACACACTTCATGTGCTGTATCCAGTGCTAAATAAAAACTTTTCAAGATTTGATGCTTTTGGATTTCTTTTTATACATGTACAAATGGTACATATGCTATGGGGACAAATAATCAAATGGAGTTGCCTTATGGTTGGCCTATGACAGCAACTCTCAAGCAAGTTGCTGCTTGAGATTGTCACGGTCAACCAAATTTTAGTGGTATACCCTTTTCTATTAAAATGTGTTTTTGGTTGCATAAAATATCACATCATTATCACTGTTTCTGATCACTGAAAAGTGCCTTTGGTCTGTTTCTTCTCATTAATTTAAACATTTACATTTAAACCATAAACTGCTGCAAAATACTTAACTGGCACATTTTTGCTTAAGAATTGCACGCAGTAAAAGCCATGCATCTTCCATTGGAGTATAACTCAAAACTAAAAGCACAGCTACTGAGATTGGTCTAATCATCATGCAGGGAAAAGACCATCAACAGCAATGCTTTTCAATCAAAGTGAATATCCTTAGCATTATACAAGCAGATTTCTCCTGCACTGAAACATTAATAAAACTCTCTGGAGACAGTATTTGCATTTCTCACAAGAACAACCACCATAAAATAGCTATGTTATGATGCAGCTATCGCTCATTGTGCCCAGGGACTGAGCTCTATAACTTGGATCAGCAAGATTAAAATGCCTTTATTATCATTGCTACATCAACACATGATTTGTTAATGTGACAGACAGCATAAATTACAGAACCTGTTTTATTTTGCCTGTAATATATGCACCTGTTTGTTATTGTTTTCTATAACTCCATATTTTGCTGAAGTTTCCTCCAATTTGTTACATATTAAACACCAAGACAACATTGTCTATTGCAAAAATAACCCATTTAAAAATGAAAACTTAATTAAATCACTGGTGCTTGTGAAAATCACTCAGTTGAATCCAGCACCTCTTAAGCATCCAGCTAGAAAGCTTAAAACTCTTGACTAAAAATGGCAAATTATACCTGTAACCTAATGGAAGAGAAGCATTCATAGGCTTGCACTGCCACATAGGACTAGAGCACTTATTGAGAACAAATAACTAGCATTTATATAACCACTTTAACATAGAAAAATGTCACAAAGCACTGTACAGAGGCGTAATCAAAAAAAATGGAGGCCGAGCCATTTAAAAGGGACAGTTACAATGAGGACAGTCACTTATCCCCTCTGATCATGCTGCCTTCCCACTGTGACCCGAGCTTAACCTGGTCTTTTGAGCAGGCAAGTGGGCCACCCGCAGAAAGGAAGAGTATTGTTTAAACATGCAATTCGGGTCCGAAGATTTCATCAGGACCCAATCTGCAATTTTATTTGGAGGCCTGAGCGGGGGAGCCGTGATGCCTTCCCTGTCAGGCCTAACCTGTCGGGAGCTGGGTCGTGGGTCAGAAGAGGCCCAATAGATAAGTTCGACAAATTTAATTTTAAGTTTCCTTGCAGGCCAAGAGAAGCAGAAGTGCTCCTCTTGCCCTCACAAGGAAGCCTCCCTCCCCTCCCACCCCATTTGCGGCCAGAGCCTCTCCTCCACAACTGAGTTTTCAGTATTGAGCAATAAAGGTGTGCAGCAAGGCAACATATTAACATTTTGCTACATGTTTGCACACTTATCTTGGCAACCTCATGCAGCCCTGAAAATTTCTTCCTCACCTGCTCCCATTTATATACTGTCACCTAGAACCATGTTGCACTACCACTGCTCTATAATTTAGGGTGGCCCTCTCCTCCAAATAAAGCCACCCGTGACCACAGGACCTCTAAAGCACTTTCGTTGATTGGGGATATTTAGCCATTTTCATATTGCCTCCAGCAGAACAGCTTTAAAAGTGGCCACAGCCTGATAAGAGCTGTTGGTGCTGAAAATCCTGCCTGATGTATAGATGTGCCCAGCTGGTCTTGCACTAAGTACTGGGAGCGCCGAAAATTTCAAATAAAGTTGACCTCACCACTTGTCCCACTTGTGCAAGCAGCATCGAATTAACAGAACTGTGACCACATTATTGGCTCCACAATGCAAGGGTATGAAATTCCTTCATCTACTATTTTAACAAAAGTGCTAACCAATTCATTTTATTTTAATGGCTTATTGCTTTTGATGAAATAATATACAGAAGAATGTCAAAGAAATGTGAGTATTGTACAGGCAAATGCTACCTATAAGTCATATGTAGTAAAAAAAATAGCTCCCTACCCTGCTACCTAAGGCTAACTCAAACTGGATTCTACGATGTAAAAAAAACTGAAGGAGACATTATGGGCCAAAAATATACATGTTCCCCTGATGAATGGTCCCATTACTGCAGGTGCAGTTTGGGAACATGGATGAATTGCAAACAGCAGCAAAATAATATCCCTAAAGATACAGAATGTATTTATGGCAATTAAAAAAGGAAAACATATGCAATGTTTTAATCAACAATTTCTAGGACCCTTTATTCTTAGCTCAGGTTTGATATTTTAATGAAGTTAGTCTGTGACCTCCCAGGAGTTGTGTACTTTGATGTACAACAGCACAAATTCCCTCGAGAGAACAGCAGACGCAGGCTGATTGTACAGAGTCTTGAGAGATTCCATTAGATTACATTAAACGTTTTTTGGGTCTCTGAAATAGTCATGCAAGTTTGAAATTCATGCACCCATTTCAGATTACTAGTGTTGTAATTTCAAATATTTGACTGAGATTACCAGGAGTCTAACTAAAACACTCACAAGGAATAGTACAAAGGCTTTACTGAATCAATTCTGAATAAGGGAATTGTGGAAACGTCCTTAGTAAGGAACCCCTTGAAAACGGCACCATCCCAGAGCAATGCGAAGGATTATTGCTGACTATGTACCAATTTGATGGGCAGCTTGACAATGGAGATGATCTGCTTTATCAACTTTCACCCAGCTGCGTAATATTATGCAATGTGACCAACTATCCGGTAGAGGAGGTACATACTCTCTTTCAACTACCTCTGGATTAGTGATGGTGTTGTAAAGTGCCTGTATTTGTCTCTGTGACTGATGTATGCCCTGGTTTGTCATTTCAAATCTTTCACTTTTTATGGTGTACCCAGAAAAGGCCCTGTGGAAGATACAGCTACAAGTGCAAGGCTTTCCTCCTGTTTAGTAGCGCAGTGTTCTCCGAGTGGCATGGTCCCTTTCACCTGAACATTATCCTCCTGTGTTTTATCAGTGTACTCCAAGATAACTGCTGTTTCAAGCATGGATCCAGCACAACTGGGTGAAGATGACTCACCTGTGGAGATGAAGACATTGGGGCTAATTTTTTGTATGGGACAACTGACCCAGCCTGAGTTGAGCGGTATGCAGTTTATATGCACCAAAATTGGACTCTGCTGAGCTGATTGTATTTCTGCTTTCAGCTGCTTTGAATAATGTCAGCGAGAGCCAAGTAGGACTACCACTTCCTATTTGGCACTTGCTCAATAGGGGGCAGGAATTCATGTGCTACTGCAAGTCATGAAGGCCGAGCAGCTAAAGGAGGAGGTGATATTTTTTGAATGATGGTTGCTGATATTGTGGCAGCAGCTGAAGAAAATGTCTAGAGTCAGTTGTGGCAATAGCAGGGCACCCCGTTTTGAGGAGGAGGCAGATAAAATCTTGCTGCAGCAAGTGCAGCACACAAGAGACCTCATTTTCTCCCCTTATGACCATTGCGACAGTTAAAGGATGTGTCAGAGAGCTTGGCAGGAGGGGACCGATCAAGAAAATGCCAGAAACACTGCGCAGAGGACCTGGGTTCAGTTCCACCATCTTTATAGGCTGTAATATCTTATGAACTGGTGCACACAAGGTGTTACGGAGAGGATAAACATGCCCCACCATTTTGTCAGTGATTATGAACAGGAGAACTGTTGGAGCTACCAGAGACACCGAGTAATGTGGATAATGAGGAATATGAATACAGTATTTTGTTCATGGTTATATTAGTAAGCTGCTTAAGGTAGGCTTTATGAACAGTGCTTTTAAATTACTTGTACTGTACAGGGAGACTGCTAAGTCTCTGTTGATATACTAACTTCTTCATAGAGGGTAACTTCTGGCAGTCATAAGCTTAAACCAACTAAGAGGGAAGAATTATTTTGGTTGCTATTTGTACCAAAACCATTTAAAAAAACATGTCAGTGGTTTGGGGTCATTAATTTATTATGGCAGTCCCATAGAGTTTATAACATTTTTCATTAAACATTGACATTTTGAAATATGATCCAAGCATGTTTTCGCCTTTATGTGGTTGATACAATCACATTTTTCCTAAGAATTTTATAATTTTATTTGACACAATATATAAGAGCATATTTAACAATCAACTTTATAATTCATTCAAATATGAGGTCAGACATGAAATCTCATTCCTTGCAACAGGATCTCGCTGTGCACACAACCTATTCAAAATCCTGGAACTCCCTTCCTAACAGCACTGTGGGAGAACCGTCACCACACGGACTGCAGCGGTTCAAGAAGGTGGCTCACCACCACCTTCTCAAGGGCAATTAGGGATGGGCAATAAATGCTGGCCTCGCCAGCGACGCCCACATCCCGTGAACGAATAAAAAAAAAATCATAAATGATGGTGCAAAGGTCAGAAACATTCAGACCTGGTCCAGAAGTTAACTTTCCATAAGGCTGTTGAGATTTCTGGTTGCTGCTAAAATTTTCACTAAACCTTTATGCCACTGGATCCTTTGCAAGCTACAAGAGATATCTGCAACATCAGTCATACAACAGCAAGCATTTGTATAGCGACTTTCACGTAGCAAAAAAATCCCATAAATATTCACAGTGGCATATTCAAAAATATGGACACCAAGCCAAAGGAGGAAATATGAGGAGGGGTGACCAAAAGCTTGGTCAAATAGGTGGGTTTTATTTGGTCTACCAGTGAGCCACACTAATACCTATTAACTGTTAATTCTTGCCTGACTAAATCAAACACATTTGGATTTATTTGATTTCTGACTTACTTTTGTGCCTCTAACAACTAATCATTGTAATTAATCATTTTAGTCAGAATTGATGAGAACTTACCAAGAATAATCTTCAGAGATGGACGAAACCAGCTCCATGAGTTTCGAAACATGGCAGTTACAATTGGCCTTCCCAACCATTCAGAAAACAAAACTTGATGGTAAACAAATGGTGATTGTGCGGCTTCTTTAGTCAGAAGGACAACTACTTTCTTTGCTGTTGCAATCTTAGAACCAGTAATCTGCATGAATTCTTTCTTGGATTGGCTTAGTTTCTCATGAGATAAAACCTGGAAAATAAAACATATTGGTAAATTATGAATGCAGTGTTTGAGTGGTGAAGATATACAAATGTGTGGCACTATAATGCTGAGGTAGATTATACAATATAGATCAATGTTTAAATGTTTGGAGTGTGATTTTGCCAACTTGAAAATTTGGGCATTCATTAAGCTAAAACAAGGGTGTTTTGTTTTTGCAGTGCGCACATGCTGTGGCCATCAAATAGTGGGAAGGTGATAGGGGAGCAAATTTGCAGGCAAATTACAGAAAGATGCAAGAATAGAGTAGTGATAATGGGGGACTTCAATTATCCCAATATAGACTGGGACAGTAACAGTGTAAAGGCAAAGAGGGGGAGGAATTCTTGAAATGTGTACAAGAGAACTTTCTTGAACAGTGTTTATCCCAGCCCAACGAGGAAGGAAACAGTGCTGGATCTAGTTCAGGGGAATGAAGTGGAGCAGGTGGAGCATGTTTCAGTGGGGGAGCATTTGGGGAACAGTGATCATAATATCATCAGGTTTAGAATAGTTATAGAAAAGGACAAGGAACAATCAAGCACAAAAATACTTAACTGGAGGAGGGCTAATTTCAGTGAATTAATAGGGGATCTTGCCAAGGTGGATTGGAATCAAAAATTGGTAGGCAAAACAGTAATTGAACAATGGGAGACCTTCAAGGATGAGATGGTTTGGTACAGAGTAGATATATTCTCATGAGGGGGAAAGAAAGGGCATCTAAAACTAAAGCTCCCTTGATGATTAAAGATATAGAGATTAAAATAAAACAGAAAAAGGAGGCTTATGACAAATGTAAGGTTCATAATACAGTAGAGAATCAAGATGAATACAGAAAGTACAGAGGAGATCGAAAAAAGGAAATAAGAGCACAGAGTATGAGAATAGATTAGTGGCTAACATAAAAGGGATCCCAATAGTATCTTATAAAGTTATATATAGTAAAAGAGTAGTCATAGGAAGGATGCGACCAATTAGTGACAAAAAAGGAGATGCTCTTCTAGAGGCAGAAGGTATGGCTGAGGCACTAAATTAATACTTCTCATCCGTTTTCACTAGAGGAGAGGATTTTGCCATTGTAGCAGTAAAGGAGGAGGTAGTAGTGATATTGGATTGGATAAAAATAGGTAAAGAGGAGGTTGGCAGTACTCAAAGTAGAAAAGTCTGCTGGTCCAGATGGGATACATCCTAGGTTATTGAGGGAAGTAAGGGTGGAAATTGTGGAGACTGGTCACAATCTTCCAATCCTCCTTATTATGGGGGTGGTGCTAGAGGACTATTGCTGCCTTATGATATTATGATCACTGTGCCCCAAATGCTCCCCCATTGAAACATGCTCCACTTAATTCCCCAGAACTAGATCCAGCGCTGCTTCCTTTCTCATTGGGCTGGAAAAAACACTGCTCAAGAAAATTCTCTTGTACACATTTCAAGAATTCCTCCCCCTCTTTGCCCCTTACACTGTTACTATCCCAATCTATATTGGGATAATTGAAATCCCCCAATATCACTACTCTATAGTTCTTGCATCTTTCTATAATTTGCCTGTAAATTTGCTCCTCTATCTCCGTCCCATTATTTGGCGACCACAGTATGTGCGGTCAATTAGGGACAAAAAAGGAGGTCTCCTTGTGGAGGCAGAGGGTATGGTTGAGATACGAAATGAATACTTTCCTCCGTCTTCACTAGAGAAGAGGATGTTGCCATTGTAGCAGTAAAGGAGGATGTAGCAACGATACTGGATAGGATAGAAATAGATAAAGAGGAGGTACTTAAAAGATTGGCAGTACTCAAAGTAGAAAAGTCACCCGGTCCAGGCGGGATGCATCCTAGGTTACTAAGGGAAGTAAGGGTGGAAATTGCAGAGGCTCTGGCCATAAACTTCCAATCCTCCTTAGATATGGAGGCGGTGCTGGAGGACTGGAGGATTGAAAATGTTACATCCCAGTTCAAAAAAGAGGGATAAACCCGGCAATTACAGGCCAGTCACCCTAACGTCGGTGGTGGGGAAGCCTTTAGAGACAATAATCCTGGACAAAATTAATTGGCACTTGGAAAAGTATGGGCTAATAAATGAACATCAGCACAGATTTGTTAAAGGTAAATCGTGTTTGGCTAAATTGATTGAGTTCTTTGATGAAGTAACGGAGGTGGTTGATGAGGGTAGTGCGGTTGATGTTACGTATATGGACTTTCAAAAGGCAATTGATAAAGTAACACATAATAGACTTGTTAACAAAATTGAAGCCCATGGGATTAAAGGGACAGTGGCAGCGTGGTTACAAAATTGGCTAAGGGACAGAAAGCAGAGAGTAGTGGTGAACGGTTGTTTTTCAGACTGGAGGGAAGTATACAGTGGTGTTCCCCAAGGGTCGGTATTAGGACCACTGCTCTTTTTGGTATGTATTAATGACCTGGACTTGGGTATAGAGGGTATAATTTCAAAGTTTGCAGATGAAATGAAACTCGGAAATGTGGTAAACAATGTGTAGGATAGTAACAGGCTTCAGGAGGACCACACACATGGCTGATGAAACCTTGATAAAACACTGGTTAGTCCTCAGCTGGAGTATTATGTTCAATTCTGGGCACCACACTTTAGGGAGGATGTGAAAGCCTTAGGGTGCAGAAAAGATTTACTAGAATGGTACCAGGGATGAGGGATTTCAGTTATGTGGAGAGACTCGAGAAGCTATGGTTGTTCTCCTTAGAGCAGAGACGGTTAAGAGGAGTTCAAAATCGTGAACAGTTTTGATAGAGTAAATAAGGAGAAACTATTTCCGGTGGCAGAAGGGTCGGTAACCAGAGGAAACAGATTGTTGGTGATTGGCAGAAGAACCAGAGGCCACATAAGAATCATAGAATCATGGAAAGGTGACAGGACGGAAGGAGGCCATTCAGCCCATCGAGTCCACGCTGGCTCTAAGCAAAAGCAATCCAGCTAGTCCCACTCCCCCGCCCTATCCTTGTAGCCCTGCAAATATTTTCCTTGCAAGTACTTATCCAGTTCCCTTTTGAAAGCCATGATTGAATCTGCCTCCACCACCCCCTCGGGCAGTGCATTCCAGATCCTAACCACTTGCTGTGTAAAAAGATTTTCCTCGTGTCACCTTTGGTTCTTTTGCCAATCACCTTAAATCTATGTCCTCAGGTTCTTGAGCCTTCCATCAATGGTAACAGTTTCTCTCTATCTACTCTGTCTAGACCCTTCATAATTTTGAATACCTCTATCAAATCTCCTCGCAACTGTCTTTATTCCAAGGAGAACAATTCCAGCTTCTCCAATCTATCCATGTAACTAAAGTCACTCAACCCTGGAATCATTCTAATAAATCTTTTCTACACCCTTTCTAAGGCCTTCACATCTTTCCTAAAGCGCGGTGCCCAGAACTGAACAGATTACTCCAGTTGTGGCCAAACCAATGTTTTATAAAGGTTCATCATGACTTCCATACTTTTGTACTCTATGCCTCTATTCATAAAGCCCAGGATCTCATATGCTTTTTTAACTGCTTTCTCAACCTGCCCTGCCACCTTCAACGATTTGTGCACATATACCCCCAGATCTCTCTGTTCCTGTACCCCTTTTAGAGTTGTGCCCTCTAGTTTATATTGCCTCTCCTCGTTCTTCCTACCGAAATGTGTCTCTTCGCATTTTTCTGGGTTAAATTTCATCTGCCACGAGTCCGTCCATGCCACCAGCCTGTCTATGTCCTCTTGAAGTCTATCACTATCCTCCTCACTGTTTACTACCCTTCCAAGTTTTGTGTCATCTGCAAATTTTAAAATTGTGCCCTGTACACCCAAGTCCAAGTCATTAATATATATCAAGAAAAGCAGTGGTCCCAGCACCGAACCCTGGGGAACACCACTGTATGCCTCCAGCCAGTCCGAAAAACAACCGTTCACCACTACTCTCTGTTTCCTGTCCCTTAGCCAATTCTGTATCCATGTTGCTACTGCTTCCTTTATTCCATGGGCTGCAATATGATGATAAGCCGACCATGCGGCACTTTATTAAATGCCTTTTGAAAGTCTACATACACCACATCAGCTGCATTGCCCACATCTACCCTCTCTGTTACCGCATCAAAAAACTCTATCAGATTAGTTAAACACGATTTGCCTTTAACAAATCCATGTTGGCTTTCCCTAATCAATCTACACTTTTTTGAACAAGGGTGTAACATTTGCAATTCTCCAGTCTTCTGGCACCACCCCATATCTACGGATGTTTGAAAGATTATGGCCAGTACCTTCGCAATTTCCACCCTTACTTCCCTCAGCAACCTAGGATGCATCCGGACCGGGTGACCTATCTACTTCAAGTATAGCTAGCCTTTATTTAGCTACATCATTAAATAAATTTAAAACAGAAATAGACAGTTTCCTAGAAGTAAAGGGAATTAGGGGTTACGGGGAGCGGGCAGGAAATTGGACATGAATTTAGATTTGAGGTTAGCATCAGATCAGCCAGGATCTTATTGAATGGCGGAGCAGGCTTGAGGGGCCGATTGGCCTACTCCTGCTCCTATTTCTTATGTTCTTATGTTCTTTCAAGTACCTCTTTATCAATTTTTAGCCCATTCAGTATCTCAACTATATCTTCCTTTACTGAGACTCTGGCAGCATCTTCTTCCTTGGCAAAGACAGATGCAAAGTACTCATTTAGTACCTTGGCCATGCCCTCTGCCTCCATGAGTAGATCTCCTTTATGGTCCCTAATCAACCCACCCCTCCTCTTACTACCTGTTTACTATTTACATGCCAAAAGAAAACTTTTGGATTCTCTTTTATGTTGGCCGCCAGTTTATTCTCATATTCTCTCATTGCCCCTCTTATTTCCTTTTTCACTTCCCTGCTGAGCTTTCTATATTCAGCCTTGTTCTCACTTGTGTTATCAACCTGACAAAAACATTTTTTTACACAATGAATTGTAATGATCTGGAATGCACTGCCTGAAAGAGTGGTGGAAGTAGATTCGATATTAACTTTCAAAAGGCTATTGGATAACTACATGAAGGGAAAACATTTACAGGCCTATCGGCAAATTGCGGGGGAGTGTGACTAATTGGATAGCTCTTTCAGAGAGCCAGCACAGGCATGATGGGCCGAGTGGCCTCCTTCTGTGCTGTACCATGCTATGATACAAGCAACTTGTCTCAATCATTTGTTTGTTGTTGCTATTGACATTGTTTCCATGGCAATGACTTATCTCGCTGCTGTTTCAAAGTTATCCACTTTGTGTCACAGTATTGAATAACATTCTGGTGGCCTGCCAGTACACTCAACTGTTTGCCACCAGGAACTGGATGCACACTCACTACTAGACCAACAGAGAACGTACAAAGTTTGTCATCCTCTACTCATGCACCAGGTATAAGATCCACCAAAAGACTGTCATGAATCATGGATGCATCATCCTTGACAATATTCACCAAATGACCCCAATTACATGTCATGTGCCCAGCTCAAGATCAAAAATATTATATTAATCTACAACTTCCACTCTTTAAAACAAACCACAGGAGAATATAAATATACAAATTTAAACATATAAAATATGTTTTAAAATACCAGCTTTGCTGTTATCAATTTTGAAAATTATGGTTTTCATGTGCCATGGCATTTTTAAAAATAGATAAGGTGCTAAATCTGAACTCCAAATGGTCCAAAGCTGGGTCTAATCAAATATTTGTAAGTAGATCAACAGGGCACATTTAAAGTATTCTGTAGTTTTCAACTAGGTGTGGCACTTGTCACTAACCTTATAATGTAGATTTTGAGGATGCTACTCCAGAGTGAATTAATTAGCCAGCAATTTTTTGTTAGTTAACTTGGTTGGACAAAAATTAACCGAGGTACTACAGATAAAAAACGACTTATTAGCACTTGCACGTTAGTGCAATAATAGAAGTCTACATTTAAGCTTGAATAACTTATACTCCAGATGATATCAATAAACAAGGAACTAAGAAGCAACAACGTGTTTGAGGGACATAGGGAGGTGGAGCCTTAATTGGCCTTAACAAGCTTCAAACTGGCCAAAAAACTTCTCACTGAGGATTTTAACTCTGGAGCTGACAGAGAAATGGAACTTCTGTATACAGCATGCAATTGTTCCTGTTACTTCTATTTTTGTTGTTCTCCACCAGGTTTAGCACCTATGGCAGTGGATGCTAGTACAAGAACCCAACAGAGAAATTGGCCCAAAGTCCAAGCTCAAGTTCATTGCATGTTAAGATAAGGATATACAGTGCTGGAAAATGGTTAAAATAACATGTCCTCTTGGATCAATCTACTATGACCAAACTTACTGAGAGCAGTCAAGTACATGATGCATTCTGACATTCTCAGAGACAATATCCCTCTGAAAATGGCTGTTTGGAGTAATACACCACTTATGTACAGTAGCCAAATGTGATAATCGTGATGTGATCACTTTGGCCTTAAGGTATGCTACAGCCCCAACAAATTTAACAGAAGAGAAGATCAATCAAGCCTCGTACAAAGAGCTGCCCTGCAATACAATCAACACAGAGTGAATGTGACAGAGTGCACTACAAACAATTTAGTAGACACTATAGGCTGGAAATTACTGTCGGCGATATAGGTGGATGAACCCTTAACTCATCTGTATGGCATTCCTCTGCCTACTATTTTAATGCCTCCATTAAAATAGCAAAGGAATGTTATACAGACACATTAAGTATTCCTCTACTAAATCAGCTACAGTAATTCCTAACCTCAGGCTTTAAGTTTGCAGCTCTGAGCCTATAACATAAACTTAGACTGCAGAAATATTTACAGTCCTGAACAACAGAAAAAGCAATAAAAGCAGCAGGAATGTAAAAAAAGGAAACCCTGCACGGATTACACCAATACTAGATGTAACATTCATAAAGGTCATAGAATGGAACTGAGAGACTGATTGGTCCATCTGTTTATGAATCATCAGCACTGCAGATAATTATTGAAGTTAATACAATACAGATGACTTTGCCAAATCAACAAAGTGATTCAGCTTAATGTTTTAATGAGCAACACTCCATACAATAGAAAAACATAGAACAATACAGCTACCTGCTACACTGAAATAAATACAGTTGTACTTACCGTTCTGATTTTAATTTCCCTTTTAATTAATTGATTCCTTCTAAGTTTCTATTTTTTTTTTGATTATCATTGTGTTCTTTGTAAAATGTTTGTTTTCTTTAATATTGCTTTTGTTGAAATATTTTGACGAGAGTAGTAACATTCATTTTACGTAGCTCATGATTCTGTGGAATGAATGCGTTTAGATTAAGGAGCAGATGCCCTGTGAATGTCATGACCTACAGACTGCAACAAAATTCAAGACGGTAGTGGAAACTAAAAGGGAGTGTTTAAATAAATCCTTTCTGTGCAGTTTTATCTGGCTGTTATTTAAAAAAAGACAGTTTTTTAATAGAATTTGGGAGTTCACATGTTATACTTGGGGAAGCAATTGTAATAAGACATCCAGGTAAACCAAGCAAGCTGATCTATCTGTTAGAGACTTCAGGATATTGTGCATGTGCACGTGTGGGGAATAACCTTCCATATGATTATAGATATGTAGGTGGGGTAGGGCCTCAACTCGTATTGGCAGGGAATTAGAGTGAATCTTGAGGATTTTGCTCATATAGTTCCAACCAAAATAAGAACGGCAATGGAAGAGACAGGCCAATTACAAGAGAAAGACCTGATAAAAGTAATTGAATATCCATAGAAACGTTTTGCATTTCATCAAGGGCTCCCTTCTTGTTCAGATAGCACCACTGCAGAATGATAAGGAGTCAAATTGGGATGTTTTTCTACAATAAAGGCACTATATAAATGCAAGTTAAGCCAGCTGTGAAGAGCATAATTCTAGTGCTGCAATGTTTTAGCCACACACAAGAAGAGCTTGCTTCACGGACAGGTCGCTGTCTGAACTTGTAGATGCAGTTCTGGCAAGGAGAGAAGCTCTTTTTTGTTCAGTGAGAGTTAACAGCTACAAAACAAGGTGCCAAGGTGGTTGACAGGAGGTTACTGACAGGGTGGGCATTGTGGGCACTAAATTGGGCCATGTAGCGCCTGTTATTTCAGCATTACATGGCCGCTCCGATGTCCAAGATGGCGCCTTGGATGCACACGCACGTTTCAAGCGTGACGTGCTGCCAGCGCCATCTTGGTATAGGAGTTAGCGCAGGCGCAGGTAACAAACGCTGGAATCATGTAAAGTAGGGAGAAAATGGCTTCAATCTGTGTGCAACGCTGATTTAAAGTGATAGACACCACTTTGGGACTTAACGTTCAACTCAATGCACAGTCTTAAACCAACCATCTGAACGTGTCTTAGAGTGCCTGGAGGACCCCCCACCGGCGCTACTTAAAGGGACCATGCAGGATTTACAGGTTAGTGGCTGGATTATTGCTTCTGGCTGCCGAGACATTTGTAACTGTTTTTGGTGGTCTCCTAGACTTGAATACTAGGACGCAGGGACATAGCATAACATTTAGAGCCAGGACGTGCAGGAGTGAAGTTAGGAAATGCTTCTACACGCAAAGGGTGAAAGATATTTGGAATGCTCTTCTGCAGACAGCAGTTGATGCTAGCTCACTTGTGAATGTTAAATCTGAGATTGACAGATTTCTGTAAACCAAGGGTATTAAGGGATATGGGACTGAGGCAGGTATATGGAGTTAGGTCACAGGTCCACCATGATCTCATTGAATGGTGGAACAGGCTCGAGAGGCTAAATGCCACTGCCACTTGCTGCCTCCTGATAAGCACCACCTTCTCCTACAAGAAAGCAGGATGTGTGTCTGGGTGATGTGCCTGTCATGGTTGAATAGCTGCCAGTGTGTGTGGCCTGTGAGTTGTGGGTGGGCAGCTTGAAACAGTGGTAATATGTAAGGGTGAGAGGAAGCATCTGATTGGAAGAGTTGAGTACTGATGGAAAGAGTTTGTTGGTATGTGGGGTGATGGGGGGTTGTAGTGCGTGGTGCAGTTGGTCGGAGACGCCACTTGACAGTTGACCTCACTCACCTTGACCACTCATGTCAAAGCATTGAACTTCTTCCTGCACTGCACCCATGTTCATGATGCTGTGCGCCTGGCATTGACTTCATCCCCCGCTGCTTCTTGGATATCTTTCAAAGTTCTCTAGATTCAGGAACTGTCCCTCTAGATTGGAAAACTGCACATGTCACTCCGCTTTTTAAGAAAGGAGAGAGAGGGAAACCAGGGAATTATAGACCAGTTAGCCTAACATCTGTTGTGGGGAAAATGCTGGAGTCTATAATTAAGGATAGGGTGACTGAACACCTCGAGAATTTTCAGTTAATCAGAGAGAGCCAGCATGGATTTGTGAAAGGTAGGTCGTGCCTGACAAACCTGATTGAATTTTTTGAAGAGGTGACTAAAGTAGTGGTCAGGGGAATGTCAATGGATGTTATTTATATGGACTTCCAGAAGGCATTTGATAAGGTCCCACATAAGAGACTGTTAGCTAAGATAGAAGCCCATGGAATCGAGGGAAAAGTACGGACTTGGTTAGGAAGTTGGCTGAGCGAAAGGCGACAGAGAGTCGGGATAATGGGTAGGTACTCACATTGGCATGATGTGACTAGTGGAGTCCTGCAGGGATCTGTCTTGGGGCCTCAATTACTCACAATATTTATTAACGACTTAGATGAAGGCATAGAAAGTCTCATATCTAATTTTACCGATGACAAAGATTGGTGGCATTGTAAGCAGTGTAGATGAAAACATAAAATTATAAAGCGATATTGATAGATTAGGTGAATGGGCAAAACTGTGGCAAATGGAATTCAATATAGGCAAATGTGAGGTCATCCACTTTGGATCAAAAAAGGATAGAACAGGTTACTTTCTAAATGGTAAAAAGTTAAAAACAGTGGATGTCCAAAGGGACTTAGGGGTTCAGGTACATCGATCATTGAAGTGTCATGAACAGGTGCAGAAAATAATCAATATGACTAATGGAATGTTGGCCTTTATATCTAGAGGACTGGAGTACAAGGGGGCAGAAGTTATGCTGCAGCTATACAAAACCCTGGTTAGACCGCACCTGGAGTACTGTGAGCAGTTCTGGGCACCGCACCTTCGGAAGGACATATTGGCCTTGGAGGGAGTGCAGCATAGGTTTACTAGAATGATACCTGGACTTCAAGGGTTAAGTTACGAGGAGAGATTACACAAATTGGGATTGTATTCTCTAGAGTTTCGAAGGTTAAGGGGTGATCTGATCGAAGTTTATAAGATATTAAGGGGAACAGATAGGGTGGATAGAGAGAAACTATTTCCGCTGGTTGGGGATTCTAGGAGTAGGGGGCACAGTCTAAAAATTAGAGCCAGACCTTTCAGGAGTGAGATTAGAAAACATTTCTACAAACAAAGGGTGGTAGAAGTTTGGAATTCTCTTCTGCAAACAGCAATTGATGCTAGCTCAATTGCTAAATTTAAATGTGAGATAGATAGCTTTTTGTCAATCAAAGGTATTAAGGGATATGGGCCAAAGGCAGGTATATGGAGATGGATCACAGATCAGCCATGATCTTATCAAATGGCGGAGCAGGCTCGAGGGGCTGAATGGCCTACTCCTGTTCCTATATTCCTATGTTCCTATATATATCTGGAGGGCCTCTTGCCCCCCCTGCGGATATAGGATGTCCCTCTTTCTTTCCACCTCTTGCACCAAGGTCTCTAGTGCATCAGCAGAGAACCCTGGTGCACGTACTCTCGCAGGCCTGGTACCAACTCAGATCAGCAGAGTGGTGAGGTCTGGTGTGCGGATTGTAGGATGTGGGACTTAGTAGTGCGCAACCTTTATTCAATGTTTTAACATAACTCATCAGTTTGTAAACATAGGGATGGGATCTGCATCTGTGTTTTACATGTGCGATTTCTGATCTCTGTTCAGACTCCATGCAGACAGTAGACTGTTACTTTCAGCAAATAACAGGTACCGGCTACCTTTAAGAGATTTCTAAGAAAAATCATCCCTTTAAGAGATTGAGCTCCCCCTGGTGGTGGAAAGTACAAATTGTATTGATTCCACATGCAAGGCCTGGAATGGAATGCTGATTGCAGGTGAGTCTTCGTGCTGGCTGAAACTTGCGTCCTGCCTGTGCAGGGGTCATTTGGAGCAGGGTAACATCGCTTCACGCTACCTAGGCCGAAAAACGGCCCCTATCCAATTTTTCCCCGTGTCCCTGAATCCCTGGACCAGGTATGAGGTCAGAAGAAATTTCTGGGGTCAAAAGTACAAAGATAAATCAACAATGATACATAAATAAGGTGTCAAAGGACGAATATGAATTGAAAGGTCATCTACAGTAAGCTGATTATAATAGTAATGATCTTTTGCTATCATGAGTTGAATGCAAATATATGAGACTGGAATTAATGAGCAAATGTGCTACAAATAGTACAGACCCCCACATATGGGGAAGTTCAATCTGACTGTTGTAAGCTCATATTTATAAGGAAAGCATGGGTTTTCCAATAAACGCAGGTGACTTTCAGGAAATAGAGAGGAAATCATTACATGAACAAAAGATATGGACACCCATTATCATTCGTGTTTGGTGTTTGAAATGCTGTGAATTTTACATGTCCATGCTAGCTGAGTCCACACCGCTAGCATGGACATGTAAAATTACCCCTAAGATACCAGAACCAGAAGTGGCATTGAAGAGGGAACAGTCCAGGGTAAAGACCCCTCCCCCCCCCACATCCTCAGGGACCCACCCAGTGAAGTTTATTGGCCACGAGATGTTTCTAGGAACATGTTCCCCTGAGGTGGGGGATGCACATGACTATGTAAGGCAACAAGTATCACAGTACTCATGCAGTAAAGAAAGACATTGACACAGCATAAACTGCTATGACTGTAGTGTAATGTTAAATAACACTCTCCATTGTCCTGTGTGCTCTCTTCACAGGTGAAGGACGACAATCAATTGATGATAACTTCCAGGAGTGAGGAGTGTTCCCTTCCATACTTTTTAGCATCGCCAGAGTCACCTAATTCACAGGAAAGAGAGGTACAGCATGGATCATCTGGTGAAGGTAATACACAACTGGTGAGGGGCTACCATCAGGGGAGTCTTCAGAAAGGCTCAGAGATGCGAAACAGATATCTAGCCACTCAACTTCTCACCAAACCCCTTTAAGCAGAAGATACCATCCACATGCAACTTTGGTGAATGAGACCATAAGCACAGTGTGTGCATCTCACATGGATCATCACGCTGCAGCTGTGAGAGGCTTGGATAACAAAATGCAGGAAACTGTGAGGCCCAGTTTGAACTCATGAAGAGCAACAAAGCAGCCCACCCTGCTAGAGGGATTGCAGCAGCTCTCACAAGTACATTGCCCTGTCCTCCAGCAAACTAGTGCCCCTTGTGAGGATGTGACACTCATTTCCGTTATGTTGCACTTCATTACACCTTGTCACACATCATAGTTCTGTAAATACACTCTGTTAAAGGCACAGAGACACAAGGTACATGCAGGGACCTGCACAGTAATACGCATTACAAATAAATATTGCGACTAATTGAAACATGTTGCTCCTTATGCCTGTTCTGTAATCACGTGCTCATCTTGATGAGTTACTGACAGGATTGAGGGCAACAAAGATCAGGCCGCAGCAGCCAAGCAGATAAGTCCAACATCATTTCAGCAAGCACTAGATAAATGTCTCAGTGCAGCGGCTTAAGGAAGAAGCTGTCCATCAATTACTGTCACTGTTCTCTTGCTATCAGTGGTTCTTCTTCTTCTTGGGACCGATGACGATGCCCCCTCTTGGCCTGGTGACTGCTCATCCATGCTTATGCTTCTTTCAATGGCTATGTTATGCAGCATGCAGCACACCGTCAATATTTTGGCTACCTTATCCGGGCATGCATGAGACAGCCTCCAGAGTGATGACATTGGATTAGTGCATGATATAGGAATTATGGGTTCTCTTGGAGAAGCAGGCATTAATATGCAAAATAACACTCCTTCTAATTTATGTATGCCCAATACTGCTGGATGTTGCCCAAATAGCAAATGGATATAATCAATTATTCCCTGCATTCTATAAAACCACACAAGTTCGTAAAAGCCCTGCTGCATTTGGGATTGGAAGTGGTAACCCATGTCAAACGTTGGTGGACAAGGCCAACAGTACCTCTGTAGACCAAATAGTTGGCTTCTATAATGCCCCGTGTAAGATACCTGCGGCACAAAAATTGATACTTGCCATTAATTTGACTGCCACTGAAAGACTGTTCCCGCAGCTCATCATTCAGGCCGTGATACAAGTTAATAAGCACCTCCCTGAACAGCTTGAGTCATGTACTGTTCATCCACTAGGGTCATAAAACTGCTTCTTGATCTGTATATAGTCCTGGGAGCAGTTGATGCAGATGACTTGGAGTCTTCAATGAAGCTTTTGCTCCCACGCTCTATGTCTTCTGCAGGAATGCAGGACAGCAAATATTGAAGGCGTAATGTTCACCACCGTGTTTACCTATCCAGGAAACATAATAATTCCGACCTATGTCTGAAGCAATGGGGAACAGTAGAGAGTTTATTGCACGAAATGGAAAAGGCACCAATCAGCATTAAGAGCCATTAATAATAAATTGTAGTGCTCTTCGTGTACAGAGGTATTGCAGCACTTTATATGTTGTAGACACTGAGTGGACACAGAGCAGGTGGAAGAAAGGGTTAGACCAGGGCAGTTTGAGAAAAGAGTCTTTAGGAAGCAGGAAGAGAAATCATTGGCAGCGAGTCCTTGAATTTCTAATATGAGCTGCCAGTTGGCAAGACTCGTCGCTGGAAGTACAAGGTTGGAAAATTTCCCCTATAGCCTGCCTTATTCTTTGAAAAGAGTTTTAGTTCTGTGTACAAGTTAGAAGTTGTGTTCACCCATGAGGGAAAACAGAGAGAAAAAAAAGTCCTTTTAGGAAATTTGCATTCTAGTGAAACCATTCTGTCAGGTGATCTTCCCCCATTCTGTAATATGTAAGGCTTTGTGCTGAACCACATCCATGGTTCTTTGGCTGGAGGAGACAACAATGAAACTTTGAGAATAGAAGTAAGTGGAAAGTAATTTGCAGCATCACACAAACCCATAGAATCAAATAGTACCGATCTATGCTTGCTCACTGAATGCTGGAAATCTTGAACCCCTGCCTTGCTAAGGCTCTCGCAATTACTAATTCATTAACTAGAAGCTATTGTGGTTGCTGTGTTATATCTTGCAGTGAGTCAGTGGATGTCATCTGTATGGACTCTTGAAGAGGTAAGTCAGTCCCATGAGATAGGAGATTCAGGATTTCCACAACCAGTAGGTGGTTTATAAGGATAGTCATTGTTTCCTCTGACTACAGTATGCAGAGGATCCTATCTCCTTGATTGAAACAAATGGAAAAATAGACTTTGCATTCCAGGTCAATAGACATTTACTGCAAATGGTTGGCTAATCTGGATTCTGCAGCAAAATCTCAGTAACAAGTAAAGGGAATTAGGGGTTACGGGGAGCGGGCAGGAAATTGGACATGAATTTAAATTTGAGGTTAGGATCAGATCAGCCATGATCTTATTGAATGGCGGAGCAAGCTCGAGGGGCCGATTGGCCTACTCCTGCTCCTATTTCTTATGTTCTTATGTAACATGTTACTCTGGAAGATTGCATGAGATTTCCTCAGTCAAAGACTTAAGCACTCTGAACTGATGGCAAGAGGCACCGAACCAACTATAAAATCCAAAGGCTGTTCAAGCATTGACTAATGCCAAAGTAGCTTTTGTGAATCTCAGAGGACTATTACATGTTTCCCTACCAAGGACAAATTGGCATGAAGTACTGTTTGGCATCTTTCAGGAGTGTTCCTTAGAATAATTCTAGCCTATATTTTTCCTCATATGACATGGAACTAGAGATGTGCTGCCAGTACTTTTGGCAGAACTTGAACCTGAGGTTTGGAATGTATTATGGGCATCCTAATAGGCAGCATTATTGTCCAGTAAACCAGATGGTCATGTTGAGCTTCCTTACTGAATTTGGAGCAGGTTTCACATTCCTGGAAATCATGTAATGCCAAGAAACTGTGTGAGCAAGTAGTGTAGGGATTGAATATTGGGAAAGATCAATGACATTCATCAAATTTTAAAGCTGGGCAATAGCATCAATTTGTCCACAAGGTTGAGGTGACCAGACCTGCCTGACATGGGCATTAGTGGGCCAGTCATGAGACACAATGAGTATTGGGCAAGAAAATGTTGTCCTTCACTAAATGTAAGTAAAGCTTCCAAAATCTTTTGAAAAGTAGTTTTCAGTTACAGAACTATTTACTACCAAAATACGTTGATCTCCAGTGCAGAAAATATGATAGACAGAAAAACACATTTTTTTCTCGTGTGTGGGCCAGTTTGATTAGTGCCCATGATGGGAGAAAGACAGTAATAGTAACAGTCATTGCTGTTTATGGGACCCTGCAGTGCGCAAATTGGCTGCCGTGTTTCCTATATTACAACAGTGACTACACTTCAAAAGTACTTCATTCACTGTAAGGCACTTTGGGACATCCCAAGGTCGTGCAAGTCACTATATAAATGCAAGTATTTCTTTCTTTCTTTAAAGGTATCCGAATAAGGCTTTATATAGCACAACTTGAGGAAAACCAGCTGAAGAAAATGTCCTTGCTAAGAAGTGAATTTCTTAAGTGACAGTATTCCCACTTGATTACTTCTCCTGTGGGATGACGGTAATATTCTATTTTTGTATGAAGGTTGAATCAATAAGCCAAAATACTTTCATATATCTTAGACCTCGTTTCCCAGTGTATACATTTCAGTCAGAATGAATTATGTCCCAAAGACGTTTCATTTATATAAGCCTATATTTTCCTCTCTTCGCAACTTCAGTAAAAGAAATACATGTGCATGTAAAGCAGAAAGCTTCATTTTCTACTCACTTCAATTTTTCTTGCTAAAAATAGCAAATGGAAGAAAATATACACCATAGATTTTTTTGCGGGGAGAGTGTGGTCAGATTTTCACATCATCATGTGACTGTAATGGTAATACACAAACATATTGAAAGAGATTAGATTAACTGAAATCTGAGCGATTAATTTCAAACTTAAATTATGATTAAAAGGATAGATTAATTAAAATAGGGCATATTTGTTAAAAAGAAAAGTGACAATAAAGTTAAAAAATAAAAATAGAGAAAAAATGAGAAAGAGAAAGAAAATTAGGAAAAGTTAAGGTGGAATGAGAAGTCATATTTAGCTTTTATCTTATATTGTTTTAAAGAGCTTATTGTTGTAATATAAGACGAATTCTGCAGTAACACTGCTACTCTTGACATCTCAGAAGCTCGTTTACTGTAATATTAGAAATTTGTTCTCACTTCAGTGCATAAATTTAAAAAAGCCAACCCAGAGAGATTAAAATTTCCCAGATCTGTGAGCAATTTTAGGGTTAAGAGATTCATGGGGATATACTTGGATCTTGATATCAATATATAAAGATATACTCTGAAGTCTGAACACACCTTAGAGCGATATGTCAATTAAATTGTAATGATCATACAAAAGAACTCTGATGAACTCAATGAGAGATTTTAAGCAAAGATCTGCTGAGATTGATTGATTAGTTTACTTTACTGGTGTTGCTCAAATGTCAACTTGGCAGGTGACCATGTGCATTATATTGTAATGGGGCTAGATTCACTGCCAAATCAGTCAATGGGCAAAACCTAGCTATACTTTAAATAGGATTTCTGCTCTTGAATTTGTCCTTAATGTTTTATATTGATAACTGCAGTGGTTCAAGGCAGCAGCTCACTGCCACCTTCTCAAGTGCAACTAGGGATGGGCAATAAAAGTTGGCCTTGCCAGCAACTCCCATATCCCAAGAATGAATTTTTAAAAAGCTGTACGATTGAGAGATGCTCTAAAAATATAACTTTCATCCTGGCTCTGTTTCTATCGGAATCTGCCTGGATGATTTATGATATTCCTCGTGGCATGAAACAAGTCAGTGCCTCACAAACGCCTACGTCACAACTACATGGTGCAGGCACAAGTTCAGGTACATCCATCCTGGTTTTGGCAAGTCAGGATGAGGAGGGAGCACAGGGTAAAGCACTGAGCACGAGTGAGGAGGTACAAGTAAAGGTAGCAGCAACAGTAGAACAGGAACCAACTGACCAGGGAGATAGCTCAAAACCTTGCTCAGCTGCTGAGATCAGAGATTGGTATCTCTCAGGCCCTGCATGTAAAGGAAGGCATGAATGAGAGCATTAACGCTTCATACATCCACTTGAGAATGTGAAAAGCGCCTGACAATGTCTGGCAACAAGTGTGAAATTCACGACTCACATGTGCAGTAGTGTATGACGACTCACATGTGCAGTGGTGTATGACAACTCACGTGTGCTGTGGTGTATGACGACTCACATGTGCAGTGGTGTATGATGACTCACGTGTGCAGTGGTGTATGATGACTCACATGTGCAGTGGTGTATGACATCTCACGTGTGCAGTGGTGTATGACATCTCACGTGTGCAGTGGTGTATGATGACTCACGTGTGCAATGGTGTATGATGACTCACGTGTGCAGTGGTGTATGACGACTCACGTGCTGCAGTCATCATGGAGCATGTGATAGCTGCATGGCCATTTGCAGCAGAGTCCCTGGTGACACAGGGCCTGAGTCCAGTCACAGTTTTTCTCTTGATTGAGGCTATTGAAATCGTAAGTTCCAATGTACCGAAGTCTTGAGACAGGATTCAAAATGCTGGGGATTGGATTGAGAGAAACATAATGCAAGGCTTCACACACCTCAGTGTTAGCCAGCAGTCTGTTACCACACATATCACTGGATATGCGAAGAGAGTACCCGGCAGCTAAGGCACAGCACAAGTAAAGAAAGAGAAAGAATTGCCTTTACATAGCACCTTTAACATCCTCAGGACATCCCAAAGTGCTTCACAGCCAATGAGTTACGTTTTTAAAGTGTACTCACTATTGTTTTGTAGGCGTGATGAGGATGCTGCCTCTCAGGATGATGCCACATCCATTCCATACAGCTGGTCACTTCAAATGACAAAAGATATGCCAGTTAGTGTGCATGACCAGGAAACCACAGCAGTAGGCGTGCAACCAGCAACTGCAAGACCATCTCATGATCCAACATGAAGAAGTTAGAGGGTCAACTTCATCTCAAGAGGCACCCACAGACATTCAGCAGCCAGTCACCATACTTACTCCAAGCACTGGGGAAAAACTAGAAGGAGCACTAGATTAGACTGTGGAAGACACACACTTTATAGTGTCACTAGGGGAAATCACCAAGGTTAAAATCATTAATGCCACAGGTACTGCTCATTTGTAGGAAAATAAAATGATTGCATTTTATTTTAGCTTTGTCCAGAGAATTAATTTCTGATGGGGCAGAATAAGGTAACAGCAACAGAATGATGGGTATGCATATTAGTAGAGGTAGGATAGATGGTAACAATGGGCATGGTGTTTATTGGACTACAACACTATGCACAAATAGATACGGCTGGCTGCGCACTGAGCTGCTTAACTACTTAGGCAAATGCACTGTTAATGTGAGGCTGGCATGCTAGTCACCTGGCTTCATTTATTCAGTCCTGTTCTCAACATCCTTCTCTGTTGGGCCTCCTTGTCCTCCTGCCGTAAGGTAACTCCTTTCTGTATGGTGAAATTGTTCATGGTGATACACTGCTATCATTTTTTATAGATCATAGCCACGCCAAACAGCAGGAAACCCCCGATTTGTCCAAACGTAAACTCTGTTTTAACATGCGATTATATTTGCAACAAGAATTCTGGGGTAAGCATGTGTCTCATTATAATCAGTGTTCTCCTCTTGTTCATGACTATCTTAAGGGGACCATCAGCCAGAGCCCTAGAAGATATCAGTGGTCCCCAAGGAGCCATCTGTCCATTATCCCTCCTCCTTCTATTAATGGTAGCACAGTAGATTGGTGTAAGATGAAAGCATCGTAACTGGTACCAGATTATTTCATATCCATTATCACAGACATGGATTGGATGAAGACTATTTTGATTTCTGAAGAACATGGGGTTGATGGCATAGTGAACTATTTGCCCACATGCATGTTATCTAGAATGCCCTACACTTCAGGAAAACCTGTCCTTTGATTAAAAATGCTATATCCTCACATGCTGCTGGTTGGGGCCATAAAGATAAGATAGTCACTAATAAATCCAATAGGGAATTTAGGAGCAACTTCATTACCCAGAGTGGTTAGACTGTGGAACTCACGACCACAAGGAATAGTTGAGGCGACTAGTATAGATGCATTTAAAAGGAAGCTGGATAAAAACATGAAGGAGAAAGGAATAGAAGGATATGTTGATGGGGTTAGATGAAGAAGTCTGGGTGGAGGCTCATATGGAGCATAAACACCGGCATGGACCTGTTGGGCCAAATGGCCTGTTTCTGTGCCGAATATTATTCTATGTAATTCTAAGGTAACTTTCTGTGGGGAAACTGATAAAAAGTTCTTATAGAATCATAGAACCTTACAGCACAGAAGGAAGCCATTTGGCCCATCAAAAATGGGCCAGCTCTTTGAAAGAGCTATCCAATTAGTCCCACTCCCCTGCTCTTTCCCCATAACCTTGATTCTTCCGGCAATTGACTCTTCTGTCAGCTGCTTGATGCATTGGCCCAGAGCAGACTGAGTTATTTGGCAAATATGACAGATGATGGCTAGGTGATATAGAAATTCAAAGTTGTAATCACTTTCTCAGCCACCAGCAAAGCTGTCTCTAGGATCAATGCTGTCTGAAGGTTCACCTTGAGGAAACAGCATTGCTCAACCATTGTCTCTCTCATGAAGCATAGGTGGTAAAGGCAGGTGTTCTCTCGCATAACCAGGTAGATCTGTCTGGGTCTATAAACCCAGCTAGGAACATAGGAACAGGAGTAGGCCATTCAGCCGCTCGAGCCTGTTCCGCCATTCAATTAGATGATGGTTGATCTGTATCTTAACTCCATTTACCCACCTAGGTTCCATATCCCCTAATACCCTTACCTAACAAAAATCTAAAAGTCTCAGTATTGAAATTTTTAATAGACCCACAGCCTCTTTTTGGGGGCGAGAGTTCTAGATTTCCACTACCTTTTATGAAGAAGTGCTTCCTGACCATCTCAATGGCCGAGCTTTAATTTTAAGGTTATGTCCCCTTGTTCTGGATTCCCCCACCAGAGGAAATAGTTTCTCTCTATCTATCCCATAAAATCCTTTAATCATCTTAAATGATCACCCCATAATCTTCTATACTCAAGGAAATACAAGCCTAGTCTATACAACCTGTCCTCATAATTTAGCTCCGGTATCATTCTGATGAATCTGCACTGCACCCCCTACAAGGCCAATATATCCTTCCTGAGGTGCGGTGCCCAAAACTGAAAGCAGTACAGATGCAGTCTAACCAGAGCTTTGTACAACTGTACCATTACTTCACCCCTTTGCATTCCAGCTCCCTTGAGATAAAGGCTAACATTCCATTAGCCTTTTAAATTATTTTTTGTACCTGTCCACTAGCTTTTAGTGATTGCTGTACATGGACCCCTAAATTTCTCTGCTCCTCCACAGCTCCTAGCTTCTCACCATTTAGAAAATACTCTGATCAGTCTTTCTTAGGTCCAAAGTGGATGACCTTGAAATTCCCCACATTGAACTCCATCTGCCACAGATTTTCTCCCAGGTAAGAGCAGGTTAAACACTTCCAGTGTAATCAAACCCGACAAGTCCTTTCACAGAAACTCCTCTCCCTCCTCCAAATCTCGAGTGTAAGAGGAATAGTTATCCTCAGATATTTGGCTGATGTAATTAAAATAGCAGCTGGCAGCAATACTGTGGTTGGAAAAGCATGGGGGAATAAAAGAGAAAAAAACAAAAAAGAACTAAACAAAAAGTAATACCGTAGCAAAAATGCAGCAAAAGAAACCAAAAAAGTTGGAATAAACAAACTTCCAACTCCTTTCCTCCGGCATCTATTTTACATGGGTGTGCAAAGCTCTCAGCATATTCCTGTTAAAAAAGCATAAAGAAATCACAGTTACAACTGCAACATTAACGTACATTGTAATCGGGGCTTTAATGAGGCTCTTGCTCACTTCGTGTCAGAGCTATTTATTTCTGCAGCCAGAAAATTGTGCATCATATGAATCAGGTGAGAAACAGGCCGACTCACCAAATTTTCCAACCCCAGCTCATTAACCTGTGCCCATGCTACTAGCACGTTGATCTGAATGGTTACCCTTTTGGGTTTTTTTCCAACTCTAGCTGCAGATTCACATTTTCTATGGTAACCTTGTGGAAGAATTTCTTTTTAGCTACCATCTCCAATTCACAAATAATTTCAGATATCAAGAATTTCTGGATTATTTCCTACTCTTGCAAGCTTTCCAGCTGCAACAGGCTGTTCTCACTATCCTATTGTCAGCTTGATGGTTCAGCATTTTCCACTCAGATGTCTTCTGTAATCTGAATTTATGAACTAAAATAGTAGATAATGGTGTAGCAAAACTATGAATTGGGAAAGAGAACATTTTTTCTTTCCTTCTTTAAAATACCTTCTACATTCTCTATTCATCAGTTTCAGTTTGTGAACTTTATTTCCATTTGGTGGTTTATTTTCCTTTTCGTTCCTATGGTAATTGTACATTTGCGGTCTTTATAAGCCTATGGATGAATTTAAATATGAGCCAAATTGTTGGGCCAGAAATCACGCCAAGCGGCAAGGCAACGCTCACCACAGCTCCTACGAATTTAATTAACGAAAATACTTACTGCGGGCTCTGTGGCGTCCAATTGCTTGAATTTGAAGTTTACACAATTTGTGCACTATCAACCCAGCATCTGAGCAGCATGAGTTGCCGGGCGGTTGGAAAAGTCTATGAGGAGAAGACACGCCCACAAAATCTGTCAGGCCCACAGATTCAGGCTGCATTGCTCAAGCAGGCAAGCAGACTTCATTCATTTAAAGTTAGTATTCTGAATGTCATTGTAAATTTAAAAAAAATTTTTAATATAAAAAGCCAAAGAAATAATTGAATTAAATTAAAGAGACAGAAAGGAAAAATAAAAAAGTTAATTTTTTTTTAACGACCAAAAGCTATTAAAATGAGTAATATGAGACTCCACATTTTTAAAAGTTAATTTTTAGTTGTTTGGCAGTCATCAAGACTAACCGCGCTTTTAAAACTTAGTTTAGACCTGGTATTTTTAAGCGTATCTGTTTGGTAGCGTAATTACTTTCCAGCTGGGCAGATAAGCAAGTTGACGCTTTTTCAATAATTTCTCTGATTGCAGCGTGCGATCTCCCTTTAATTCGAAGCTGTCATATCATCGGTGAACCACCAGAAGCAAGTTAACGATTTCAGTGTTTTACTGCACAAACACGGGAACTTGCTCCTTCAATTCACCACTAAAAACTGAGAGCGTGTTGAGCTCCACCGTTATTTCGGGAGCGATTTCTGGCCCATTTTATTTTAAAATATCTCTCAGAGGTGACAGTGGTACCACTGATCCCAGTTGAGGAGATCATGAGGAAGACCACCAACTAAATGGCACCATAAAGATGTTAGAAATGCAGGGTGCTATAGAAATAGCAGAAGCCAGGGAATGAAGATAAGACCAGAGTAAATGGAGAGCTGCTTGAAATATCTCATTCTAGCTTCCAATGGCAAGAAGCTAAGTCAAGTGGTCAAACACCTTTGCATTTATTCCTCTATACCAGGTCCTAGTAAACTACACGTTCTTACTATTCTTATAGTCTATGCATTTCTCTTTCCGGTTTGCTTCTTTCATCTCATGGTCTGAAAGGGCTTCAACAACAACTTGCTCACCTCAGCAATCAATTTACTTGGACATGATACAGATTTGCAATTCTTCTAGTATCTCTCCAGTCTTCCTGAGTGATGCTTAAGATGCAGCCCAGAGGAAAAGTGGCTGAACTGCTGCCAGGCCTCCATAAATGGCAGTCCAAGACAGCCATCAGTTGATGCATGATGCCACCCTGGGCACAGCTCACCCTGTGATTTTCTTCCTCCTGTGGAGAAGTGCCTGCCTTCTGACTCCATATCCACTCCATCACTACTTCCACCTCCATAATATAATCCGTCTCCGCCCCTGCCTCAGCTCATCTGCTGCTCAATCCTCATCCATGCCTTTGTTACCTCTAGACTTGACTATTCAATGCTCTCCTGGTTGGCCTCCCTTCTTTCGCCCTCCACAAACCTGAGCTCATCCAAAACTCTGCTGCCCGTATCCTAACTCGCACCAAGTCCCATTCTCCCATCACTCCTGTGCTCACTGACCTACATTGGCTCCCGGTCCGGAAACGCCCGGTCCGGGAACGCCTCGATTTTAAAATTCTCGTCTTTGTTTTCAAATCCCTCCATGGCCTCGCCCCTCCCTATCTCTGTAACCTCCTCCAGCCCTACAACCCTCCGAGGTCTCTATGCTCCTCCAATTTTTGCCGCTCGCACATCCCCAATTTTAATCACTCTACCATTGGTGGTCGTGCCTTCAGCAGCCTCGGTCCTAAGCTCTTTAATTCCCTCCCTAAACCTCTCCACTTTTCTCTCCTCCTTTATGACGCTCCTTAAAACCTACCTTTTCGACCCAGGTTTTGGTCACCTGTCCTAATATCTCCGTATGTGATTCGGTGTCAAATTTTGTTTGATAATCGTGCCTGTGAAGTGCCTTGGGATGTTTTACTCCATTAAGGGCGCTATATAAATGCAAGTTGTTTGTTTGTTTGTTTGTTTGTTGTTGTTGTTGTTGTTGTTGTTGTTGTTTCATTCCTCCCTATGGTAGGGCAAACAGGTTAGGAACTCAATCACACAGGAGATTGAACCAATGTATTTTACTCCCATGGTACAGTGTGCTGCTGCTACTTTGCACTGTGCCACCAAGGCACCCATAACACAGCTATTTATTAAGAGCAAAAGCAAGTTACAATATATGCGTCATAAAAAATGAATTGGGAAAATATTTAAAATGGCACATGTAATCTCTCGTTGGCTTAGGCTTGCTTGTGGTACGGATTGGTGTCCGCATCAATTCAGAGCTCCACATGTGCGACGTAACCACGACTACTAGTTTTATTTTATCTATATATATATTTATGTGTGTATCTGCCATTGTGGGGGGGCGGCAGTGGGAGGAGGAAGTATATTTGTGCCTCACATCAAGATGTAGATGATACAATAATTTCTGTCCAGTTGATAGAGAGACTAACATGTTGGGCATGACATTAGAAGAAGAGATCAAAAAAGATATAAAGACATTTAAGGTAGAAAGGGGAGAGATAATTGCTAAACTAATCAAACTCAGAGAGGATAAAACCCCTGGTCTGGATTGATTGCATCCGTGCATACTAAAAGAAAATAGAGAAGAGATAGCAGAGGCACTATTACATAAATATAAAAATTCATTAGAAAAGGGAATTGTGCCAGAGGACTGGCGGACAGCTAGTGTGATTCATACATTTAAAAAGGGAGATAGAACCAGTCCAGGAAACTATGGACTAATTAGCTTAATGTCGGTGGTAGGAAAGATAATGGAATTCATACTCAAAGATGTAACAGAGAAACATCTAGAAACCGAAAATACAATTAAGAACAGTCAGCACGGTTTTCAAAAGGGAGGACATGCTTGACCAGCCTTATTGAATTCTTTGAAGAAGTTACAGAAAGAGTAGGCAAGGGCAATGCAGTAGATGTAATATATTTGGATTTTCAAAAGGCCTTCGTTAAGGTACCGCATAGTAGACTCATGACTAAGGTCAGAGCATGTGGAGTAAGGGGACAAGTAAGAGAGCTGGCTACAAAACAGAAAAGAGAGTAGGGGTTAAAAGTAGTTACTCAGACTGGCAAAAGGTGGGAAGTGGTGTGCCACAAGGATCGGTGCTGGGACCACTGTTGTTCACCATTTATATAAACTATTTGGACTCGGGAATTGGAATCACAATTTCAAAATTTGTGGATGACACCAAATTGGGGGGTATAATTAATATTGAGGAGGACTGCGACAAAATACAGGAAGACATTAATAAACTTGCAGAATGGGCGTGTAATTGGCAAATTAATTTCAACATAGATAAGTGCGAGGTGGAGCATTTTGGTAGGAAGAATAAGGAGGCTACATACTGCTAGAAAATAAGAGTCTGAAAGGGGTAAAGGAGCATAGGGATTTAGGGGTACAGATACACATAACACTAAAAGTAGCGATGCAGGTTAATAAGACCATAAAAAAGCAAACCAAACAACTCATTTCTAGAGGGATAGAATTGAAAAGCAGAGAAGTTATGTTAAACTTTTACAGAACCTTGGAGTACTGCAAACAGTTCTGGTCTCCACACTACAAAAAGGATATAGATGCACTGGAGAAGGTGCAAAAAAGATTTACAAGAATGATACCAAAAATGAGAAGTTTTACCTATCAGGAAAGACTGAATAGGCTGGAACTCTTCTCTAGAAAATATCAGACTGAGGGGTAACCTGATAAAGGTGTTTAAGATTATGAAAGGGTTTGATAGCGTAGACGTAGATAAGATGTTTCCACCTATGGGGGAGTCCAGAACTAGGGGCCAAAAATATAAGATGGTCACTAACAAATCCAATAGGGAATTCAGGAGAAACTTCTTCACTCAGAGAGTGGTTAGAATGTGGAACCCGCTACCACAAGGAATAGTTGAGGTGACTAGCATAGATGCATTTAAGGGGAAGCTAGATAAACACATGAAGGAGAAGGGAATAAAAGGATGTGTTGATAGGGTTAGATGAAGAAGGGTGGGAGGAGGCTCACATGGGGCATAAACACCGGCATGGACCTGTTGGGCCGAATGGCCTGTTTCTGTGCTGTACATTCTTTGTAATTCTTCGTAATAAAATTGTCAATGTTTGAAACAAGTAACCACAGTGCAAATTTGGGCAGTCGTGTGAAATTATTGTTATATTCAGCTGCAGACCTTCAATGTAAATTTGAAGAAGAACAGAAATCTTATCACAAGGGTTCTGTGTAATTGAAAGCTTTACAATTCCTACCTGCAAGCCTTTTTTTTGTAGTTCATTTCTTAACATGTGCGCCAGATGTAGATCAACAGGGTCATAAATCAAATATACAGCGTCTGACTGAAAGCGAACGGTCTTCGCTCGAATATGCCAGCTCTCCTACAGAGACAGATAGTTGATTTTAAAAGACATGTATTTTAAAGTGCTGTCACATAGTCACATACAGAATAATGTTCAAAAATGAAATGACAATGCACTTACCCTAAAATAGAGGTAAAAAGAAAAAGAATGCAAATGCCAAAAACAAGGAAACAGTAAAAATATCCAACAGATCTGTCCGCATCAGAAAAGAGGATAACATTTTGGGTGAAGACTCTCTTGGAACTTTACTCTAAAAGAACATGGAATGCTACATAAAAGATTGCTTCAAACAATCTTTTCATTCCACGGAATACAAATACCACTATTCACTTCACTGTCACCCATCAATTGCTTTATTAATATACTGCACCAAAAATCACAGTATAATTCTTATTGTTTTGACAGGCTCAAACCATTTTGTTTGAAAAAGCTGGAAAGATTATTTTGGCAAGTCATTAAGCTTGAAATTGTAATAAAAAAGTGCTGTTTGATTATAAATTCTACTAGTTAATTTCCTACAGTGTTGCTCACAGTCAAAAAATATCCTATCTGTGATTTTTTATGCTTTCTTCTATCTTTGTTTCATTACTTTTTCTTTCACTCTGTGTATGGTTCTTACACACTTTTGTTTTCAGCTCATTTGTTTGTGACTTTTCCCTCACTTTCTTTAACATTCTCCTTTCCTCTGTTTCTCCCTTTTGACTCACAGGGATCAATTTTAAGATGGCCGAGCAGGTGGGGAATCCCGGAGCGGGTCCGGAGCCCGGCTCCAACCCGCCCACTTCTGGGTTCCCCAATGACGTGAATCGGAGCGCGCGCAGCTCCTGCATGCGGGACTCCCACCGGCAATTAAAGCCGGCGGGATGACAGTTTAGATAGTTAGGGAGGTACTTGAGGTCGTTGAGAGACCTCATTGGGAAGAGATTTTAGCAGGGATGTGATTTTGGACTCTCCTCAGCATGTTTCCCATGCTGTGGGAAACACTCCCTGTTGTTGTAGACGTGCTTCAGTCAGCAGCCATTGGGAGATGCAGAGGATTCCTTGACAGTTGGGGGGAATACCTCATTCATTGCAGCAGGGCACTCTGTCACCTCAGACAAAGTTTTGCCTGCCACACCGTTGTCTCCACACTCAAAATTATCACATCACACCCTAAACTCTGCTGTCCAAACACATTTACCTACTTTGTGGACCCCCTCACTCTCACACCGTCAGGATGGGGGGCGGGGGGGTTCCATAACTGCATTCATCACTCCATTGGAGGACGAGCAACATCACCAGCCTCGCCAGGCACGCCGTCCACCTCCGCCACGTGGAGCTACACAACACAGTGCTGCGCAACAGGCACCTGCACAAAGTTATCGTGCAAATACACATACACCCACTGTAAGGTGACCCAATGGGTGGCATCAAGGGTGTTCATGGAGAACCTCATGAAAGGGCCTTATTGCACAAGCCAGTCAAGAATGGCCAAGATGTGGCAGTAGTGGTGACAATATAATATGTAATGTGAGTTGATCAGAAATCAAATATAAGTAAAAACCATGACAAACCCTCAAACACCCTTGTGCATCCCCTTCATGCTCACGACATGTTTGCCTAACGCTTCCTACTACACATATGTGATGCATGCCCTGTGGCTGCAGCACAGGTAGTGGCAGGTTGGGTGAGGCTGACCGTGAAAGAGATGCATGAGAGGGTGAGTATGAGACAGAGCCATGAGATTGTATGAAGATTCAGTTGAGTGGTAGTGGTGGGATGAGTACTGGGGAGGTGAGGAAGTGCAGGTAAGATGAGGATGAGGGTTCAGTGGGTGTGAGGAGTGACGTGATAGAGTAGTGTTGCCAGTGCAGAAGGAGCTATGGGGTGGGGGCAGTGATATGGCAGACGGAGTGTCGGGGAATGAGTAAGAGTACACACTTTGGCGGACCTGGTTAGGTCAATGAAGCGCCTCCTGCACTGTATGCAGATGCGTGATATGTTGGTGGTGCTGGTGATCTCCTCTACCACCTCGAGCCAGGCCTTCTTGGTGGCAGAGGCAGGCCCACTTCCTCCCATCCGCCGGGTGGAAGATCTCCCTCCTCCTCCTCCTCCTCACCCCATCCATTGTAAACAATTTTACAACACCAAGTTATAGTCCAACGATTTTATTTTTAATCCCACAAGCTTTCGGGGGCTTTCCCCTTCCTCAGGCGGTGTGGTCTTTTCCACACCGCCTGAGGAAGGGGAAAGCCTCCGAAAGCTTGTGGGATTAAAAATAAAATCGTTGGACTATAACTTGGTGTTGTAAAATTGTTTACAATTGTTAACCCCAGTCCATCACCGGCATCTCCACATCACCCCATCCAGTTAGACCTGGACTGAGGCATCATTAAACCTGGGAGCAGCTTCCCCCCGGGCTGCTCCATGCTGTAATTTTGTCTATTCTCTGCAGCATCAGTCAGTGGAGGACTGCCCCTTTAAATAGGGCTCCTCCAGCTGTCAGCCTATGATGTGGGTGCGCAGTCCGCCTGCTGCGCAGCTTTCCAGCGCGAAACCCGGAAGCCAAGGTAAGTGCCTTCAATTTACTTACGATCGCGTGGGAAACCCACCGATTTCACTGGGTGCGTTACCCCCCGCTACCAACCCGCCTCCCTCCTAATATCGGGCCCACAATGTCTGAACGTCTCTCATATGGTTTCTCTCTCTCTCTCTGTACGTCAGTCTCTTGCATGTGCTTACATGCTCTCTCTCTCTCATTTACTTATGTTCTTTTACTGAAGCCAGTAATCAGAATAGGCAGTCTCATACCATGCATAATAATTATTTACTGCAATATGTTGAAATTAATTTAGTAAAACTTAAGAATAGAGATTAATTCAGTCAACTTTATCTTTCATGTAGATGTACCCACAGAGTTGCGGGTTGGCAGGACTCAAGAAAACACTTTTCCACACTTGACCCAGTGGCAATATCTAATCACAGGTGAGGCGTAGCACACGTCAGATAGAATACATTCCGTTAGCAACGTGCCTAAATCGTAACCATAGAAAGGCACCTGCAGTGCTTAGTGTAGGAATTTCATTTCTCAAATTCCTTATCAATATGGTTTCCTATCACCAAATTAGTGGCTGCTGTGCAAAATTGTACATAAGTTTTCTTTTTGCTCTGGTTTGAAATCCACTGAAAACTGTATTGAAATGGCAGATCTTCTTTTTCAAAGATAATAAAACTTAAATGGTAGTTTAGCATCAATTTAGATAAAATACCAAGGACATGTGTCATTTATTTATTTATTCATTTTCACTACTGAGCTTGAAGTAATCCTTTAGAGCTCATCACCCATGCATCAGTCACTGCACTAAAGCCAAAATTACATGTGGCTTCATAATCCCATATGTTGTCTATTTTTGTGTATGGCCAGAAAAGAAGTGCACAAGAGGCAAAGAAAAGAGAAGTAAAAATAGATGCAGGAATACATGAGGGCAGCTGACACTAAATTACGGGCCCAGAATTCGCTGCAATGGCGATATTGGCGACAAATGCCATCAATTCGACTATTGTGCTCCCCGATCCTCCTGTGGTGGATGTACATCACAACTTGCTGGAAAAATAATTAGAATACGCCGCAGTGATCATAGCGCTAGATTGGGAACGGTGCAGCCAATGGCCAAAGTAAAAACCATTGTGATCTGATGCTACACAGACCCAGAAGTGTTTAAAATTCACACAGGTATGATGGATTTTTTGAATCTATGAATTGATGTTTAACAGTTGAACTGAGGGGCAGAAACAAACACAGATTCAAATTATAGAGCGCTGAATCTCCTTAAGGACTGCTTTTATATCTCTCTGATTAGTTTGTTAGACGGAATGGTGACCCCACCCTTGCCATTGAGGTTCATGGAATCATAGAATGATACAGCACAGAAGGAGGCCGATCGGCCCATCGTACATGTGCCGGCTCTTTGAAAGAGCTATCCAATTACTCCCACTCCCCTGCTCTTTCCGCACAGCCCTGCAAATTTTTCCACCAATTAGGGGTTATGGGGAGCGGGCAGGAAATTGGACATGAAGCTGAGTTCGGATCGGTCAATGCCCTGTGGGTGGCGGAGAGGGCCCAGGGGCTATGTGGCCGGGTCCTGCTCCGACTTCTTGTGTTCTTTAGATTTGTGGTTGGGATCAGATCAGCCATGATCTTATTGAATGGCGGAGCAGGCTCGAGGGGCCGATTGGCCTACTCCTGCTCCAATTTCTTATGTTCTTATGTTCTTATTTATCAAATTCCCTTTTGAAAGTTATTATTGAATCTGCTTGCACCACCCTTTCAGGCAGTGTATTCCAGATCATTACAAATCGCTGCATAAATTTTATTCCTCATGTCGCCTCTGGTTCTTTTGCCAATTACCTTCAATCTTCAGTGTCCTCTAGTTACCGACCCTTCTGTCATTGGAAACATTTTCTCCTTATTTACTCTATCAAAACCCTTCATGATTTTGAACACCTCCATCAAATCTCCCATAAGACCATAATAAGAGACCATAAGAGATAGGAGCAGGAGTAGGCCATTCAGCCCCTCGAGCCTGTTCCGCCATTTAATGGGATCATGGCTGATCTGATTTTTACTTCAACTCCACTTTCCCGCCCTTTCCCCAAATCATTTGACTCCCTTGCTGATCAAAAATTTGTCTAACTCAGCCTTGAATGTATTCAATGACTCAGCCTCCACAGCTTTTTGAAGTAAAGAATTCCAAAGATTCACGACCCTCTGGGAGAAGAAATTCCTCCTCATTTCCGTCTTAAAAGGGCGACCCCTTATTCTGAGACTATGCCCCTAGTTTTAGATTCCCCCATGAGGGGTAACACCCTCTCAGCATCTACCCTATCGAGTCCCCTCAGAATTTTGTACGTTTCAATAAGATCTCCTCTCATTCTTCTAAACTCCAATGAGTATAGACCCAACCTGCTCAATCTTTTCTCATAAGACAACCCTTCCATACCCGGAATCAACCTAGTGAACCTTCTCTGAACTGCCTCCAATGCAAGTATGTCCTTCCTTAAATAAGGGCACCAGAACTGTACTCCAGGTGTGGTCTCACCAGCACCCTGTACAGTTGTAGCATGACTTCCCTGCTTTTATACTCCATCCCCCTAGAAATAAAGGCCAATATTCTGTTTGCCTTCCGGATTACCTGCTGCACCTGTATGTTGACTTTTTGTGTTTCATGTACGAGGACACCCAGATCCCTCTGTACCGCAGCATTTTGTAGTATTTCTCCATTCAAATAATATTTTCCTCTTTTATTTTTCCTCCCAAAGTGGATGACTTCACATTTTCCCACATTATATTCCATCTGCCAAAGTTTTGCCCATTCGCTTAACCTGTCAATACCCCTTTGCAGACACTTTGTGTCCTCATCACAACTTGCTTTTCCACTTATCTTTGTATCATCAGCAAATGTGGCCACAAGACACTCTGTTCCTTCATCCAAGTCATTGATATATATTGTAAATAGTTGAGGCCCCAGCACTGAGCCCTGCGGCACCCCACTAGTTACAGATTGCCATTTTGAAAATGACCCTTTTATCCCGACTCTTGGTTTTCTGTTAGTTAGCCAATCCTCTATCCATGCCAGTTTATTACCCCCAACACCATGAGCTCTTATCTTGTGCAGTAATCTTTGATGTGGCACCTTATCGAATGCCTTTTAGAAATCCAAATATACTGCATCCATTGGTTCCCCTTTATCCACCCTGCCCGTTACTTCCTCATAGAACTCTAATAAATTTGTCAGACATGATTTCCCTTTCATAAAACCATGTTGACTCTCCTTGATTGTATTATGAATCTCCAAATGTCCTGCTACTACTTCCTCAATAATGGATTCTAGCATTTTCCCAATGACAGATGTTAGGCTAACTGGTCTATAGTTACCTGCTTTCTATCTCACTCCCTTCTTGAATAGGGGTGTTACATTTGCGGTTTTCCAATCCGCTGGGACCTTTCCAGAATCTAGTGAATTCTGAAAGATTACAACCAATGCATCCACTGTCTCTGTAGCCACTTCCTTTAAGACTCTCGGATGCAAGCCTTCACGTCCAGGGGACTTGTCAAACTTTAGACCCATTAGTTTACCTAATACTTTTTCTCTAGTGATAGTGATTGTTTTTAGTTCCTCCCTCCCCTTTGCCCCTTGATTTTCTACTATTATTGGTATGTTATTAGTGTCTTCTACTGTGAAGACAGATACAAAATATTTGTTCAATTCCTCTGCCATTTCCTTGTTTTCCATTATTATTTCCCCAGTCTCATCCTCTGAGGGACCAATGTTTACTTTAGCTACCCTCTTCCTTTTTATATATTTGTAGAAGCTTTTACTGTCAGTTTTTATATTCCTTGCTAGTTTACTCTCATAATTTATTTTCTCCCTCTTTATTATTCTTTTCATCATCCTTTGCTGGTTTTTAAAGTTTTCCCAATCTTCGGGCTTACCAGTAATCTTTGCCATGTTGTATGCTTTTTCTTTTAACCTGATACCTTCCTTGACTTCCTTAGTTCGCCATGGTTGGTTCACCCTTTTTGCGGAGTCTTTCCTCCTCAAGGGATATATTTTTGTTGCGAGTCATAAAATATATTTTTAAATGTTTGCCACTGCTTGTCCACCATCATACCATCTAATCTGTTTACCCAGTCCATTTTAGCCAATTCCACCCTCATTCCTTTATAATTGCCCTTATTTAAGTTTAATACAGTAGTTTGAGACCCAAGTTCCTCGCTCTCAAACTGGATGTGAAATTCTATCATGTTATGATCACTGCTTCCCCAGGAATCCTTTACTTTGAGATCATTAATTAATCCTGTTTCGTTACCCATTACCAGATCCAAAATGGCCTGTTCCCTGGTTGGTTCCCCGACATATTGGTCTAAGAAACAATCCCGAATACACTCAATGAACTCCTCCTCAGGGCTATTTTTGCCAATTTGATTTGTCCAATCTATGTGAAAGTTAAAATTGCCTATGATTATTGCATTACCTTTTTTACAAGCCCCCCTTATTTCCTGATTTATATTTTGCCCTACAGTGTAGCTACTGTTAGGGGGCCTATATACTACTCCCACCAGTGATTTCTTTCCCTTGCTATTTCTTACCTCCGCCCAAATTGATTCGATATCTTGATCTTCTGAGCCAAGATAATTTCTCACTATTATACCAATTTCATCCTTTATTAACAGAGCTACCCCACCACCTCTACCTTTTTTCCTATCCTTCCGAAATGTTAAATAACCCTGAATATTTAGCTCCTAAACTTGGTCCCCTGTCTGTTCTAAGGAGCACAACCCCAGCTTCTCTAGTCTCTCCACATAACTGAAGTCTTTCATCCCTGGTACCATTCTCGTAAATCTCCTCTGCACCCACTCTAAGGCCTTGACATCCTTCCTAATTGTAGTGCCCAGAATTGATCACAAAACTCCAGCTGGTGCCTTACCAGTGTTTTGTAAAGGTTTAACATAACTTCCTTGCTTTTGTGCTCTTTGCCTCTATTTATAAAGCCAAGGATCCAGTATGAGTATTAAACTTAAAATAAAACCAATTACATAGGTATGAGGGGCGAGTTGTCAAAGGTAGATTGGGAAATTAAATTAAAGGGTTTGACAGTTGAAAAGCAATGGCAAACATTTAAAGAAATATTTCAATATTCTCAACAAATATACATTCCATTGAGAAATATAAACTCCACAGGAAGAGTGATCCACCCGTGGCTAACTAAAGAGGTTAAGGAGAGTATTAGATTGAAAGAAGAGGCCTATAACGTTGCCAAGAAGAGTAATAAGCCTGGGGACTGGGAGAGTTTTAGAAACCAACAAAGGATGACCAAAAATTGATAAAAAGGGAGAAAATAGAATATGAAAGTAAACTAGCAAGAAATATAAAAACGGATTGTAAGAGCTTCTACAAATATGTAAAAAGGAAGAGAATAGCAAAAGTAAACATTGGTCCCTTAGAGGCTGAGACAGGAGAAATTATAATGGGGAAATCAGAAAATGGCAGATGCATTATGCAAATATTTTGTATCTGTCTTCACGGTAGAAAACACAAAAAGCATACCAAAAATAGTGGGAAACCAAGGGGTAAATGAGAGTGAGAAAAGTACTGGACAAACTAATGGGACTAAAAGGCAACAAATCCCCAGGACCTGATGGCATACATCCTAGGGTCCTAAAAGAGGTGGCAGCAGAGATAGTGGACGCATTAATTATGATTTTCCAAAATTCTCTAGATTCTTGAATGGTCCCAGTGGACTGGAAGGTAGCAAATGTTACCCTGCTATTCAAGAAGGGAGGGAGAGAGAAAACAGGGTACAACAGGCCAGTTAGCCTGACATCGGTCGTCAGGAAAATTGGAATCCATTATTAAGGAAGTGGTAAGAGGGCACTTAGAAAATCATAACATGATTAGGCAGAGTCAACATGGTTTTATGAAAGGGAAATCATGGTTGTCAAATTTATTAGAATTTTTTGAGGATGTAACTAGCAGGGTAGATAAAGGAGAACCAGTGGATGTAGTATATTTGGATTTTCAAAAGGCATTCGGTAAGGTGCCACATAAAAGGTTGTTACACAAGGTAAGGGCTCATGGGATTGGGGGTAATATATTAGCATGGATTGAGGATTGGTTAAAAGACAAAAAACAGAGAGTAGGGATAAAGGGGTCATTCTCAGGTTGGTAGGCTGTATCCAGTGGAGTGCCGCAAGGATCAGTGCTTGGTCCTCAGCTATTTACAATCTATATTAATGACTTGGATGAAGGGACCGAGTGTAATGTATCCAAGTTTGCTGACGATACAAAGCTAGGTGGGAAAGTAAGCTGTGAGGAGGACACAAAGAGTCTGCAAAGGGATTTAGACAGGTTACGTGAATGGCTGAGAAGGTGGCAGATGGAGTATGATGTTGGGAAATGTGAGGTTATTCACTTTGGTAGGAGGAATAGAAAAACAGAATATTTTTTAAATGGTAAAAAACTATTAAATGTTGGTGTTCAGAGAGATTTGGGTGTCCTCGTCCAAGAAACACAAAAAGTTAGTACGCAGGTACAGCAGGCAATTAGGAAAGCAAATGGCATGTTGGCCTTTATTGCAAGGAAGTCTTACTACAGTTGTACAAGGCTTTAGTGAGACCTCACCTCGCCTCCAAGGCAAGTATATCCTTCCTTTGTTCTTCTTACCTAAGGAAGGATATACTTGCCTTGGAGGCGCTGCCACGAAGGTTCACTCGATTAATTCCTGGGATGAGAGGGTTGTCCTATGAAGAGAGGTTGAGTAGAATGGGCCTATACTCTATGGAGTTGAGAAGAATGAGAGGTGATCTCATTGAAACATATAAGATTATGAGGGGGCTTGACAGGATAGTTGATGAGAGATTGTTTCCCTGACTAGAGAGTCTAGAACTGGGGGGCATAGTCGCAGGATAAGGGGTCGGCCATTCAAGACTAAGGTGAGGAGGAATTTCTTCACGCAGAGGGTTGTGAATCTTTGGAATTCTCTACCCCAGAGGGCTGTAGATGCTCAGTCATTGAATATATTCAAGGCTGAGATAGATAGATTTTTGGACTCTAGGGGAATCAAGGGATATGGGGATCGAGTAGGAAAGTGGAGTTGAAGTTGAAGATCAGCCATGATCTGATTGAATGGCAGAGCAGGCTCAAGGGACCTTATGGCCTACTCCTGCTACTATTTCTTATGTTCTTATGCCTTTTTAACAGCTTCTCGACTTGTCCTGCTGCCTTCAAAGACTTGTGTAAGTATACTCCCAGGTATTTCTGTTCCTGCACCCGCTTTAAAATTATACCATTTAGTTTATATTGCCTCTCCTCATTCTTCCTACAAAAATGAATCATTTCAATTTCATTTGCCATCTGTCAGCCCATTTCACCAGTCTGTCTATGTCCTCCTGAAGTCTGTTACTATCCTCCTCACTGTTTAGTACATTTCTGAGTTTTATGTCACCTTCAAACTTTGAAGTTATGCCCCGTATGCCTAAGTCCATGTTATTAATATATCAAAAGATCAGTGGTCCCAACACTGACCCCTGGTGGACACCACTGCACACTTCCCTCCAGTCTGCAAAACAACCGTTCACCACTACTCTCTGCTTTCTGTCCCTTAGCCAATTTTGTATCCATACCATCACCGTTCCCCTTAATCCCATGGGCTTCAGTTTTGCAAACAAGCCTATTATATGGTATATTGTCAAACGCCTTTTGGAAGTCCATATACACAATATCAACTGCACTACCCTCAATAAACCCTTTCCATTACTTCATCAAAGAACTCAATCAAGTTAGTCAAACATGATTTGCCTTTAACAAATCTGTGCTGGCATTCATTTATTAACCCATATTTTTCCAAGTGCCAATTAATTTTGTCCAGGATTAATGTTTCTAAAAGTTTCCCCACCACCGATGTTAAACTGACAGGCCTGTAGTTATTGGGTTTGTCCCTCTCCCCTTCTTTGAACAGGGGTATAACATTTGCAATCCTCCAGTCCTCTGGGACTACTCCCATATCTAAGGAGGATTGGAAGATTGTTGTACGAACAACACAGAAACCAGAGACTTTTAGTCTTCAGTTGCTCAAGCAGCTTGTAATCCCAGTGATATTTCTAATTGACTACTTTTATCTAATAATGGGTAAAAGGCACACTGTGATCACTAACGACCACATTTACAACACATAGGATTAACGATCCAAATTATTTTTAAAAAGTCACATTCAGATGGTTGTTTAAGCCTAGGAACTGGCAACCTGCTCCTACCAGATATACATCATTTCTGTTGCTTTGCACATTTCATCACTGATGCTTGACACTGTCAGGACTGCACCACTGAATAATTTTTAAAAAACACCTAATGAGGGCAACGCAATTATTTCTTAATTTAAATGGTAAACTATGATTCCTGTGATTGCACCAAACATACTGAGCCCACCAGCGCCATTTTGCAATGGTCTAAGTGAATGCAGCGATCAAAGTGGCATTAATTCAGCAAACGTGATTTCACCATTATTTTTAATGGGGGTGGAGTTATGATAACTAGCTGTTCAACTTTTGCCGTGAGGGTCTCTGAGGAGCAGTGCAAAAGTCTTAGTAAATTATGGCATGGTGTACGTAATGATATAAGTCACTCATGCCATCTTTTCCTGGAATTTCTTCACCATAGTAATGGCATATGCCAAATACGTTCATCTATTTATTGGCTTTCAGACTTCTAAGAGCTATCAGGGAAGACATCTTGTCAGGTCAAAGTGCTGTTAATGCCTTAGTGCTCCTAATGCCTTAGTAACTAAAAACCTTCAACAGCTTTCCCGCTATCTCCATGTTGTGCTCTGCTAGGCTGAACATAAGAATTGTTAAGCAAAAGAAGGAGTTATTAAACCCAAAAGGTCTGCACCTTAATAGATAACAGCAATTATCAACCTTACTGTCTCAATCCCTTCTCTCCCTAGAACGTCACTCGAACCTACTTGTATTATCCACTTTAAAGGCCTTCTGTGGTATTTTTTTCTCCACAAGTTCTATTACCATTTGGTGATAAAGTTCCACCTGACTACCCTTCTTACTCCTAATTTTGTCATTTTTAACTTGTGCCCATGATACTTAAGACCACAATGACCAATTTTCCTGGATCACCAATACTTTTCAGAATCCTGAAAACTTTATTTAGATCATCTTCAAACCTCCTCTTTTCCAAAGAAAAAGTGCAGCTTCTTTAACCTTCCCTAAACTCCCAACCACCAGTGTGCTGCCAAAGTACTTGTCTGATAACAAGTTATGGGTAATTCAGAAGTTACTCCAACTTAAAATCAGCAACACCAAAGCCGTCCTGTTTGGCTTTCTAGTCCTTGATTCCATCTCCCTCCCTGGCTTCTTGCTGAGACAAAGTCTGACAGTGCGTAAACTTGGTGCTTTGTGAGCTCCTACAAAAAACCTCTGCAAAGAAGAGCTTCCATTCCTTAAACATACAGATTGTGTGTGATAGCATGCAAAGGATCCTACTCGTCAATGCATGATATGTTGGACGTTGTCACAAAGCATTCATCCTTTGAAATTCAAACTCCCTGAGCTCTTCAGGGAAGAAAATCATGTCAACAGATGGCATCTAACTGCAGTCATGCCAAGGAGTACATTTATATAATTAAAAAATCTTTGAAATCAAACTGTATTCCAAAAGGTAATTGCAATGTTTTACATAATTATACTAACCTCACTGCATCTCTGTGGAAGATTAAGATTGGGAAGAAATGTAGAAACAATTGGGCGACATTTAAAAATTCATGCAAATCTACAAGCCATTTATAAGCTGAGTTATAGATTCATATTTACCCTATGTAAGATTTCTAACCTCTGTCATCTCATTCTCCTGGAGGACCTAACCTCAATCATAAATCTTTATAGAGGTCAACATCATTCAGTCTAATTCAAATCTCAGTTTATTTGGATTTTGAAAATTACTCCTTAAAGCCATAAGGCTGTATTTGATTCTGTATTCAGATGCCATAACTGAACTGTTAGTAAACTCCAAAGCTACAAAAATGAAATAAACTACACTTCAAACCTTTTCTCATTTCTGCAATGACTACAGATCATGGAAGGATTAGAAAATATTCTGATGATTTGTCATTTGACATCTAATTACCAGGGGACTGATTTTTGGCTCCATTAAGCCCCAAAATGGGCACAGGTGCATTGCAACAATTAGGTGGGAACCACTTCAAAAAATTTGTTCTTGGATTGTGTGCGACACTGACAAGGGATATTTATTGCCCATCCCTGGTTGCCCTGAGCACATTAACCGTATATTTCAGGACATCTCAAGTCACGCCGATGATCTGCTTGTGTATCGCACTCAGCAAGTCTTTTAGAACTCATTGAGAAGAAGCTTATTCTACACTGCTAGAATGCTATAGATTGTGAGGAACTTTTAAGGATAGAAAACCTTGTGACTTCAAATGAGCATAGATTAATGTTCAAACTGAGTAACAGTTGCAAGATTTATCCACTGGAACTGACAGTCAGTGTTCTGATGGCCCTAGGCCCTCAAAATATTAATTGACTTACTAATGACAACTAGTAGAAGCTTGAATATCTAAACTCTAAGCGGAGGCTCTGACTGTGATAGTGACCCATAGGATAAAAACATAGGTCACATTTTTATAATGTGGATCACTAAAGCTCGGGAGGAGCAGCTGAGCGGAGGCATCGAGCTCGGGAGGAGCAGCTGAGCGGAGGCATCGAGCTCGGGAGGAGCGGCTGGGAGGAGGCATCGAGCTCGGGAGGAGCGGCTGGGAGGAGGCATCGAGCTCGGGAGGAGCAGCTGAGCGGAGGCATCGAGCTCGGGAGGAGCAGCTGAGCGGAGGCATCGAGCTCGGGAGGAGCAGCTGAGCGGAGGCATCGAGCTCGGGAGGAGCGGCTGGGAGGAGGCATCGAGCTCAGGAGGAGCGGCTGGGAGGAGGCATCGAGCTCAGGAGGAGCGGCTGAGTGGAGCATCGAGCTCGGGAGGAGCGGCTGGGAGGAGGCATCGAGCTCAGGAGGAGCGGCTGAGTGGAGCATCGAGCTCGGGAGGAGCGGCTGGGAGGAGGCATCGAGCTCGGGAGGAGCGGCTGAGCGGAGGCATCGAGCTCGGGAGGAGCGGCTGGGCGGAGGCATCGAGCTCGGGAGGAGCGGCTGGGAGGAGGCATCGAGCTCGGGAGGAGCGGCTGGGAGGAGGCATCGAGCTCGGGAGGAGCGGCTGGGAGGAGGCATCGAGCTCGGGAGGAGCGGCTGGGAGGAGGCATCGAGCTCGGGAGGAGCGGCTGGGAGGAGGCATCGAGGGAACCGCGCGGGTGATCAAAAAATCAAGAAAAAGTCAAAAAGTGACTTCACAAGACAAGGAGGAGCGCCGAGGGTAAATCAGTGAAGTATTTAAGTTCATTGGTCAGTGTTTTTAGCGGTTATTGTTCTTAGTGGTTTAAACAATTGTTAGCTAACATGGCAGGACAGCTGGGGCCCGTTGCATGCACATCCTGTGCCATGTGGGAACTCCAGAACTCTTTGTGTGTCCTGGAAAATCACATGTGCAGGAAGTGCCGTCAACTGCTCGAGCTCGAGCTCAGAGTTTCTGAGCTTGAGGGGCGGCTGGCATCTCGACAGTGCATACGGGAAGCTGAGAGTTTCATGAATACCACATTTCAGGAGGTGGTCACCCCGCAGCTACAGAGAATTCAGGTGGAGAGGGAGTGGGTGACCATCAGATAGATTAGAGGAACAGGCAGGCAGTGCAGGAATCCCGAGAGTGTGGCACTCACAAACTCAGTGCTGAATACCAGTGAGGGTGATGACATCTCGGGGCAGTGCAGTCAGGAGCAAATCCATGGCACTGTGGGAGACTCGGCTGCACAGGAGACAAAAGAAATGCAGTTGTTATAGGAGATTCAATAGTCAGGGGATAGATAGGCATTTCTGCAACCGCAGACGTGAATCCCAAATGGTGTGTTGCCTCCCTGATGCCAGGGTAAAGGATATCACAGAGAGCGTGCAGAACATTTTGAGGGGGGAAGGGAAACAGCCAGAAGTCGTGGTCCATGTGGAAACCAATGACATAGGAAGGAAAAAGGTTGAGTTCCTGCAGTCAGAGTTTCAGGAACGAGGGAGAAAGTTAAAAAGCAGGACCTCAAAAGGCAGCAACCTCTGGATTACTCCCAGTGTCGCACACTAGTGAGTATAGGAATAGTAGGATAAGACTGGGGAAATGGTGCAGGAGGGAGGGTTTCAGATTCATGGGGCATTGGACCAGTTCTGGGCAGGAGGGATCTGTTCAAGATGGACGGGTTGCACCTCAACAGGGCTGGGACCAATATCCTCACGAAGAGGTTAACTAGTGCAGTTGGGGAGGGTTTAAACTAATTGGGCAGGGGCTGGGCACCAGAATGAAACATTAAAGAGGAGAAACAAGGTGCACAGAAGACTGGAAGAGACAAATAGCACTAGAGTAAAGAATAGTTCAGAAATAGGAGGGATCAGACAGGGGGCAAATGCGAGGTAATCTAAGATAGGTTTAGAGTGCATGTGTGTAAATGCACATAGCGTGGTAAATAAGGTTGGTGAGCTGCAGGCTCAAGTCGCCAAATGCGACTGATTTAGTGGCAATTACAGAGACCTAGCTGAATGAAGGGGAGGTTTGGGTACTTAATACTTCTGGCTACCAGGTATACAGGAAAGATAGGGAAGGAAAGAAAGGAGGGGGGATGGCAGTATTGATCGAAGAAACTATTATAGCACTGGAAATTCTAACAGGACTAGACAGACTAGATGCAGGGAGGATGTTCCCGATGGCTGGTGTGTGACTTGGAGGGGAACGTGCAGGTGGTGTTGTTCCCATGTGCCTGCTGCTCTTGTCCTTCTAGGTGGTAGAGGTTGCGGGTTTTGGAGGTGCTGTCGAAGAAGCCTTAGCGAGTTGCTGCAGTGCATCCTGTGGATGGTACACACTGCAGCCACTGTGCGCTTGTGGTGAAGGGAGTGAATGTTTAGGGTGGTGGATGGGGTGCCAATCAAGCGGGCTGCTTTGTCCTGGATGGTGTCGAGCTTCTTGAGTGTTGTTGGAGCTGCATTCATCCAGGCAAGTGGAAAGTATTCCATCACACTCCTGACTTGTGCTTTGTAGATGGTGGAAAGGCTTTGGGGAGTCAGGAGGTGAGTCACTCGCCTCAAAATACCCAGCCTCTGACCTGCTCCTGTAGCCACAGTATTTATATGGCTGGTCCAGTTAAGTTTCTGGTCAATGGTGACCCCCAGGATGTTGATGGTGGGGGATTCGGAGATGGTAATGCCATTGAATGTCAAGGGGAGGTGGTTAGACTCTCTCTTGTTGGAGATGGTCATTGCCTGGCACTTGTCCGGCGCGAATGTTACTTGCCACTTATCAGCCCAAGCCTGGATGTTGTCCAGGTCTTGCTGCATGCGGGCACGGACTGCTTCATTATCTGAGGGGTTGCGAATGGAACTGAACACTGTGCAATCATCTGCGAACATCCCCATTTCTGACCTTCTGATGGAGGGAAGGTCATTGATGAAGCAGCTGAAGATGGTTGGGCCGAGGACACTGCCTTGAGGAACTCCTGCAGCAATGCCCTGGGGCTTAGATGATTGGCCTCCAACAACCACTATCATCTTCCTTTGTGCTAGGTATGACTCCAGCCATTGGAGAGTTTTCCCCCTGATTCGCATTGACTTCAATTTTACTCGGGCTCCTTGGTGCCACACTCGGTCAAATGCTGCCTTGATGTCAAGGGCAGTCACTCTCACCTCACCACTGGAATTCAGCTCTTTTGTCCATGTTTGGACCAAGGCTGTAATGAGGTCTGGAGCCGAGTGGTCCTGGCGGAACCCAAACTGAGCATCGGTGAGCAGGTTATTGGTGAGTAAGTGCCGCTTGATAGCACTGTCGACGACACCTTCCATCACTTTGCTGATGATTGAGAGTAGACTGATGGGGTGGTAATTGGCCGGATTGGATTTGTCCTGCGTTTTGTGGGCAGGACATACCTGGTAAATTTTCCACATTGTCAGGTAGATGCCAGTGTTGTAGCTGTACTGGAACAGCTTGGCTGGAGGGGCAGCTAGTTCGGGAGCACAAGTCTTCAGCACTACAGCCGGGATGTTGTCGGGGCCCATAGCCTTTGCTGTATCCAGTGCACTTGGCCGTTTCTTGATATCACGTGGAATTAATCGAATTAGCTGAAGACTGGCTTCTGTGATGGTGGGGATATCGGGAGGAGGACGAGTTGGATCATCCACTCGGCACATCTGGCTGAAGATGGTTGCAAACGCTTCAGCCTCGTCTTTTGCACTTACGTGCTGGACACCGCCATCGTTGAGGATGGGGATGCTTACAGAGCCTCCTCCTCCCGTTAGTTGTTTAATTGTCTACCACCATTCACGACTGGATGTGGCAGGACTGCAGAGCTTTGATCTGATCCGTTGGTTGTGGAATCGCTTAGCCCTGTCTGTAGCATGTTGCTTCCGCTGTTTAGCATGCATGTAGTCCTGAGTTGTAGCTTCACCAGGTTGGCACCTCATTTTTAGGTACGCCTGGTGCTGCTCCTGGCATGCTCTTCTACACTCCTCATTGAACCAGGGTTGATCCCCTGGCTTGTTGGTAATGGTGGAGTGAGGAATATGCCAGGCCATGAGGTTACAGATTGTGCTGGAATACAATTCTTCTGCTGCTGATGGTCCACAGTGCCTCTTGGATGCCCAGTTTTGAGCTGCTAGATCTGTTCTGAATCTATCCCATTTAGCACGGTGGTAGTGCCACACAACACGTTGGATGGTGTTCTCAGTGCGAAGACGGGACTTCATCTCTATGAGGACTGTGCGGTGGTCACTCCTACCAATACTGTCATGGACAGATGCATTTGCAACAGGTAGATTGGTGAGGACGAGGTCAAGTAAGTTTTTCCCTCGTGTTGGTTCGCTCACCACCTGCCGCAGGCCCAGTCTAGCAGCTATGTCCTTCAGGACTCGGCCAGCTCGGTCAGTAGTGGTGCTACCAAGCCACTCTTGGTGATGGACATTGAAGTCTCCCACCCAGAGTACATTCTGTGCCCTTGCTACCCTCAATGCTTCCTCCAAGTGGTGTTCAACATGGAGGAGGACTGATTCATCAGCTGTGGGAGGACGGTAGGTGGTAATCAGCAGGAGGTTTCCTTGCCCATGTTTGACCTGATGCCATAAGATTTCTTGGGGTCCAGAGTCAATGTTGAGGACTCCCAGGGCCACTCCCTCCTGACTGTATATCACTGTACCGCCACCTCTGGTAGGTCTGTCCTGACCGTGGGACAGGTCATACCCAGGGATGGTGATGGAAGAGTTGCCGAGTTTTAACAGTAGTGAAAGAAGAATGACATTGACCATGTCATCACTACATAACCTTAAAATGGTGTTATTACCAGTACCAGAAAGTCGTGTCTACGGAGAGAGAAGTGAAAAGGAAAACTGTTGCTAGAGCTTTTGCTTTCTCGACTTTCATGTCAGTTTTTAGTCTCTGCTGCTCCACAGCTCCCCATGACATAAAAACCTGCACCATTGCCAATGAAATATTGAAAGAAAGCGCAAATGTTGCCATAGCATGTTTAGCAGTGGCATGACAATAATGAAACATCATTTTTATCTGGTAACTTCTCAACAACTACCTCCCTTACAGTGATTTGCCGTTTTAATGTTAAAAAAAGCATTACCCAAAAAGACAGGACAAACATTTCTGCTCTTGCTGTGTCACACTGTGAGAGAACTGTTCAGCTGTATTGCCATCTATAGCACAAATGTGGTATTAACATACATGGCATTTTTGTCTTCTAAATTTACAGATCAAGCTCTTGTTTGTTAAGTTAAACTGGGATTTGTTTAGTTGTACCGATTTGTTTAACTCAAACAATCGAACTGTTATTAGTGAAGACAAAGCAATTAGAGTAAAATCTCTAATAGGTCTTTGAGCTCTAAAATTTAAGGGAAAAATCATCATAGATTTTAAGTTCATTCCGAAATGTTCCACGCTATAATGCAATTTTTGATACTTTTTAATCAATTACCCTACTTATTTATTGAAAGCATTCCTGTATTGAAAGCAAAATGCATGGTGGAAGCAATTGAAAAAGACTGAATAACGCAGGTTGCTGCATTTAGTAAAAATAAATTCTAAGAGAAAATCAAATATAATATGCTTTGAAAAGTAACTTTATGAGGAGAATCGCTCTGGTTACTGGGCGCAGTAAAACTATAATTTATTTTTTATTTATTTGTTCACAGGATGTGAGTAACACCGGCAAGGCCACATTTATTGTCCATCCATAGTTGCCCTGAGAACACAATCGCCGACCTTCTACTTGAACTGCTGCAGTCCTTGTGGTGATGGTGCTCTTACAATGGTGTTAGCGAAGGAACTCCAGGATTTTGACGATGCAGGAACAATGATATAAGTCCAAGTCAAGATGGTGTGCAACTTGGAGAGGAATTGGAAGTGATGGAGTTGACATATTATTGCTGTTATTGTCCTTCTTGGTGGTAGAGGTCATGGGACTGGGAAGGGTTGTTGAAGTAGGCTTGGTGAGTTGCTGCAGTGCATCCTGTAGTTAGTACAGTACATACTGCAGCCATATTACACCAGTGATTGAGGGGGTGGATAGGGAGCCCAGTGGCAGGGGTACCGATTAAGCAGATTCTTTTATCCTAGATTGTTATGAGCTTCTTGAGTGTTGTTGCGGCCACAACCATCCAGGCGAGTGGTAAGCATTCCATCCCAGTCCTAACTTGAGCCTTGCAGATGGTGAAGAGGTTTTGAGAGGTCAGGAGGTGAGCCACTCGTTGCAGAATAGTCAGTCGCTGCTCTGCCCTTGAAGCCACGCTGTTATTAGGCCACAACTACAATACTGTGTGCAGTTTTGAATGCCCCATTATATAAAGCACATTAAAGCCAAAGAGAATATACAGTGTATATTCACCTGGATAATGGTAGGGTTGGGAAACTACACTAATGAGGGATGAATTGAAATATCACATATAATAGAATTTTTTTAAATTATGAAGGATTTTGATAGAGTCAATAAGGAAAGACTATTTTCTCTGATTGAGGAGTCAGTAATAAGTGGTCATTAATTTAAAATTGTCACTAAGAGAGTGAGGAGAGAGGTAGAGAGAAATCTCTTTCTGCAGAGGGTTGTTGGATCATGGAATTCTTTGCTACAGGGAGTGGTTGAGGCACAGACTGTTGCGTCTTTAAAGAAAGGATTGGATAATTATTTGAAGCAGAAGAAGGTACAGAGCTATGGGAAGAGAGCAGAGCTGCAAGATTAGTTTGGGATTGTACTAGCATAGAGCTGGCACAGACAGGATGGGCTGACTAGCTTCCTTCTGTGTCTTAAACATCTATAGCTCTATATGCCTGGTTCAATTAAGCTTCTAGTCAATGGTAACCCCAAGATGTTTCTAGTGGGGAAATCGACAATGGTGGTGCTACTGAAGGTCAGGAAGAGATGGTTAGGTTTTCGCTTGTTGGTGATGGTTATTACCTGGCACTTACATGGCACGAATGTTATGTGCCACTTTTCAGCCCAAGCCTAGATGTTATCCAAGTCCTGTTGTAGGCCACATTAGGCTACTTCATTGTAGGAGGAGCTGTGAATGGAGCTGAACATTAACATGTTCAAAAAGAGCTTATTTCTGATTTGGTTACACATAGCAACCAGAGCAATTCTTCCCCTTATAACTGTTAGTCAGAAGCCTTCACTATAAAAAGGATAAGCCAATCTTTTGTATTTTAATACAGCATCAGACTGTAATCCTTACACAATCTATAAATAGTGCTAAACTGGAACAGTTTAAATGGTATGATATTCAGAGCAAAGTTTCTACTTACCCACTGTGGAAATCAATCCATTGGGGACAATTTTTTGTTTCTGTTACAGCCAATACACGGATGCAAACAGGGCATAATGGAGCAAAAAAGTGGGAAGTCCCATTGAGTGTATTTCTGGCAACATAAATATCAGGGACAGGGAGTGTCCACTTAACAGGAAGCTTCATTTAAATGTTGAAATGCGGATGGGGATGTCCTGCACACAATTTCTTGATGTTTGTGCATGCAGGACACTCAGTATTAATTACATACATCTGAAATTGGCATCCAAAGTTGCTAGGGACTGGAAAAAATATGAAAGTTCATTTAAAGGGCACAGTAATATAAAGGAAGACTTTTTAGGTCATTTCTGGACTGTCTTCACTTTTTTTTTTCTTTGGCATTCAGATTCTCATAAGCCATTGTACTACTTTTTTTCCCTTCCCGCCGAGCACCATTATTGTCATCAATGGGTTCTTCAATGGAAATCTATCATCTCAGCTTTTTGGAGGAAAAAGAGGACGACCAACAAACAAGTTAGGCTGCATTGGAGATGTTGTGTTCTCAACCACTAGCCACCTTTGCAGATAGAGATGAACATACTTCACTTCAGCAGAATTAAAGCATGTACAAGCTCCTATTTGCAACGGTGGTTGTGACAGGAGACCCAATGGCACCACTAACATGTGGCTGACTGTTATGCTCGATGGTTCTTCAGAGACATCCCAATCATAGTATGCCAGGATTTACATGGTATTGCATAAAAAAGGTATGCCAGGGTGATCAACAGACAGCAAAATCAGACTGACCACATCCAACAAGATGCCACCAACCATATCTGCAGGCATTGTTGCACCTACCTAGGAAGTATCTTGGGGTCCAAGTCATCAGAGAGCCGGAAGAGGAGCTGTGCCATCTGCTGCAAGGATACTTGCAGCTACTGTGCAGCTTAGGGCTGGCACAGCCAGTAACAGGGCCTCAAACCTGCCTCTATCTCTTTTCAGGGCATAGTGCAGGGAAACATGGTCACCCTTTTTGTAAGCACCTATGCCGTGCCACTGCCACTTGCCAGCCATCAAATGGAGGTACAGGCAGTGGACAGCTCCATTACTGGTCTGCACTCATGCCAGCACATTGGATATCCTTTTCTTTCATTTTGACTGTCATTTCTCAGCCCTCTCCCCTTCACCCTTGGCAAAGACTGCCAATCAATTGCAATGCCTTTCCAAAGGCTGTAGGAATTTTTGTCCCCTATTCTGCCACTACACCTTAATTGTCTGCATCCCTTTAAATTTCACTATTAAACACATCCACCACTAGTGCACTATCTGCACATGCCCAAATCTGCATCTGGTGCTGTGAATAATTATGCAAATAGTCTGATCAACAAAAATTAAATGTTATTAGCAAATTACTGATGTGTCAGGATCTGCAACTTTCAGAACTGAATTATATCAGGACAGGAAAATCTGTGTGTACAGTTAATATTTTTTAAGGTAGCTGCACTATGCGGGTTCCATTTGCATGCACTGTAAACACTTGTCACTGTAGCCACATTTACAGATAAATGCTCAATCTGGGTTATATTTCATTAAATCAGAAACCTTTTAGAACAGAGATTAATGGCTGAATAAGACAGGTGGCTGTGTAAGCACAATAGATTCCACTGAATATGGTAATGTACTGCAACTACTTTTATTAGGTCAGTACGTTAGCTTAAATGCATAGCACAGTATTATATATATATATATATATATATAAAAGAACACTTGATTTAGTCTCTCTTTCAAAAGCTAAAATGTCACTTAAATGCCAGTGTTGCTGAGAAACGCAATTTTACAAAATGATTTTAAAGTATTTTTTCCCACAAAAGTGGAACTCTGACTTCGGAGTGCTCTTAATTCTTAACAATAACATGATCCAAATTTGGTATTGTCAAGAGGCTTTGTAAGATAAGGAAAGTTACTGTGAATAAAAATTTAAATAAACAGAGTTTCTTTTTGTTCTATAGCAAGGAACTTTTAATTATTTTGTTTCATTTTAGTTAAAGAAGCAGACAGAGTCTTTGATGCTATGGCAGATTAGTTTGTTGATTTAAGTTTCTAATTGCTGTATTGGTGTGAATAATGCAGGTTTCCTGTAATCTGAAAGAGCTAATTGGTTTATGAATTTTTGATTCATTTGCAACTGTCTAGTTACACCTTAGCTGAAAGAGCTGATTATTCAGAACTTCAGGGGCTCGAATTTAGCAGGCCTGCGGGTTCCCAGCGGGTGGTCCTCCGGGAGCGTGGAAAACGCGGACGGCTAATTGTGTGCGTCCCCCACGCGATCGCAGGATAATTGGACCCATTAAGCCCTGCTTCCGGGTTCTGCGCTCCCCAGCTGCGTGCCGGCCGGCTGCACATGCGCAGTACCGTCGACGCGATGTAGGAGCTCCAGTTAAAGGGGCAGTCTCCCAAAGCCCCTCCTGCTGCAAGCAAGAGGTCTAGGAGAATGGCTCAACAAAGGGGAAAGGCTGCGCCCCGTTTTTCAGATCTGGCACTGCAGCTGATGCTGGAGGGCGTGAGGAGGAGGAGGGAAACACTCTTCCCAGAAGATGGGCGCAAGTTCCCTGCCGCCGCAACCAGGAAGGCATGGGCAGAGGTGGCGGCGGAGGTGAGCAGCAGGGGCAACATCCCAAGGACTTGGGAGCAGTGCCGCAAGCGCTTCAATGACCTGACTAGGTCTGGCAAGGTGAGTACACCAACGCACCCTCCCACATCCCGTCCCCACCATCACGCCAAGCAGATCACAACCCCCTCCTGCACAGCCACCACTGCGCTCCATCAGCAATCCTCACAGCCACTCATTCACCATCCTCACCGTGCACGCAAGGACCCACCGTCCCTGACCCCACCCGAACACTACCACACACCCCAATCCCCATGCAATGGGATGGGCACGTGGCCCACGCTTCCTCCCATCCGTTCCGCGCCACGCTCAACCCAACCACACCGATGCTCGATGCGTCTCACGATGCAAGACGCACCCACTCACACATCTGTGTTTTGCCTTCACAGGAGAAGAGAAGCAAGAACAATAGGGAAAGGGCACGCACCGGAGGTGGGCCGCCGCAAGTGGTGGAGCTCACCGACGCAGAGGTGGAGGCGCTCGACCTCGCCCGCACGCGACATTGCCTGTCGGTGGCCGATGGCGAGTGTGTCGCTGCCGAAACGGCCGATAAGGGAAAGCTGACACTCAACACCCATGATCGCGAGTTACCGTCTCATCACCTGCCATCAGGCGCACTGTCAAGTTGGTCCACATGCCTCAAAGTGCCCTCTGTTCTCTTGCAGGTCCGTCTTTGGGTCAAGCGAGCGTGGAGGGCGATTCCTCAGAGGACATGGCGGTCTCTGAGGGTGCATCGTCACATCAGAGCCAACCATCCACCAGCGCAGAGACACGCACCTCGGTGGGTCCCCCTCGCCAACTAGTTGGGGTAGCACTTGGTGAGTCACCGCGCACGAGTGAGCATGAGCAGACCCTGGTGGCAGGGGCAGCCGCGGAGGGTCCGCGACGGAGGGAGCACTCATCTCCAGGCTCTGCTCAGCCGGACCCAGATGCTGAACCCAGGGGGCCACCAGAGAAAAGGAGAGTCGTCGAGGGCCACCAGCTAATTGCTGAGGTGCTGGCAGAGGTGCCGCGCGCATTGTCCACAATAGCGCAGGCGATGGAGGAGTCCACCTCCTGCATGTGGGCATTGGTGGCGCAGGCACAGGAGGGTACCGGCGACACAGTGTCGCGGGTAGGTGCGGGACTGTCTGCGGTGGAGGACAGGCTGGCCTCCCTCGAGCGTCACGCACAGCTCCACTTCGAGTCCTTGCAGGCCCTCACAACGTCTGTACGGATTCAGGGTGAGCAACATTCCGACGCCACCAACAGGCTGAGGGATACACTAGGGGTGGCCTTGCAAGGCCTCACACATGCCATCCAAACTGCCGTCCAGCAGGGTGGAAGGGGTGATGTGGGCCGAGGCCAAGAGAGGGATGATGGTGACCGGGGACATGGAAGCGGGGACGCCTCTCAAGGCGTCCCCACGTCCCACCCGTCGCCCACCTCTCAACCAGTACCCGCAATGGTGCCTCCTCTCCAGGTGGCCGAGTCTGCCCCTGCCCCGGTGCAGGAGGAGCAGTCTGTGGAGGTGCCCTCACGGGCACCGAAACCCAGGGGCCGTCCGCCAAAAGCATCTACCCGGTCAAGGCAAGAAGACGAGCAACCTGCCACTACCTCTGCTGGAGCCACAGGGGTAGCACCACGTAGGGGTTCCCGGAGAAGAATTGCAAAGGCCTTATAATCACAAAGGGAATACACCAGGGTGTTTATTATTTTGTACTTTGTTTCTTATATAATGTCACATTCCAGATATTAAATAGTCTATTCTCACCACTCCTGCCACCTCTCGTCCATTCTTCCGCGGCCTGTGCAATAGTTGCGTTCCGTGGAGGCCATCATGACGGCGAACACCTGCTGCCACCCATTGGGCACACTGCTGTGGGTGCAGGATTACTGGCAGCACTCTTCAGTGGAGGGGGCTGGTATGGCCGCTCGCCTGTGCAGGTGAGGAGATGCGAGCGCCTCGCAGTGTGTGACTCTAGGAGAACCGTTGACGTATGAGTGCCTCCCTGGCCCGGCGACCATCCCGGTGAGTCGCGGCTCGGCGCATGGGTCATCCAACATCCTCTGGCGCGTCCGCCTCCTCCGCCTCCTACTCCTCCTCCTCCTCCTCGCCCTCGCCTTCCTCAATGTGGGTGGCGGGTGTGGATGGGGCCTCCTCCAGCGGCACCCCTCTCTGTTGGGCCATGTTGTGCAGGGCACAGCAGACAACTATGATTCGTCCCACTCTGAATGGTGTGTATTGGAGCGCTCCCCCAGAACGATCAAGGCACCTGAAGCGCATCTTGAGAAGCCCTATGGTCTGCTCAATTGTAGACCTGGTAGCAGTGTGGCTGTCATTGTACCGACGCTCCGGCTCGGTGATGGGGTTCCTCAGAGGTGTCATGAGCCATGTGTGGAGGGGATACCCCTTGTCGCCGAGGAGCCAGCCGTTGCCGGCGTTGGGTGCCTGCAGGATGGGCGGGACGGCGGACTCCCTGAGGACGAAGGCATCGTGGCAGCTGCCGGGGTATCTGGCGCACACGTGTAGGAATCTCTGGCGGAGGTCACAGATGAGCTGGGCGTTCATGGAGTGATACCCCTTCCTGTTGATGAACAGCCCTGGCTCATGCGGAGGTGCCCGTATTGCGATGTGGGTGCAGTCGATTACACCCTGCACCCGTGGGAAGCCGGCCATGGCATGGAATCCAACCGCCCTCTCCATCTGGCTGCGCTCGTCCATGGCGAAGTTGATGTAGTGGGAGGCCCTGCGGAACAACCCATCGGTGACCTGCCTTATGCACTTGTGTGCAGAGGACTGACAGACCCCGGTGATGTCCCCGGTGGCACCCTGGAAGGAACCGGATGCAAAGAAGTTGAGGGCAGTGGTGACTTTGACGGCGACAGGTAAGAAGATGCTGCTTGGTCCATCAGGGAGCAGCTCGTCGTTAAGGAGGCTGCAGATGTCGGCGACTACCTAGCGATTGACTCTGAGCCTCCGTATGCACTGCTCCTCGGAGAGGTCCATGAAGCTGAGCCTCGCTCTGTACACCCTGTGCGGAGGGTAGTGCCTCCTGCGATGCATCTCTCTCTGCGGTTGCCCTCCCTCCTGCTGTGCAGGTGGGTGTGCCGCAGCACCGTGTTGGGGGGCCCCACCTCTCCGAGGCGGACGGCGTGGACTGCGAGGCTGCTGGGGCTGGTCATCCTGTTCGTCCTCCGACGATGTCAACGCACCACCCATCTGGCAGGTGTTGGTGTGAGGGGTTGTGCAGGGTAGGTGGGTGGGTCCTCGGACTGGGGCTGCTGTTTCGTGTCGGTCTGTCCTCTGGCTTGGCGGGGGTTGGTGGAGGGCAGGGGTTGCCCTATGTGACGCGGTGGCCTCCTGCGTGGGTGAGGGCTCTCCCCCGTGGAGCGCACCTTGGCACCTGCCACAGGCTGCTGGCTGCAACACGCCTGGTTTGAAGGGTCCTGTTTCCCCCAGTGTGGGAAACTGACTGCGTTGAACCTAAAATCCCACACTTCCTCTTTTGACAGCTGCTTCAGCTCATTAACTGACCACAACGAGCAAGTTAAGTACTCTCAAGTGGAACCCCGCTGGCTTTAATTGCCTGCGGGATTCCCACCAGCGGGGCTTTCGCGCGCAGCCCCGCACGTCAGCGCGGTACCCGGAAGTGGCCGGGATTTCGTCCGAATCCGGTCACGTGATCGGAGATCGGGATTTTCGGGGCCCCCCCGCTGGAAACCCGCAGGTAACCCGACCCTAAAATCGAGCCCCATGAATTCAGCGAATCTTCAGACTTTTACTGTCGGAATCCTGTCCATCTTTATTCTTGCAAAAGTGTATTTATTTGGATATTTGCATATGTAGCATGGTCAACTATATTTACAAATGAAAATTTGTTTGAAAGCTCATATCAGAATATTTAAAGAATTAAAAGCAGGCTTCTAGAGCAATTTTGGAGTTCTTGTGGCTTCTAATGATAGATGAGTTGGAAGATTTACCTTTAATACCTGCTTGAGGGAGATGGTTCAATTTGATGCATTATGTCGATACTAGAAGTCATATAAGACAAAGTCTATCGTACTCATCGTGCCAATAACCAGGACTTGGTATTCTTCAAACTAATAAGACTGTTAAACTGTTTCAGAAAGAGTTCTTACAAAGGGTAATTCACCCACCACACACTTATCTTGCTGTACTCGCATTGAGTACAAAAGCAAGGAAGTTATGAAAAAACTTTATAAAACACCAGTTCGGCCACAACTGGAGTATTGTGTCCAGTTCTGAGCACCGCACTTTAGGAAGGATGTGAAGGCCTGAGAGAGGGTGCAGAAGAGATTTACTAGAACGATTCCAGGGATAAGGGACTTTAGTTATGTGGATAGACTGGAGAAGCTGGGATTGTTCTCCTTAGAGCAGAGAAGGTTGAGAGGAGATTTGATAGAGGTATTCAAAATTATGAAGGGTCTAGACAGAGTAGATAGAGAGAAACTGTTCCCATTGGCAGAAGGGTCAAGAACCAGAGGACATAGATTTAAGGTAATTGGCAAAAGAACCAAAGGCGACATGAGGAGAAACTTTTTTACACAGTGAGTGGTTATGATCTGGAATGTACTGCCATCATGTCTGAGCGTTCAAAAAATGAGCCACTGAGCTTAATCCCACTTTACAGCACTTGGTCTGTAGCCTTGTAGGTCACGGCACTTCAGGTGCACATCCAGGTACTTTTTAAGCGAGTTGAGGGTTTCTGCCTCTACCACCCTTTCAGACAGTGAGTTCCAGACCCCCACCACCATCTGGGTGAAAAAAAATTTCCTCAGCTCCGTTCTAATCCTTCGACCAATCACTCTAAATCTATGCCCCCTGGTTATTGAGCTCTCTGCTAAGGGAAATAGGTCCTCCCTATCCACTCTATCTAGGTCCCCCATAATTGTGTACACCTCACTTAAATCACCCCTTAGCCTCCTCTGTTCCAAAGAAAACAACCCCAGCCTATCCAATCTTTCCTCATAGCTAAAATTCTCCAGTTCTGGCAACATCCTCGTAAATCTGCTCTGTGCCCTCTGTAGTGGAAATTACATCTTTCCTGTAGTGTGGTGACCAGAACTGTACACTGTACTCAAGCTGTGGCCTAACCAGTGTTTTATACAGTTCCAGCATAACCTCCCTGCTCTTATATTCTACGCCTCGGCTAAAAGAGGAAAGTATTCCATATGCCTTCTTAACCACCTTTTCTACCTGTCCTGCTACCTTCAGGGATCTGTGGACATGCACTCCAAGGTCCCTCACTTCCTCTACACCTTTCAGTATCCTCCCATTTATTGTGTACTCCCTTGCCTTGTTTGCCCTCCCTAAATGCATTACCTCACACTTCTCTGGATTGAATTCCATTTGCCACTTTTCTGCTCACCTGACCAGTCCATTGATATCTTCCTGCAGTCCACAGCTTTCCTCCTCACTATCAACCACACGGCCAATTTTTGTATCATCTGCAAACTTCTTAATCATGCCCCCTACATATAAGTCCAAATCATTAATATATATCACAAAAAGCAAGCGATCTAGTACTGAGCCTTGCGGAACCCCACTGGAAACAGCCTTCCAGTCACAAAAAATACCCGTTGGCCATTACTCTTTGCTTCCTGCCACTGAGCCAATTTTGGATCCAACTTGCCACTCTCCCTTGGATCCCATGGGCTTGTACTTTTTTGATCAGCCTGCCATGTGGGACCTTGTCAAAAGCCTTGCTAAAATCCATGCAGACTACATCAAATGCACTACCCTCATCAACCTTCCTTGTTACCTCCTCAAAAAATTCAATCAAAAGTTAGTCAGACACGACCTTCCCTTAACACAGGAGCACAGAGTACAGCTGAGAGTTTGGTGAGTGTGGGAATTTAAGGGTTAATCTCTTTTAAAATCTAGTGTAAATTGCTATCAACTGTTTAAGTTCAATTTTAAAGTTCAAATTTTTAAGTTTCTGTCAGGCTTCAGCAGAGAGAGCTGCTGTAGTTAGGTAATCGGTTAGCTGGATTAAGCTGGTTCCTGAAATAGGAGCAGGCCTGACTCATCTGAGTCACAAACAGTAGAAATACAGAGGCCTGTTGTGCAAACAGCACTGAGTGCAATGGAGCACAGCTGAGAGTTCGGCGAAGTGGGGGAAGGAGGTGCTGCCTCGCCTCGCCTCACCTTACTTTTTCCGCAGAGCGGCGGCGGACCTGAGCAGCGGAAGACTGAGAGTGGAGATAAAAACAGCAGCAGACCTGCAACAAGAGACAACTACTGTGTGATGTCACAGGTGAGGCAGGAGAGTCTGAGAGGTGAGCACAGTGTAAATGGAGAGACCGAGAGCGGGAGGAGAGTCTGAGAGGTGAACGCAGTGTAAATCTAAGGCAAGTCATGGCAGCACAGCTCGCACCTGTGATATACTCTTCCTGTACTATGTGGGAAGTCATGGACACTACCAGTGTCCCTGGCGACCATGTGTGCAGGAAATGTCCAGCTGCAGCTACTGGCTAACCGTATGTCGGAGCTGGAGCTGCGGGGTGAATTCACTTTGGAGCTTCAGTGATGCTGAGACTATCATGGATAGCACGTTCAGTGAGATGGTCACACCGCAGGTAAAGATTACGCAGGCAGAAAGGAAATGGGTGACTGCCGGGCAGAGTAAAATGACTAGGCAGGTAAAGCAGGAGTCCCCTGGCGCCATCTTCCTCTCAAACAGATATACCGCTTTGGATACTGTTGGGGGAGATGGCTCATCAGGGGACAGCAGCAAGAGCCAAGTTTGTGGCACCACGGGTGGCTCTGCTGCACAGGAGGGGAGGAAGAAGAGTGGCAGGGCTATAGTGATAGGGGATTCAATTGTAAGGGGAACAGATAGGTGTTTCTGTGGCCGCAAACGTGACTCCAGGATGGTATGTTGCCTCCCTGGTGCTAGGGTCAAGGATATTCTGGAGGGGGAGGGTGAACAGCCAGTAGTTGTGGTCCATATTGATACCACATAGGTATAAAAAAAGGGATGAGGTCCTGTAAGGTGAATTTAAGGAGTTAGGAAATAAATTAAAAAGCAGGACCTCAAAGGTAGTGATCTCAGGATTACTACCAGTGCCATGTGCTATTGAGTATAGGAACAGGAGAATAGACAGGATGAATGCATGGCTGCAGGGATGGTGTAGGAGGGAGGGATTTAGATTCCTGGGACATTGGGACCGGTTCTGGGGAAGGTGGGACCTGTACAAGTGGGACGGGTTACACCCGAGCAGGACCAGGACCAATGTCCATGTGGGGGTGTTTGCTAGTGCTGTTGGGGAAGGTTTAAACTAGAGTGGCAGGGGGATGGGAACCTGAGCGGGGAGTCAAAAGGGAGTAAAATTGAGAGCAGCAAGAGAGGGGAAGACCCAGGGGAAATTTACAATACAAATAGTACAAACAGTTGTTCAAGAACAAGTAAAAGGGAAGAGTGAAGAGCAGCAGAAAGAAAGTGTACTTTAGACACTGCAGATCAAGTGAAAACTAGAAGGCGTAAGGCGATTAACCCAGCATCAAAGCTGAAGGTCAGGCTGGGGTGTGTGGCCCAACTAAGAGTTCTATATACAAATGCATGGAGTATAAGGAATAAATTAAATGAACGACAGGTTCCAATTCAAATTGGAGGGTATGACATGATAGCTATTACTGAGACATGGCTGCAGGATGGTCAGGATTGGGAACTAAATATACCAGGTTATAAGGTCTACAGGAGAGATAGGGAAAATGGAAGAGGGGGAGGAGTAGCCTTAGTGATTAGAGATGAAATCACTTCAATGATAAAGGAGGATATAACGAGGGTTAATCAGCCAACAGAGACCTTATGGGTTGAATTGAGAAATAGGAAAGGATCCAAGACTATAGTGGGAGTTGTGTATAGGACTCCTGGCAGCAGCTCTGAAGTACTAGATTGTATAAATGCAGAGATTAGATAAGCATGTAACAAAGGTATGGTGGTCTTAATGGGGGACTTTAACGTTCACATAGATTGGGGAAAGCAGACTAGCAACAGTCAGAAAGGTAGTGAATTTCTTGAGTGTGTCCGGGATTGTTTTCTACAGCAGTATGTCCTAGAGGCAACAAGGAGGCAAGCCATACTAGATTTAGTAATGATGTGGAGATGCCGGTGATGGACTGGGGTTGACAATTGTAAACAATTTTACAACACCAAGTTATAGTCCAGCAATTTTATTTTAAATTCACAAGCTTTCGGAGGCTTCCTCCTTCGTCAGGTGAACGATGTGAAAATGAAAACCTCGAAATGAAATCGCATTTATAATTCACAGAACAATGCTTGGTGAGTACAGACAGTTTTTTCAACTGCCCGTTGCCAAGGCAATCAGTGTGCACAGACAGGTGTTACCTGCCGGGTCTCACAGAATATACAAATCACCAAAAAAAAAACAACAAACAAAAAAAAACAGAGATAGAGAGGTAGAAACATAGAAAAGACAGCAACTGACCCGTTATATTAAAAACAGATAACATTTGTTCGCTGGTGGGGTAACGTGTAGCGTGACATGAACCCAAGATCCCGGTTGAGGCCGTCCTCATGGGTGCGGAACTTGGCTATCAATTTCTGCTCGACGATTTTGCGTTGTCGTGTGTCTCGAAGGCCGCCTTGGAGTACGCTTACCCGAAGGTCGGTGGATGAATGTCCATGACTGCTGAAGTGTTCCCCGACTGGGAGGGAACCCTCCTGTTTGGCGATTGTTGCGCGGTGTCCGTTCATCCGTTGTCGCAGCGTCTGCATGGTCTCGCCAATATACCATGCTCTGGGGCATCCTTTCCTGCAACGTATGAGGTAGACAACGTTGGCCGAGTCACAGGAGTATGAACCATGCACCTGGTGGGTGGTGTCCTCTCGTGTGATGGTGGTATCTGTGTCGATGATCTGGCATGTCTTGCAGAGGTTACCGTGGCAGGGTTGTGTGGTGTCGTGGACGCTGTTCTCTTGAAAGCTGGGTAATTTGCTGCGAACGATGGTCTGTTTGAGGTTGGGTGGCTGTTTAAAGGCGAGTAGTGGAGGTGTGGGGATGGCCATAGCGAGGTGTTTGTCCTCATTGATGACATGTTGAAGGCTGCGGAGAACATGGCGTAGTTTCTCCGCTCCGGGGAAGTACTGGACGACAAAGGGTACTCTGTTGGTTGCGTCCCGTGTTAGACCTCCTCAGCAAATTACCCAGCTTTCAAGAGAACAGCGTCCACGACACCACACAACCCTGCCACGGTAACCTCTGCAAGACATGCCAGATCATCGACACAGATACCACCATCACACGAGAGGACACCACCCACCAGGTGCATGGTTCATACTCCTGTGACTCGGCCAACGTTGTCTACCTCATACGTTGCAGGAAAGGATGCCCCAGAGCATGGTATATTGGCGAGACCATGCAGACGCTGCGACAACGGATGAACGGACACCGCGCAACAATCGCCAAACAGGAGGGTTCCCTCCCAGTCGGGGAACACTTCAGCAGTCATGGACATTCATCCACCGACCTTCGGGTAAGCGTACTCCAAGGCGGCCTTCGAGACACACGACAACGCAAAATCGTCGAGCAGAAATTGATAGCCAAGTTCCGCACCCATGAGGACGGCCTCAACCGGGATCTTGGGTTCATGTCACGCTACACGTTACCCCACCAGCGAACAAATGTTATCTGTTTTTAATATAACGGGTCAGTTGCTGTCTTTTCTATGTTTCTACCTCTCTATCTCTGTTTTTTTTTGTTTGTTGTTTTTTTTTGGTGATTTGTATATTCTGTGAGACCCGGCAGGTAACACCTGTCTGTCTGCACACTGATTGCCTTGGCAACGGGCAGTTGAAAAAACTGTCTGTACTCACCAAGCATTGTTCTGTGAATTATAAATGCGATTTCATTTCGAGGTTTTCATTTTCACATCGTTCACCTGACGAAGGAGGAAGCCTCCGAAAGCTTGTGAATTTAAAATAAAATTGCTGGACTATAACTTGGTGTTGTAAAATTGTTTACAAAAGATTTAGTAATGAGTAATGAACCAGATTTAGTTAACAGCTTAACTGTGCGTGAACATCTATCTGTTAGCGTAAAATTTGGGCTGTTGGGTTAAAGGCAACAATGAAGTGACTATTGGGTACATGGCGGTGGTCTTTACCCTAAAACCACACTGAAATGCGCTTTGTGTAGATTAGACTAACCCTAATTAAAGCTTAAACATAACACTTGACTACTAATAAAATGGACACTACTAAACAAAATGGATTCTGTGACTGTGGGAAAGACAGTTAAAAGTGTTGAGTCTGTACATTCCAGAACTGGCTTACAGACTGGGAATACAAAAGACATTTCACAACGAACTGATAAAACTATAGAACCAGACTGCGTGAAACAAAGGCATACTGTCTTAAGGTGATAATAGTTGTTCGGACTTAATTGGTTAATGTGTAAACTGTCCGTTGTTGCTGTGCGGACTTAATTGGTTAATGTGTGTAATCAAGATTAATGATGTAAAAGCTACTGAAAATCTGTATTTCGAAGGTGTAAAAAAGCATGACAACCATTTTAAAGTTGAGAAGTTAGCTGCGTGCATTGCGGAATGTCCAGTCTTCTCCCAAAGCTTTGTCCAATAAACTGCATGTTGAATCTTTAAGTCTGACTCCGAGTGGTGCTTTTTTCCCACAACAATTGGCGTAGTCGGCAGGATCTCACTACTGGTGAGCTGATCGGTTGGCCTCGATCAGCGAACTGGAATAGAGATCATTGAACTGTGGGAGTCAGACTAAGCCAACAGTGCAGTTAACACGGGGGGGGTAAGTTAAGAGAATTTATGGGACTGTTGGGTATAACTAAGAGCTGGTTGCTTGTGCTGATCGACTAATTGTGAAGCACGAGTAACCAGAACCATCCGGTACCAAACTCTGTAGTGGCGAACAAACGCAGAGATTAGAGCATAAGTTAAAGCATATGTTAATTTACGATGTGTATTGTCTGATCATACAACCTCGAACCGAACCCCATGGGAGGAAGCGCATTACCAAACTGGTAATTGTGGCCGTGAGTATATAGTTGCAACTGAAAGTAAAATCTGGAGTGGAGTTCGGGCTGGGATTTCAGAAAGTTTAGAAAGTTTGGGAGGGAAAAGTAAGTCTGGCGTGACCGGCAGTGACCGGTGATTACGGCTGGCTGTACACCAGCAATACCGACAGTGATCGGTGATTAAGTACCGGCGAAGTCCCGGGGCCAGGACCCGAAAGTTTGAGAGAAAAGAAAATCCGGCGAGAGGCCGGGACCCGAAGGAGAGATATAGCGAGAGGCTGATATATCAGAAAAGAAAATCCGGTGTGAGACCGGGACCCGAAAGTTTGAGAGAAAAGAAAGCCCGGTGGGTAGACCGTGACCCGAAGGATATAGCGAGAACAGAGCACGATAGTAAAGATGACAAGTGAACAACCTAGATGGGGACCTGCAGGTTCCCTTATTGAAAAGTATATGACAGATAGACACTCGTTGATTAAGCAGATGCAAAAGGATGGCTGGGATATTTCTCAGACCTTAGAACAACAGAGAAAGTGGATAGACGGGGAAAAGAAGGATAAAACAAAAAAGGCGGGTGTATTACTAGTCCACCAACAAGCTGGAACCTTAGGGAATTAGAAGGCACCTCCACTAGAAAGTGGAGCGAAGATAAGGATAAAATTAGGGAATTAGAAACTAGGATAAGGGAATTAGAAAAAAGAATCAATTAAAATGTTTAAAAGACAGAGACCCGGAAAAGAAAGGGTGTACTGTCTCTTTAAAAAGCCTGTCCTGATTGTGAGTGTTTTTTCGGTGTTGTGGGCCACGCCCCTTCTTACTGCGTCTTACGTGTTTATGTATTTGTTTTGTCTTGTGTTTAATTCTGAGATTGCTGAATTAAAATTGGAGTTATTGAGGTTAAGTGACCGATTAAATTCTGATTCTTATAAAATGTGAGCATGTCAAATTCCAGACATGGGATCTTCTAAAAATTGGCATTTTGAATTTTTATCTTGTGATTGGCTGTGGTTAAAAAAAAATAACGGGACAGATAAAAAAAAAAGCTAGCTGGTATCACCGTGATAGGAAAAGTCGGAAACCTGGAACAGCTCGGAGAGTTGGTCACAATCATACCCACTAAAAGTATGTAAAAAAAAATGAATTGGAAAGCTATAGTTGTGTATGACGAGCAAATTATAAAACTTACGAAGACTAACTATAAACTAAAATGTACGATGGGAGATGTTGTTTCCCGGTATGAATTTAAAAAAAAAAAATTTTATGTGAAAAGTACGTTGACATATGCTTAGAAAAGTTTAACCTTCCCAAGGACACCGATATCTGTTTCCAATTCACCAAGACAAAATGAGGTTTTAATTGTAAAGAAAGATAAAGTGCAGATTTAAAGAATTACAAGTTACAATTGCAGGATGATCTCTAGTTATAAATTAAACTGATCTTCGAAGCATTTTGTGCTATTGTGATTGATTAAACACTATGATTAAAATAAATCTCAAAAATAGTGTAAAAAGATAAAGTGAAAGCAATCCACAAATGTGAGAAGTGAAAAAAAAAATCAGTCAAAACTGTGTGAAGAGAAATTTTGATTGTGGAAACTTAATCTCAGATGGAGTAGTATCAAATTACTCCTACCACAAGAGCAAGTTAATGTTAACCCCTTCCATCCCAAGAAGCCAGACTATCATGCCAAGAGCAGTTCAAACAGATAGAAATGACCCAGTCGGTTGAGAACTGTCTGAGGCTAACCATTACACAGATGAACATGAGGTAACAATTGATATAGGTTATATTATTAAAGTTGACCCAATTACTTGGAAATGCCAAAGGCACCCAGACAATGCTACAGTGGAAAAAAAAATTGATAAGAAAGAAATGTAAAACAAATCGTATCAAAAGAAAGCATATGTTAGACAATTGGAAGTCCATTACTTGAGCTGTGTACTGACACAGGGTACTAAACGCCTATCAGTTTTACCCCGCCACAGTATGATAAGGAACTTCGACAAGTTCGGGGGCTATTCACGAATAATAGATACAATACAAATCTGACCAACGAGGGGAGACCTTCCCTGACAAATTATATAACTCGCGTTGAGAATGCTAAGAAAATTCAACAATTATATCAACACCTCCTAACTCAAGTGTTAAAACAAAGCGAGACATGGAATGGAGGTGGATAATCGTAAAAGAGATAGATTTGGACATCTTGAAAACACGGAGATTAGGACTTGGAGTTAGAAATTCCAGTCCGCAGTCCCACGTACATCTGTATGTGGGAGACACAGTGTTTATTTCAGACAGGCTGCGTGCTCCAGAGAGAGAGAGAGAAAGAGAAAGAGACTAGGCAATTCCTCTCTCCTGTTTTGTTTTCTGATTTGGTTTCGGGTAAAGGGATTATTCCTTTGGACAAAATAAATAATAAAAGATGATTTGACAAATTAACCCCTTGGACTCTCAAGAAGAGCCGCAATGGATTTTCTGTGTTTCTTTTAAAATAGGTGACCCTGGTTTTTGGGACCACATGAGTGTTGATGTTGCAGGATTACCAATTACAAAGTTACGATGCAACCTTTGCTGGACAAATTTGGTGCATGAAACGATCCAGTGATGTTAAAGATTTAAGACTTTAGCTGCAGACATCAGCAGATACCAAATGTCACAGCGTGGTGATATCAACCTGATTCTCTTCCTTTGAAAACATTTTGATTTGTTTTGTTTTAACCCATTTATTGTCTTCTGAGACAGAGTGCTCGAGGTGGGAAGATATGGGAGTTACATCCAAAAAAAAATTATGAGCACTTCATCTCTACTATAAAAACCACAAAGCCTGGACATAATTTGTTTCTGAAATTGGAATTGATAAGAAAAATTTATATGAGTTGCTATTCAAGCACTCGAGGGAGAAAAATTTACTGGTAATTTAAGGGGATAATCAAATTATATTTTAAAATAAAAGAAGTCCAGTCTAAATGGTTCCTATTGATTGCTGTGTATCAAGAATTCTTTTCGAAAAAAAAAATTTTACATTGACAAATCTTGTCAGTCCAACAATACTGCTCTCAAGTTGGGATAATTGTGAAATGATAGAAGGGACTCGGGCACAATGTAGTGGGATATTTTGGGAAATAAAAGCGGTTCAAGAAGAAATTACGTAAAATAAATAAATTTTGGGATATTGGAGTTGACTGTAAATATTGTATCGGACAGTAACATTGATTTCGTAACATTAGATTAAAAGGTCAGAGATTTAGGGTCTCGCATTAAAGATATATTTTTTAAAAAATAAATGAAAACACAGATAAGGAATTGTCTGAGGATCAAATACTGATCATACATTTGCACAGGATAGCTACAGTGCTAGAAACACATGCCCAAACCATTAATAAATTAATAAAAGAGGAATAACGTATCTTAGCAGGCGGCTGCTAATGACATCTGCAGTACATATGGTAACTGGATTGTGGAACAGACACGAGAGAACCTAGCCCAGATACAGGCAGGGGAAGTACCCTTATGAATAACGAATCAACAAACTGAGGGTGAGCCTGACCTGTGGGCATGATGGAGGTGGTACCTCCAAGCGGCTGTTACCAAACAAGAACATCACCCCTTGCCAATTCAGGGCAATGGTGCGGGTGTACCCCACTCAAGTGGAGTGTAAACCTGACGGAGGAGGGCTCCTAGGGTTGGTACTAGCAATAGTGGTAATGGCACCCGAAACCCAAGGACGAGAGGTGTAACAAGAATATTGGGGTAATGAAGGACGGAATGCACATATCCCATCACAATATGTTACCATATGCTGAAAAAAAAATATTTAAAGGGAATTTGGCTGGAACAAAATTAAAAGTATGTGTTATTAAACATGCTGTCACTGTATGTCCACATAGTGTTCGACACAGCCCAGAAGCACAGGGTGGGATAATTTATAACAGAAATGCGTATGTGCCGCCTCAACAGCCGAATAGCATAAAGATAGGGCACTTTGCACCCAAAATCTGTAACATGTAACCTGAGAGTTACGGGTTAGGCATACGCACAGAACATCATGGAAGTTAAATACCCGAAAGGCTGTGTATTAAGTGCCGGACCAATGTTGCATGGACTTTATCGGTATTGGTCTCTATGATTATTAAGCCATGGGTGCGGAACTTGGCTATCAAACGACGGCCTCAACCGGGATCTTGGGTTCATGTCACGCTACACGTAACCCCACCAGCAAAAAGGGGGAAAAAAATTATATGTTTTTTAATATTCTCTCTCTCTCTCTCTGCCATTTTGAGTTTCTTTCTGCCTGCCTGTGTAATCGACACAATGTATATCCAGTGTACTGGGACGTGCTGTTCTCCGTGACTGGCCTGTTTGAATAACAACGACACCTTTTGATTGGTGTGATGCTGTCCCAACATAGTATAAGATATGCGATTTGAGAACCTTTTCACTCATTCATCTGACGAAGGGGATAATCTCCGAAAGCTTGTGATTTTAAAATAAATTTGTTGGACTATAACCTGGTGTTGTAAGATTCCTTACAAAGATTGGTGACATTGTAAGCAGTGTAGATGGAAACATAAAATTACAAAGGGATATTGATAGATTAAAGGTGAATGGGCAAAACTGTGGCAGATGGAATTCAATGCAGACAAATGTGAGGTCATCCACTTTGGATTAATAAAGGATAAAACAGGGTCCTTTCCAAATGGTAAAAAGTTAAAAACAGTGGATGTCCAAAGGGACTTAGGGGTTCAGGTACATCGATCATTTAAGTGTCATGAACAGGTGCAGAAAATAATCAATAAGGCTAATGGAATGCTGGCCTTTATATCTAGAGTATAAGGGGGCAATTTGGCCTTGGAGGGAGTGCAGCGTAGGTTTACTAGAATGATACCCGGACTTCAAGGGTTAAGTTACGAGGAGAGATTACACAAATTGGGGTTGTATTCTCTACAGTTTAGAAGGTTAAGGGGTGATCTGATTGAAGTTTATAAGATATTAAGGGGAACAGATAGGGTGGATAGAGAGAAACTATTTCTGCTGGTTGGGGATTCTAGGAGTCGGGGACACAGTCTAAAAATTAGAGCCAGACCTTTCAGGAGCGAGATTGGAAAACATTTCTACACAAAGGGTTTAGAAGTTTGGAACTTTCTTCCGCAAACAGCAATTGATACGAGCTCAATTGCTAAATTTAAATGTGAGATAGATAGCTTTTTGGCAACCAAAGGTATTAAGGGATATGGGCCAAAGGCAAGTATATGGAGTTAGATCGCAGATCAGCCATGATCTTATCAAATGGCGGAGCAGGCATGAGGGGCTGAATGGCCTACTCATGTTCCCATATTAACAAATCCATGCTGACTGTGCTTGATTACTCAGTGCCTTTCTAAGTGACCGTTTATCCTGTCCCTCAGAATTGATTCCAATAATCTGTCCACCACCGAGGTTAGACTTCCTGGCCTGTAATTACTCGGTCTATCTTTTTAAACAATGGTACAACGTTAGCAGTCCTCCAATCCTCTGGCACTACGCCTGTATCCAGTGAGGAGTGGAAAATGATGGTCACAGCCTCTGCTATTTCCTCCCTTGCTTCTTTTAACAGCCTGGGATACATTTCATCCAGTCCTGGTGATTTATCTACTTTTAAAGATGCTAATTTGCTTAATACTTCCTCTCTCTCTAAGTTTATCCCATCCAATATTTCACAATCCTCCTCAACTACAATATCTGCATCATCCTTCTCTTTTGTGAAGACAGATGCAAAGTATTCATTAAGAACCATACCAACATCTTCTGCCTCCACAACAAGGTTACCTTTTTGGTCTCTAATAGGCCCTACTCTTTCCGTAGTTATCCTCTTGCTCTTAATGTATTTATAAAAAATCTTTTGGTTTTCCTTGAGTTTACTTGCCAATATTTTTTCATGCCCTCTCTTTTGCTTTCCTAATTTCCTTTTTTAATTTCACCCTGCACTTTTTATACTTCTCTAGGCTTTCTGTAGTATTGAGTTCTCGGTGTCTGACATAAGCTTTCCTTTTTTGCCTTATCTTACCCTGTATGTTCCTTGACATCCAGGGGGCTCTAGATTTGGCAGCCCCACCCTTTTTCTTTATGGGAACATGTTTACTCTGCACCCCTCGAATCTTCCCCTTGAATGCCTCCCACTGCTCTGACATTGATTTACCTTCAAGCAGCTGTTTCCAGTCCACTTTTGCTAAATCACTTCTTAGCTTAGTAAAATTGGCCTTTCCCCAATTGAGAACTTTAACTCCTGTTTTATCTTTGTCCTTTTCCATAACTATGCTAATCTAACTGAATTATGATCACTACCAGCAAAACTCTCTCCCACTGATACTCCTTCCACCTGCCCAGCCTCATTTCCTAAAAACTAAATCCAGAACTGCCCCCTCTCTTGTTGGGCTTCCTACGTACTGGCTAAAAAAGTTCTCCTGAATGCAATTTAAGAATTTTGTGCCCTCCATACCCTTCACACTGTTTGTGTCCCAGTTAATATTAGGGTCGTTGAAATCCCCTACTATTACTGTCCTACTATTTTTGCACTTCTTAGAAATTTGCCGACATATTTGCTCTTCTATCTCCCTCTGACTATTTGGGAGTCTATAGTATAGTCCCAGTAGTGTGACTGCCTCTTCTTTGTTCCTTAGCTCATCCTCATTTGATGATCCTTCTAACATATCATCCCTCCTCACAGCTATAATTGTTTCTTCAATCAAAATTGCCACCCCTTCCTTTTTTATCCCCTTTTCTTTCTCATCTAAAAACCCTGTAACCAGGAATGTTGAGCTGCCATTCCTACCCCTCTATAGGCCATGTTTCTGTAATAGCTAAGATATCGTACTGCCACGTGCCTATCTGTGCCCTCAGCTCATCTGCCTTATTCACTATACTCCTTGCATTGAGGTATATACCTTTAAGCACTGCCAAACTCACTTGCTGTTTATGTTCTAACCTTTGCTTCCTCTGCCTTCCTAAGTCATTTACTAATTTTCTGTCTTCAATCTCCAGTTCTGATTCTGTCCCATCTGAATCTACACTCAGGTTCCCATTCCCCTGCCAAGCTAGTTTAAACTCTCCCCAACTGCACTAGCAAACCTCCCCACAAGGACATTGGTCCTGGCCCTGTTGAGGTGCAGCCCATCCAGCTTGTACAGGTCCCATCACCCCCAGAACCGGTCCCAATGCCCCAGGAATCTAAAGCCTTCCCTCCTGCAGCATCACTCCAGCTACACATTCATCAGAGATTACTACCTTTGAGGTCCTGCTTCTTACACTCTTTCCTAACTCCTTAAAATCTTCCTGCAGGACCTCATCCCTCTTTCTACCTATGTCGTTGGTACTGATATGGACCATGACCTCCTTGATCCTGGCATTAGGGAGGCAACATACCATCCTGGAATTGCGTCTGTGGCCGCAGAAACGCCTGTCTGTTCCCCTAACTATAGAATCCCCGATCACTATTGCTCTGCTGACCTTTCTCCTCCTCTCCCCCTCCCCCCCATACAGCTGAGCCACCCATGGTGCTATGGTCTCAGCTATCAAAAAGGAATTTGACAAGTATTTGAAGGGAAAAAATTTGCAGGGCAATGGGGAAAGGATGGGGGAGTGGGACTAGCTGGATTGCTCTTGCAGAGAGCCGGCATGAACTCGACGGGCCGAATGGCCTCCTTCAAGCTGTAACCATTCTATGATTCTACTTACAGGTAGTTGCCGTTCCTTTTCTAGAACAACTAGGACTTGACGCAAGATCTTCCTCCTCACTGCCCGATTGTCAATACCTGTAAGATACAGCAAGTTAGTACTTCAAATAAACTGCACTGAACAATATAGACCTGAAATTACAAAATTCCACTCCTAGAGTGGCATTTCTCTTGATAGGAACACTGATCAGAGATTAGGGTGCTTGAGGCCAGCTTGCCTGACTCATGACATTCCCTATTTTTTAGCCATTAAAATCAATGGACAGAAAGTTGAAAGCACCACAAATCGGATGTGTTGACCTCCAAAACACAGATCTCTGATCTGCCCTCCAACACTGGGAAGAGTTTTTCAGGAGTTTCAGGATTATGTGCTTTTTAGTCAGTTTCCTTTGATTTATTATTGTGCTGTTCTCTACTGGGTGATCCTATATTAGGACCTGATACATGAGTTAATAAAATGTAAAAAAATGTGTTACTCTTTCTAGCTTCAGGAATAATGTAAGGAATCTTACAACACCAGGTTATAGACCAACAATTTTATTTTAAAATCAATGGACAATTTAATGGCTAAAAAATAGGGAATGTCATTGATTCACTCACCTGACGAAGGGGATAATCTCCGAAAGCTTGTGATTTTAAAATAAAATTGTTGGACTATAACCTGGTGTTGTAAGATTCCTTACATTTGTCCACCCCAGTCCATCACCGGCATCTCCAGTGTTTCCTTCCCAACAGTCTATTTGTATGTTAGAAATTTTTTATTACTTTGTTTCATTTTAGTTAAAGAAGCAGACAGAGTCTTTGATGCTATGGCAGATTAGTTTGTTGATTTAAGTTTCTAATTGCTGTATTGGTGTGAATAATGCAGGTTTCCTGTAATCTGAAAGAGCTAATTGGTTTATGAATTTTTGATTCATTTGCAACTGTCCAGTTACACCTTAGCTGATTATTCAGAACTTCATGAATTCAGCGAATCTTCAGACTTTTACTAGCTGACTGAATTGTCGGAATCCTGTCCATCTTCATTCGTGCAAAAATATATTTATTTGGATATTTGCATATGTAGCATGGTCAACTTCAGTTACAAATGAAAATTTATTTGAAAGCTCATATCAGAATATTTAAAGAATTAAAAGCAGGGTTCCAGAGCAACTTTGGAGTTCTTGTGGCTTCTGATGATAGATGAGTTGGAAGATTTACCTTTATTACCTGCTTGAGGGAGGTGGTTCAATTTGATACATGGTCGATACTAAAAGTGATATAAGACAAAGTCTATCGTACTCATCATGCCAATAACCAGGACTTGGTATTCTTCAAACTAATGAGACTGTTATACAGTTTCAGAAAGCATTCTTACAAAGGGTAATTCACCCATTACAAACTTTTCTTGCTGAATTTATGTTTTTTATATTTTGAACTATTAATTACCAAAGTTATTGTTAAAATCTATCATTAATATATTAAGTATGGTAGGTAGAGCACAAGTTTCATCAAAAACACTTTATAAGTACCCACATCAGCAAAGTGATGGAAGGTTTCGTTGACAGTGCTATCAAGCGGCACTTACTCACCAATAACCTGCTCACCGATGCTCAGTTTGGGTTCCGCCAGGACCACTCGGCTCCAGACCTCATTACAGCCTTGGTCCAAACATGGACAAAAGTACTGAATTCCAGAGGTGAGGTCAGAGTGACTGTCCTTGACATTAAGGCAGCATTCGACTGAGTGTGGCACCATGGAGCCCTAGTCAAATTGAAGTCAATGAGAATGAGGGGGAAAACTCTCTAGTGGCTGGAGTCATACCTAGCACAAAGGAAGATGGTAGTGGTTGTTGGAGGCCAATCATCTCAGCCCCAGAACATTGCTGCAGGAGTTCTTCAGGGCAGTGTCCTAGGCCCAACCATCTTCAGCTGCTTCATCAATGACCTTCCCTCCATCATAAGGTCAGAAATGGGGATGTTCGCTGATGATTGCACAGTGTTCAGTTCCATTCGCAACCCCTCAGATAATGAAGCAGTCCATGCCCGCATGTAGCAAGACCTGGTCAACATCCAGGCGTGGGCTGATAAGATAACATTTGCACCAGACAAGGGCCAGGCAATGACTCTCTCCATCAAGAGACAGTCTAACCACCTCCCCTTAACATTCAACGGCATTACCATCGCCGAATCCCCCACCATCAACATCCTGGGGATCACCACTGACCAGAAACTTAACTGGACCAGCCACATATACTGTGGCTACAAGAGCAGGTCAGAGGCTGGGTATTCTGCGGTGAGTGACTCACCTCCTGCCTCCCCAAAGCCTTGCCATCATCTACAAGGCACAAGTCAGGAGTGTGATGGAATACTCTCCACTTGCCTGGATGACTGCAGCTCCAACAACACTCAAGAAGCTCAACACCATTAAGCACAAAGCAGCCCACTTGATTGGCACCCCATCCACCACCCTAAACATTCACTCCCTTCACCACCGGCGCACAGTGGCTGCAGTGTGTACCATCCACAGGATGCACTGCAGCAACTCGCCAAGCCTTCTTCGACAGCACCTCCCAAACCCGCGACCTCTACCACCTAGAAGGACAAGGGCAGCAGGCACATGGGAACAACACCACCTGCACGTTCCCCTTCAAGTCACACACCATCCCAACTTGGAAATATATCGCCGTTCCTTCATTGTCGCTGGGTCAAAATCCTGGAACTCCCTACCTAACAGCACTGTGGGAGAACCGTCACCACACGGACTGCAGCGGTTCAAGAAGGCGGCTCACCACCACCTTCTCAAGGGCAATTAGAGATGGGCAATAAATGCCGGCCTCGCCTGCGACGCCCACATCCCATGAACAAATAAAAATAAACAGTACCTGTTACTACTCTTGGTAGTGCTGTGATAGGTATTTTCAGTGTTAACAGTGTCATTCTTCCCTGTCATAGCCTTTGTCACACAATAGCTGCCATTTTATAGTGAAAATATATTACTCTGTAATTGTGCAATGTGGCCACTGGGTTCCCAACGATAGCTCAAAATGCTCCCTGAAATTTTTTTCAGCACCATTTTTTTCCTCAAATTTCTAATATCCAAAATAAGGATTTAAACAACATTTAAAAAAAATCAAAATTACCTATTTCACAATAACATAAATAAATTTAACCAATGAGTTGTCTTTTGTGTCTTTTAAAGGCAGCTCAGTGGATACACCCCTCGTTATAAAATAACGAAACGTCTGACTAACTATAAGCAATGCCATGGGGTATCTACTAGTAAGATTACATTTGTTGTGCGTGTCATGGACTCCTAATTTGGGCATCACCACCACAACACACAGTCACTCCTACAACTGCACTGTTTTACCATTAGCTGGAGCTTCATTTTCACATGGTTTTCAGTGTAGGGCCGCACTATTTTCCAGCCTGAGTCTCCAGCACATCCATGGAAACCTGTTGGGAGGCAGACCTCGGACAGATTTGCAGGAAGGAGTGCCATTAAAAGGACAGCATATTTTACAAGTGTTTTTGACCTTTTAAAGGCCCTCCTTCTTATTTTTTAAAAAAATTCCAGCTGGAGTTTTGACTTTCAAGAGCCTTCATTCCCATTATTGGCACCAGAGGGTTTTCTAGTATCATAGAATCATACAGCACAGAAAGAGGCCATTCAGCCCATCATGCCTGTGCCGTCTCTTTGAAAGAGATATCCAGTTAATCCCACCCTTCTGCTCTTTCCCCATAGTCCTGCAAATTGTTCCTCTTCAAGTAACGTAGGAAGTCTTGAGCTGATATGATCAGAGGGAAAGGTACTACAAGAGATACCAGGCTAGTCAAATTCCCAAGAAGTGCTCCATGTCCCCCTGTCAGCACCTGCATACCCTCACAGAGGCAACATACCTTGATTCAACAGACATTGTGTGGCTACCGGCTTCTCTTCCCAAAAGAAATCCCGATGGCATCATTAGGAGATGTGAAGGCCTGACTAACCATTCTGCTGGAAGGCTTTACAGAAGCACCCCAATCACAGCATGTCGTACTTTACTTGGCACTGCATGAAAGACGGCCTGTTAGCGTGATCAGCAGCCAGTATTTGGCTGCACCTGCCAAGATGTCACCAGCTACTTCAGGACCTAGGTCAGCAGAGAGGCAGTAGCTAACCTGTGTCATCTGCTGTGAGGACACCTGAGGCTAGCATGGAGCATAGACCTTGCACATGTGTAGGGATAGTAACAGTCTTGAAATTTGGCTCCACTGCCTTGCAGGCATGCTGCAGTGCTGACCCATGGGCTAGGGCTGTGCTCACCTCACAATCATTGCATGCAGTATCACTTCGATTTGAGCAGCCATTAAAGAGAGGGCCAGGTGCTGGACTGCACCAGTGCTCGTCTGGAGACTCCTGTCTTTCCCTTCATCTTGGCCTGGCAAATCTCAATCCCCTGGACCGTCAGCTATTGCTGAAAAATTGCTGATGGGTTAAGATGCCTTTTAAGGCTCTCCACAAGCTTTCTGAATTTTTATCCTTCCCCAGCAAAATCTCCCTTTAAGTTTGACTCATATACAATTTTCCCCTCCTATCAGTGGTGTCATTCCTACACCTTTCTGAGTTTCCACCTGGAATTGTGAATATTATGGAAATGAGCTTAGACTGGAAAACGGAGTGCCTTTTGCACTTGAGATTCAGGCAAGAGAACCTTCACCACACGGACTGCAGCGGTTCAAGAAGGCGGCTCACCACCACCTTCTCGAGGGCAATTAGGGATGGGCAATAAATGCCAGCTTCGCCAGCGACGCCCACATCCCATGAACGAATAAAAAGTCTCAAAGCAGCATAAACTAAACTAGAACTGAGTTACATCTGAAGACAAAAAATGACCATTTACCTGAATTAAGAAATTTCAACTAGTTGCACAGCTAATTTCCAGTTCTAAAAAAATAATAATTTTAAAGAATTCCTGAAATTACATCTTGCCTGGAAAATTAAAAACATTGTTAAATATCAGAAAGGTTATATGGGGAGTTATCAGGAATACCTACTGCTTACGAGCTTAACTAAAGTTTCTGCCTTTCGCTCGTGATAATTCTTCCGATGTGCCAGAACTGTATTTTGAATGACAGCTGGTGTCATAGAGAAATCATCTCCTGTCAAGAAAGCCGGAATCTGGTTGAACACTGTCTTACTGGTCCCATGAAGACAATGATCTATCTGTTCTAGGCAACCTTCCTGCTCCCATTAGAAAAGACAGATAGAGAGCAGCAATACCCAACTACATCCTATGGGCTTAGGCAGAAACAAAAATTCCAGATATTCACTATAAATAGGCTACTCCATAGAGGAGGGGACTTTAGGAGAGGGGTCAGTTATATTTGTGGGTTACTATCCAGGGCCAGTTTGTACTAAGAGATTGTTTCTGACTTCAGGAAATTGTGCAGTCACAAAAATACCTTTCTCATGTTGCCTGAATCTTTGGCAATTAGGATGCTGTTTTTCTCCTTCATGTGGTTTTATTTTATTTTTCTACAGTGCAGTACCGAGGGAGTGCTGCATTGTCAGAGACAACATCTTTTAGACAAGACAGTAAACCAAGTTCTTGTCAGTGAAGTGGGCACAGAAAGATCCCATGATACTACTTGAAGAAGAGCAGGAAGTGTTTCCAATGTCCTGGCCAATATTCCTCCTCAATCAACATCACTGAAACTAGCTAGTCATTCGTCTCATACGCTGTTTGTGAAACCTTTCCATACATAACTTGTGGGTTTGCCTACCTGACAACATTGTATATATTTCAAAAATAGCCCACAGGTTTTATGGTGCTTTCGGATGTTCTGAGGAAGCTGAGGGGTGATTTGATTGAGGTGTACAAAATTATGATGGGCCTAGATAGAGTGGATAGGAAAGACCTATTTCCCTTAGCAGAGGGGTCAATAACCAGGGGGCATAGATTTAAAGTGATTGGTAGAAGGATTAGAGCGGAAATTAGGAAACATTTTTTCACCCAGAGGGTGGTGGGAGCCTGAGAGGGTGGTAGAGGCAGGAACCCTGAACTCGTTTAAAAAATATCTGATGTGCACCTGAAGAGCCGTGACCTGCAGGGCTACGGACCAAATGCGGGAAAGTGGGATTAGGCTGGGTGGCTCGTTTCTCAGTCGGCGCGGACACAATGGGCCGAATGGCCTCCTGTGCCGTAAATTTTCTATGATTCTATGACATAATAAAGTGCTCCATTAATCCAAGTTAATTCATTGATTCTTTCTTTTCAACATCTTTTGTTCCTTTTTAATTTCGATAAGCTACAAATAATGATGGTCCAGCAGGTGTAATCAGCTTGATACAGTTACTTTAAGAAGTACCTATACTGAAGTACTTGTTAAATAATTGTGTAATCCCAGCTTCTCAATGGTTAGGTATGGAAACTAAAGGCTATATCTTGCACATTGGTTGCGCTGGATAAAATTCACTCCTATGAATTCAGCCAGTAAATCACACTATGTGAAAGACATATCCTGGGTTTGCAGATTATAACATTTCCAAAAATGAGTGTTTTGTTCATATCATGCATATAAAACAACCCTTTGGCTGGGTATTTCCTCGGAGCATCTCCCACACCACCGGCATTACTGCTCCAGAAGTGTGGCGGAAACCCCGTTTACACGCGTAGACTCGGTTTCTGTCACACTTCTGGCAAAGTGGAAGCAGCTCCGAGGAATTTTCAGCCTTTGTTTCTACATAGTGTAGTGCCAAAGACCATTGCCAGCCCCCGCTCAATCAGCCCCCTCCCTCCCATTCACTTTGCACCCTATCCCAGGACCTATCTGAGGGCCGCTGCCAGTGACAAAATTGAAATCCTCTTGCACAATGAGATTTTTCTTTTTTCTTGCGATTTTCTCTCCATCCCTCCTTACTGAAATATACATAGCAGGAACCCTGTGGTACTCCACCCAGGAGGCCATTATTTATGTGTGAGCCTTGAACATGAAGATCAGTAGGCTATTTGATCCTGTGGGGAATTACAATAAACCCAACGCTGTCCTTAGCTGGCGTCCACACTTCCATCAGATGTCACTGGATAACAACCAGGAGCAAGCACTGGCTGATTTTTCCCTCCCCAACCCAGCAGTGCTTAGGCCAATACAACTGTGCCAGCTAAGGCCAGCTAGCTCAGCACAGATCAGGAGTTTATCCTAGGACCACCTTGGTTTATATAGTTTGGTTACTAACTGCCTTAACCAGCTGAGCCATAGCAGGAGCCGTTAAAGACTAAAGATAGAATGGTTATTCATAGTGATATTTTTTTTAAAAGGAGTAAATTAATTCTAGGACTTTCTTTAGCTATTTTTTTCAAAGTATTATACAATCAATTAGTCACCCTTTAATTGTTCTGTATTCAGTCTGGTTGGCCAGGCTCTCTCACAAAGCAAACAATATTAAATTACTTACTGTATATAATTATTTTTCATTTTCAGGTTTCTCGTGACATATGAAACTAACTACACATTTCCCCTGAACAAGTTCAAACAGACACAACAATACTGTAAAGAAATCAGTTACTATAGCAATGAAAAATAATCCTTGGCAAGCAAGCATCAGTTGTTCACTTCTATGGAAGCTAATGGTTACCAACAAAGATATTTAATCCCCAGAGTTTTGAACATATCTAAAAATAGCATATCCTTACAAGAATTATTTCTGTGATATAACTCTACACAAATGAAAAGTGGCAGAGAAGAAAATAGAACAATGTTCTACTAGATGAGTTCTTAATTGTCATCACTTTCAATTGTAATTTAAGCTATTACTGAATTCCAACATAAAAAATGTATTCAAAGCAACAATCCTTAATTCTACAACTGAAGATGCACTGATTAAGAAGTTGAAGGAGAAGTTTAAATAAAACTGCCTAAAGAATTACATTGCTTTATCAAATAGAAATACTCTACTAAATATTTCATATACTGAGAGTATTGGGCTGAAGTTACACCATTTTTCAATTTAGCATATCAGTACTATTTGAAATTTCTTTTTGCTATGACGTATTTATTTTATCTCAAATATTTCCAGAACTTTTTCCAATTCAATGAAAATCGGCTACTTTTGATCATTAAGGAAAGAGCAACATTTTTTGGTAAAGCTGGCATGTGACCAGCTTTGAAATGCAATTGTGAGAGGACATTTTATTGGTAGCTTAATTGGCAGACCATGATGAAGAGGTACAGACGATCAAAAGTTGCATCAAAATATTGTCAAGGAGATGATAATTACCATGGGAGCACACAAATATTTTATCCTAGCTATGTGGAAAACAGTAATTAGCAAGAAAATGAATTTACACAAAAGTTAATTTTGAGGTCCTGAACCAAAATGATCTTTTAAAAAATCTAGGTGATTTATGGGAGGATTTCCAGTTGAAGTGACCCGATTTAAAATAATGTATAACTAAAAAGAGCCCTGCAAAGCAGTTGGTCTATTTCATTTCTATGTACAATAGAAGTCAATTCTACATAGTAATCTTTGTATTCTATTTTACATTTCTCACAAAATTATTATTTTTGATGATCTGTTTACACACATTTTATACTATTACAACTATAACATAGCAAACAGGGAATAACAGATAGAGAGAACTATGTTTTAAGGTTGCAACATACTTGAGAGCTTCAGATGATATCATGAACCATTACAGTAAAGACTCTTAAGATTTGTACTGTTTATCTTATGACCGAAAGCGACGTGAAGTAATAAATCTGTGGCATGATTTATTTCTTAAATACCTTCTTTCCTCCGCAGTAATCTGTAGACATAAAAACAATTATGCTGGTCCTCTGTCGAAAGATCTAACTGGTCTGTGAGAACCACATAGCTATCAAATCTCAGCTCTGATTGGTCACAGGTACCCTCTTGCAATTCAGCGAGTCCAGAATGACTTGTGTGTAAAATGGAAATGTTGCAGGGTGTCCTTCTGATATTGGAGCTTTGGGGAGAGGGGAGGCTTTTCAAAGTCATCACTGACTACAAACCCCAAAAATGTCATCCTACTAAATAGTCAAATTTGACCCTACTTGTAATACACTTTGAAAATGACAGTAAATTAATTTTGTCTCAAATTTTACAGCACCCAATTCTAAATGTGAACCTAGACAAGGTAGAGCAGCCCCTGACTGCCTTTACCTGACAACTCCCACCACCTCCCTCACTACTCCCCACGGTCACCATCAACAAAACATCTGGATCCTGAAATGCTACATACAACTATGGTATAAAATTCATGATTTAAATATGTGCCCCTGAAAATGCCATGCAATTAAAATGGATACGTGTAGCTGCATATAAATCATGGTTAAAATTAAAAAGAGGGAGAACATGAGCAAAAATTATTTCAATCCTAAAAGCGAATGCCAATAGCATGAAGAATGCAACTTCCTATGTTATCAGCTGTTGGCAGAGAGTACACTGTTAGCCCCAAATATGCAGCAAATAATCATTTTCATGGCATCAGTAATGGGCATTTAGAAATTATTCAAGCTTGCCTGTACACTGGTATGCTGTGATGAACAGAAGTTTTCTATACAAGTGCAATTATATTTGAGCAGGAGATCTTTCAAATCTCGATGCTGTTCAGCCACCTCTCTGTGCCATTCCTTGAATCGTCTGGCAACTGATACTAGTTTTTAGAGCTAGCTTTATTTTTACCTCTTGCGCATGAAACCATACGGAGAAAAATTCGATAAGGGTCCGTTTTGGACGGTGTTAGCACGATGCGCTACCACCTCGTGCCCGACGGATCCTACAGACAGGACACAAGTTTGGACCCAAGGGAGCACTTACCTGCAATCGGCGTTCCTTTCCAGGCCTTGTACATGGAATCAATACAATTTGCACTTTCCACCACCAGAGGGAGCTCAATCTCTTAAAGGGAGGATGTTTCTTAGAAATCTCCTAAAGGTAGCTGGTACCTGTTATTTGCTGAAAATAACAGTCTACTGTCTGCATGGAGTCTGAAGAGAGATCAGACATCGTACACGTAAAACAGAGATGCAGATCCTATCCCTATGTTTACACACTGATGAGATGTGTTAAAACATTGAATAAAGGTTGCGCACCACTAAATCCCACATCCTCCAATCTGCATGCCAAACCTCACCAATCTGCCGATCTGAGTTGGTACCAGGCCTGCGAGAGTGTGTGCACCAAGGTTCTCTGCTGATGCACTAGAGACCTTGGGTGGATGAGGAGGACAGAAGGAGGGACATCCTATATCCGAAGGTGGGTCAAGAGGCCCTCCAGGCATATACTCAAAAGACAGTGGGAGGCAACGGGGGACGAAGTCAATGCCAGATGCACAGCATCATGAACATGGATGCAGTGCAGGAAGAAGTTCAATGCTTTGACATGAGTGGGCAAGTTGAGTGAGGTCAACTGTCAAGTGGCGTCTCCTACCAACTGCACCACGCACTACACCCCCCATCACCCACATACCAATAAACTCTTTCCGTCAGTACTCAACTCTTCCAATCAGGTGCTTCCTCTCACCCTTACACATTACCGCTGTTTCAAGCCGCTCACTCACAACTCACGGGCCACACACACTGGCAGCTATTCTACCATGACAGTCACATCACCCAGGCACACGTCCCGCTTTCTTGCAGGAGAAGGTGGTGCATATCAAGAGGCAGCAAGTGGCAGTGGCATTTAGCCCCTTGGGCCTGTTCCACCATTCAATGAGATCATGGTGGACCTGTGACCTAACTCCATATACCCACCTTAGCCCCATATCCCTTAATACCCTTGGTTCACAGAAATCTATCAATCTCAGATTTAACATTCACAAGTGAGCTAGCATCAACTGCCATCTGCAGAAGAACATTCCAAACATTTCCCACCCTTTGCGTGTAGAAGCATTTCCTAACTTCACTCCTGAACGTCCTGGCTCTAAATGTTAGGCTATGTCCCCGCGTGCTAGTATTGAAGTCTGGGAGACCTCCAAAAACAGTTACAAATGTCTCGACGGCCAGAGGCAATAACCGAGCCACTAACCTGTAAATCCTGCATGGTCCCTTTAAATAGCACTGATGGGGTGGGTGGGGGGGTCCTCCAGGCATTCTAACACACATTCAGATGGTCGGGGTTAAGACTGTGCGTTGAGTTGAGCGTTAAGTCCCAAAGTGGTGTCTATCACTTTAAATCAGCGTTGCACACTGATTGTAGCCATTTTCTCCCTACTTTACATGATTCCAACGTTTGTTATCTGCGCCTGCGCAAACTCCGATACCAAGATGGCGTCTGGCGCATGTCACGCAGGAAACGTACGTGCACATTCAAGATGCCATGTTAGATGTCGGAGAGGCCGTGTAGCACTGAAACAATGGGCACTACACGGCCCAATTTAGCACCTATAGTGTCAATAGACCTTAAAATAAAAGCAGATAATACTGGAACTACACAGCAGGTCAGGCAACTCTAGCACTACAGCAAATAATCTAGGCTCACACTTCAGTGTGACACTGGGGAAAGGGTGCATTTTCAGAGATTCTGGGGTAGAAATTGGACCTTGTTGCACCTGTTTTATGGGTGTAAAATGGGCACAATGAGACCCAATTTTGAAGACTAAAGTCCTGCGCCCCAAGAATGCCTGAAAACGTCCATGTCAAATTTGGGTCAGGCTATTTTTCAGGCATCCGGCGCAGCCACCTGCAGTAGGCATTGGGCCCCTTTCATAGTATCATAGTATGGTACAGCACAGAAGGAGGCCATTCAGCCCATCGTTTGAAAGAGCTATCCAATTCGTCCCACCCCCCCGCTCTTTCCCCACAGCCCTGTAAATTGTTTCCCTTCAAGTATTTAGCCAATTCCCTTTTGAAAGTTACTATTGAATCTGCTTCCACCACCCTTTCAGGCAGTGCATCCAGATCATAACTACTCACTGCGTAAAAAATGTTTTCTCATGTCGCCTCTGGTTCTTTTGCCAATCACCTTAAATCTGTGTCCTCTGGTTACTGACCCTTCTATCACAGGAAAAAAATTTCCATATTTATCAAAACTGTTCATGATTTTGAACACCTCTTTCAAACCTCCTCTTAACCTTTTCTGTTCTAAGGAGAACAACCCCAGCTTCTCCAGTCTCTCCACATAACTGAAGTCCCTCATCCCTGGAACCATTCTAGTAAATCTCTTCTGCACCCTCTCTAAGGCTTTGACATCCTTCCTAAAGTGTGGTGCCCAGAATTGCACGCAATACTCCAGTTGAGGCCTAACCTGTATTTTATAAAGATTTAGCATAACTTCCTTGCTTTTGTACTCTGACTCTATTAATGAAGCCAACGACCCCATTTGCTTTTTTAACAGCCTTCTCAACTTGTCCTGCCATCTTCAAAGATTTGTGAACATACACCCCAGATCTCCCTGTTCCCGCACGCTTTTTAAAATTGTACCATTTAATTTATATCGCCTCTCCTCATTCTTCCTACCAAAATGTATCACTTCACACTTCTCTGCGCTAAATTTCATCTGCCATTTGTCTTCTATTTCACCAGTCTGTCTACGTCCTCCTGAAATCTGTTACTATCCTCCGCATTGTTTATTACATTTCAGAGTTTCATGTCATCTGAAAACTTTGAAATTATATCCTGTATGCCCAAGTCCCAGGTCATTAATATATATCAAAAAGAGCAGTGGTCCTAACACCGACCCCTGGGGAACACTACTGTATACTTCCCTCCAGTCTGAAAAACAACCGTACACCACTACTCTCTGCTTTCTGTCCCTTAGGCAATTTTGTATCCACGCTGCCACTATCCCTTTAATCCCATGGGCTTTAATTTTGCTAACAAGTCTATTATGTGGTACTTTATCAAATGCCTTTTGAAAACCCAAATACACAACTTCAACCACACTACCCTCATCAACCCTCTCCGATTTTTCTTAACAAATCCATGCTGACTTTCATTTATTAACCCATACTTTTCCAAGTGCCAATTAATTTTGTCCCGGATTATTGGGCTCTATTTTAGCACCCGCTATCGGGTGCGTTCCTGGCGGGGGGGCCTCCGAAAATCGGAGAATCCCGGCGCGTTACCGGAGCCCGCCCCGAACCCGCGCACTTCCGGGTTCCCCGCTGACGCGCCAGCGTTCGCGCGCAGCCCCCGCTGGTGGGAATCCCGCAGGCAATTAAAGCCAGCGGGATGCCACTTGACAATATTTATTTAGGTATTTCAGGTCATTAACTGACCTGATTAAGGGACTATGTGGGATTTTAGAACAAAGTGGGACTGTTTCCCACACTGGGGGAAACACTCCCAGGTCAAATGGACGTGTTGCAGCTGTCAGCCTGTGGCAGCTGCAAAGGTCCATTTGACAGGTGGGGGGGAGACCCTCACCCATTGCAGGAGGCCACTCTGTCACTTGGGACAAAGTTTGGCCTCCACCACCCTCCTCCTGACAGTCAAAGTCACCAACCTGCACACTTACCCAGGGGTCCGGAGACATGTACCTACCTTGCGGACCCCCTCAGATGTACATCTTGCGTAGCTGCAGTCATGACCTCCTCGGAGGGCGAACAGCATCACCAGCCTTGCCATCCACCTCTGACACGTGGAGCTCCACAACAGAGTGCTGTGACACATCCACCTGCACAGCAAGAGGGAGGGCTACCGCAGAGAGAGATGCATCGCAGAGGGCACTACCCTCGCCACAGGGTCCACAGACCGAGGCTCAGCCTCCTGGACCTCTCTGAGCAGCAGTGCACACGGAGGCTCAGAGTCATTCGACATGTAGTCGTGGACATCTGCAGCCTCTTTCATGCCGAGCTGCTCCTGGCTGGCCCGAGCACCATCTTCTTACCTGTCGCTGTCAAAGTCACCACTGCCCTCAACAACTTCTCCTCCGCATCCTTCCAGGGTGCCACCGGGGACATCGCCGACGTCTCTCAGTCGTCTGCGCAAAAGAGCCCTGCAAATACACCTACACCCACTCTGCAGTGACACAATGGGTGGCATCAGTTGTGGGTCCTCATAGTGATCCTCAGGAGCGGACATTATTGCACAATCCAGACAGGATTCGCAAAGACATGGCAGTAGTTGTGTCAATATAATATGTGATGTGAGTTGTTCAGAAATTCAATATAAGTAACACCCATGACAAACCCTCAAACACCCTTGTGCATCCCCTTCATGCTCACGACACGTTTGCCTTACGCTGCCTACTGCACATATGTGATGCATGCCCTGTGGCTGCAGCACAGGTAGTGGCAGGTTGAGTGAGGCTGGCCGTAAAAGAGGTGCATGAGAGGGTGAGTATGAGAGAGAGCCATGAGATTGTATGAGGATTGGGTTGAGTGGTAGTGGCGGGATGAGTACTGGCGAGGTGAGTAGGTGCAGGTAAGATGAGGATGAGGTTTGAGTGGGTATGAGGGGTGATGTGACAGAGTAGTGTTGGCAGTGCTGAAGGAGATGTGGGGTGGGGGCGGTGATGTGGCAGACGGAGTGTAGGGGAAAGACTACGTGTACTCACTTTGGCTGACCTACTGAGGTCATTGGAGCGCCTCCTGCACTGTATGCAGGTGGGCGATATATTGGTTGCGCTGGTGACCTCCTCTGCCACCTCGAGCCAGGCCTTCCTGGTGGCAGAGGCAGGCCGCTTCCTCCCGCCCGCCGGGAGGAAGATCTCTGTCCTCCCCCTCCTCCTCACCCCATGTATTGATACCTGGAGTGAGGCATCATTAAACTGGGAGCAGCCTTCCCCCTTGGTTGCTCCATGCTGTAATTTTTGCTATTTGTTGCAGCATGTGTCAGTGGAGGACTGCCCCTTTAAATAGAGCGCCTCCAGCTGACAGATCCTACTGAGCATGCGCAGCCCGCCCGACGCGCAGATCAGCAGTGGGGAACCCGGGGTACCAGTTAAGTGGATCCAATTAGTGGATTGGATGCTACAATCACGCGTGAAACTGACTAGTTTCACCGGGCGCGTTACCCACGCGCCCGATGTCCCCCCCGCCGAGAACCCGCAGCCCTGGTAACATCGGGCCCATTGTCTCTAAAAGTTTCCCCACCACTGACCTTGGCTGATTGGCCTGCAATTATTGGGTTTATCACTCTGCCCTTTTTGAACAGGGGTGTAATATTTGCAATCCTCCAGTCCTCCAGCACCATCCCCATATCTAAGGAGGACTGAAAGATTGTGACCAGAGCCACCACAATTTCCACCCTTACTTCCCCCAGTAACCTAGGATGGATCCCATCTGGACCAGGTGACTCTTCTACTTTGAATACTGCCAACATTTTAAGTACCTCCTATCTATTTTTACCCTATCCAATATCGCTACTACCTCCTCCTTTACTGCTACGTTGGCAGCATCCTCTGATGTGAACGCTGACGCAAAGTTTTCATTTATTACCTCAGCCATGCCCTCTGCCTCCATAAGATGATCTTTTTTGTGATATTTTATGAGGGGCCTAGCGCCTCAGGGAAATTGATCTCCCCTCAGCCAATCAAGTGTCAAGCTTGCTCCATTCAGGTTTTCTCGATGTGAATGTAGTCTAGCCATGGCCGCTACCAAAAAGGCAAGTATTGTGTTTTTTTAAAAGATATTGATGTAGAGCAGAAGTACTCCTCCTGCGTCTACAGCACTCCTACAGCTGCTGCCAGCTGTGACCGGCCGCCCTTCCGCTGTTTCACCGCGATCATTTAGATGAGATCGGAGAACCAATTTCTAGTGATCCTGGGGCCTCTGTCTTCAGGCACAGGGAAATGATCCCTGTGCCCATTTGGCACCTGAAAACTGGCCTAAATGAATTTCTAGGCTGCTCTCTCAAATTAGATATAAAAGTGGGCCATGCCTGTCCGTTCTGTTTTTACATTTCAGTTGGACATAACAGATCCCTCAATCTTACTTGAAGAGCAGGAAGTTCTCCTAGCATCCTGGTCAATGTTCTTCTCTCAACCAAAAATGGATTAAGTGTTCACTAACCTCATTGCGATTTGTGGGATCAGAATGATACCTTGTCTTACGGCTATTAGTTATCAGGACAAGCTCAGGAAACTGGGGCTTTGCTCATTGGAGAAGCTTAGATTTCGAGGTGAGATGATTGAGGTATTTAAAAGGTTGAAGGAAATAGATTCTGTTCAGGTAGATAGGTTATTTGAGGCAGATAAGGAGAGAGGACTAAGGGGCATCAGTGCAAAATAAGAAAGCACAGCGTTAGATTGGACACCAGGAAGTATTACTTTTCGCAGAGCATCAGCAATCTGTGGGGTAGATTGCCAGGACTTCTGGTAAGTATGGATTTGCTACAGGCATTCAAAAGGGAGCTGCATGAGTTCCTGAGAGTGCAAGGCATCTCAAATCAGAATAGGTGGCTGTGGGTTAACTGTAATGTGATAACAATTGCTGCAGCCTCCCAGAGCTTGGTTGATGGCCTTGAAATTAATGGAGTAAAAATTGGACAGGTTCTATAAAGGGTAGCCAATCTGCTCTGCCAGATTACCATCCATGTGGTGAAGATGAAAATCGCTCCCACTGTCTCTTCCTTTAAACCTCTCAGTTTATTCTTGCCCTCTTCACCTGCTACCCCTCAATTCAACCATGCTGTCTTCTCCCATTCCCTTTCAAGTTGACACTCTTTCCCTCCCTCGGTCTCAACTCAACCTGGCACACTTTCCCTCCAATGCAGAATTATTTGTCCATCTCACCCTTTCAAGCTGGTATTCTTCTTCCACCAGGTCAAGCTGGCACTCCTTTTCCCCCCTTCACAACTCCCTCAGTTTAAGCTGGTACTCTACACCCCTTCCCTCGCCAATTAGTTTGCACTGATATTCTCTCCCCCCCCCCCCCGCCCCCCTCCCCACCACAGTTCATGCTGGCACTTTCTCCTCCTTCAGTTAATACCGGAGCTCTTCCTCTCAGTTAATGATGACGCTCTCCTTCCTCCCCCATCCAAAGCACCACTCCCAGCTTCACCCCTCAGCACCGCTCAGTGTCTGTCCCCTTCCCTCTATCCTTCATTGTCATCCATTTCTGCCTTCCATTTCTCCTCCTCATTGCTATTCATTCCCCCCTTCTCTTGCCCCTCTATTGCTTTCATTCCCTCCCTCCCTTTCTCTCTCCCCCCTCAGTGCAGCTCTTACCAGAGTTCTGTTGCTTGAAATGATTCCAACTGCTGGATACTGTGGATGGGAACTTCTATTCTCATGAGACTTCTATTCTCCTGCCTACAATATACAGGGCTCAGAGCCACTTCCATGAATGGTAGGAGCAGTGCTGATGGGAGAATGGTCCGGTCCACACTGATTTTTATCAGCAAGTGCTGATTTGCAAAACAGACCTGCAAAACTCACAGTTGTGAAGTATGACCTTAAACACTCCATTCTACCATGTCCTTATGCTAACATTTGTTTGTACAGGGTCAGGTTCTCAATATCTGGACCTATCTGAAGATGTCTGCCAATACAGACTAAGATTCCCAAAGGACGCCATAAAAGAACTGTGTTTGGGGGAGGTCTAACCTCCCCTTTCCTCACTCCTCTATTGCCTCCATGCCCATAAGTTCAAGAGTCTCTCCTCATAAGCAGCAACGTTTTGAAACTTGAAGAACCCTCTCCTGTCTGCATGCACTGAGCCTTCTCATGGAAGCATATATGAAATGAACACATTGGAAAGTGGTATTGAAGAGAAGATGTGTGACACCCAAATGCCCAGAGCACTAGCTGCCTTCTGTGCGTGTGCGATGGTTGGCACTTTGATATGGCTACATTACACACTGCCATGGAAGAAAATGAGCATGACTATGCATTTGCAAAGATCACCAGTTGGCATAATTCACTGTACTCGCCCTTGGTGACACACCCAGTTCACAGCGAAGACTGGTAAAGATGCTTTGCAAGACAACCTATTATGATGCTGCACACTTTCCTGGACATGGTAGCATTGACCAAAAATATTTTTTGTTTATGAGCTCCCAGTTTCAGGCCACAGGTAAAGCCACATTGACATGTTTAGTTACCTCCATCTATGCTGCTCTGGTGGCCCTCCCCTCTGTATAAGGTTTCTCTTTGGTGAGGAATTTCTTGCAGCAGGATCTTCAATGTTTGATTGCTGAATAGGGCCATTCTGCCCCCAGCTATTTTTTGCCCCGAGCACAAGCACTAACTTAAGAACAGCCAGCAGCTGTGTAAAAGTTGCTGGCATAGGAAATCCTGCCCTTTCCCCAACCTTGGCACACTCCCAACACATGGCAAGCTGGAAACATCACTAAACTACGTAAATGAACTGACCTCACATTGTAATCTGACGTCTGCCTGTTGACCCATCAGCCCCTTGCATACATTTGAGATTTGCATCTCAAGTGCAAATATATTTGCATTCAAGTTGGCTCAACTAAGTTGTATATTGCAATTGCACCGACGCCCTCTACATTATATATTCTGTTTGAGAAAGCGCATGAAATAAGATGAACATCACTTATGCAATTTTGCATGCATACCTAGAATGAAAATAAAGCAGCGATATGATAAGCATTAAAGTCAGTTTGGGGAGTTGAAGAAATTATTCCACACATCTTCACTTGGTTATGAATGTTCCTACATTCACCTACACAAAATACTAAGATATTATTCATTTGTAGTACTGGTTAATTTAACAAATTTCAATTGGGTTCAAATTGTTTCTTAGGTGTATTAATGCCTAGGAATTATATATTTTTGTAACTAAATACAAAGAAGTAGTACTGTCATCAATATTAACATTCTATTGTTTTGGAGACAGTAAGAGACAGGCAACTATTAACAAGTTTAATATCCATTTGTCCAAAATACACCTTGTACTTCTTGTTTGTTTTCTTCCTACCCTCCTGTCCTGAAGGTATTGATTCCTTGCTAGGTTACAGTTCTCACTTGATATCCACACATGATCACTTCCAGCAGGGGTCTCTGGCTAGCAATCGTGAGCTAGAGAAATCCTGGTGGATTTTCCTCCTTCCTAACGTAGGGGCCGATTCTCCTGGTAGGGAATGGAGAGTTAAGCAAACAACCCATCTGTGTAAAAAGGAACTTTGTTACGGAAACAGCCCAGAGAATGATCTGCTGGACAAGAGAAGAGGAGTAGGCCATCCAGCCCTTCGAGAAAACAGTGGAAGGAATGGGTTGCCTCATATGCCATTAGGCACAGAAGAAAAGAATCACCTAGGGGCACTGAGGCTAATTGTAGTGTCGCTACGGCCATATGGGATCAGGTAACTTAGCATATACAGTGCAATGAACCTGGGACCTTCCTAGTCTGCACAACTCAGCTACTCACTGCCCAAGCCATCACAAAAGCTCTGGGAATGATAATTTGGTTGCCCCAATATTTAGTATTGCATACTAGTAACCAAATTTACAGTATATAGCAATCACATTAGTGATATGGTGTTAGTTAAGAAGAATGATTTTTTGTGAAATATTGTCATTTCCTTATTAATATTGCATATGCTCTTCCTACTTATATTTTGTTCATTCTTTCAAAACTCTTCCACATCTGTAGGTTTGTCCTAAACCAAATCCAGAGGAATTTAAATGCATGTTTCAATGTACCAAAATAAGATACTTTTCCTGACCCAGCATATTAAAATTATATAAATATTCCTTGTAGTAATATAATTTGCTAATTATAAATATATGAATTATAACAAGTGGAAACTAAAACAAATCCTTTTCATGCATCAGTTAATTAGAATAGTAATAACTATTATCACAATATTTTGTTAATTGTATTTGTATCATAAATTATTGATAGGTAAGATTTCAATCTTAAATATTATGCTTTTAAACAGCTGTTCTAAAGTGAAGCAACATCTAAGCTCAAGAATATGCTAAATATCTACTTCATGAATGGTTCCCAGGAGTACTGTTCAAACTGCACTTTTACATTTTTATTGCAGTTTCTCCAGAAAGACTCACCACCAGCTTCACTAAGAACAACAGCATGCTTGACAGGTTGTAAAAATGTCCTCAGGCAAAGGCCTTTGCAAGCATGCCACAAATCAGAATATAACAAAGAAAAAAAGACATTTCCCAAGTAAAAAGAGTAGACGGGAAATTGGTTTAGGCCCATTTTCAGGCACGGAATGGGCAGGACATTCACAGTGTGTCCATGATCACGTGGGTGCAAAGAAATCGCCAAATTGGCCCACCTTCCTCTTTTGCCCAGAGTAAGACGGGATGCCTGCGCTGCTCGCGCTGTTGATTGCCAGTTCTCCTAATGAGCGCGGGAATATTGGGCATCCTTGACGCCATTTAAAGGCAGTCAGCACCTCTTAATGGGGAGGTGCACTTTAGCTGCAATCAGCTGCAAGTACCAATTAAAAATGGCAGACAGGGGAGAACTTGGAAGGGCCTCCTGTTTTTTGGAGGTGTTGGTGAAAGAGGTTGGCAGGATGAGGGTTGTCCTATTTCCTTACAGTGGCAGAAGTTTCTCCATGCAAGTTTCTCGGCAGCAGCAGTCTGATATGACATAGCGGGGTGAGCGCAAGGTACGTTGCACCCAGGACATGGCTCCAATGCAAAAAGAAGTTCAATGATCTGACAAGGGCTGCTAAGACTCATAACTTATATCTCTCATTACTTGTCTGCTTAGCCTTGTACTACCTGTAGCATCAGCACTCAGAACCCTTCCCTCCCATGCTTTCCATCACTCTCCTCCAACCGCTGCAGCACACTTCACTCAAACTCCTTTTGCTGCTACTGCAATACTCTGCTATTGTCCTCACTATTACTTTCCTCACCTCTATACTTCTGTGCCATCTTTCACACACCTCTTACACTAGTGTACATTTCGCAAGTAAAAAGACATACATATCCTTACTACATCTCATTAGGCTACCACTAACACACTGCCTTTTGTCTTGCAGGACAAGCTAGCATGCAATATGAGGGAGCATGTCAGGACAGGACGAGAAGGAGAGTTCATCCATGTGCTGTCCCCACTAGAAGACCATATAATGGACAAGTGGATAGGGGCATCAGGAGAGTGGTGACTGACGAGGCTGGAGGACAAATCCCGCAGAGTTTTCCATCATCTTACCCTCGTTCCCTCCTTACCGATCTCTAACCCTCACACACGATGCATGAAAAAGAGTTGCTGCTTTGGGCAGTCACTCATCTGTTTTGGCTTGCACTTGCCTCTAAATGCAAATCCTTGTCCCTCTCCATTTCTGGTCCAGAAGTTCAATAGGGCTCTGAGGGAGCAGAGGAAGAGGAGGGCAGCATACCAGAAGGTGAAGCAGCTCTCAAACTTGCAGGCACCAACTCAGAGATTGGCACCCCCTGTAGTTCAGAGGGTAGGCCAGAAGGGTCTGCAATGGGAAATGCACCCAGCACGAGATAGGACAGTCTAGGAAGCAGCTCGCTGAATGGAGAGCTCACATCCTAGCCTTGCTGCAGAGTTCCCCCCCCCACCCTCAAATGTCCTGGGTGCAATGCTTCTTGCACTTACCTGCTCTGCCACATCAGACTGCTGTTGCCGAGGAACTTCATATGCTGTATGAAGTATAGCATAAATATTCGACTTCACCACATTGATTAATGGTAATTAAGTCAGCTTAATGCCTGATTAAGCACATTGGCCAAAATGTCAGAAGTGTAGCCCCGATCTATTAAAGATCACTGGCAACAAGACAAATCACAATTCTATTTTACAGAATGATCACATTTCCCATAATCCTCAGAATTACAGAATGAAATATGACTAACCAATGCTCCTAAAGAGAAATGACACAATACATCATCAACGCCCAGCATTCTCGGAAACTCAAAGTATCGTCAATCATAATAATTCCCTACAATCCTGTCCCTTTTCCTTCATTCTGTCACAATCAATAGTAACGGACAGGGCAATTTCAGAAGAATGCAGTAAACATTCCACACAAACATTTACATAGCTTAATTTCAGTGCCTGCATGTGAGAGATCAGCTGACATACATTAAACAATCCCCCTCAATGTCTACTTACACAAAAAATACTTAAATTACATTTTCAATAGGTTCATGCACATACTGATCTCAGGGCTATTGTTTGCTTTGTATACCTACAGTGTGAAGGGGCACCCTCAGTTACCCAGCCACAAACATTTTTGTTGATCACCTTGTGTTGACCAGAAAATATCTCTGCAGAATTCTTGTGATAGTTTGTCTTCTTGCATCTCCTTTTGCTTTATGGTAAATACACAGGGTGAGGGTCATCTATCAAGTGTGCCTCATGGTATGGGGGCTATGATTGCTGGTAAGTGGGTAGCAGGCTGACAAGCTCAGAGTGTAACTATCAATCGCACAAACAAGACAAAGCAGGTTTGAATCTGAATATTCAGCACATACTATTTAGCTTTATTTATGCTTGAAAGGCCTCAATTGTTTTTTTGTTTACTAGTTTTGTCTTTGAAATTTATTTTGAACTCTTAATAAAGAAAAAACTAGGAAGATGGAAGAATTCTCCACAAAACAGTAAAAAGTGTTATTGCTATATAGAAACAAATGTGTGAAAAAATGGCTCAATAAATTCAGCCCAACGCACAACAAAAGTTCCTTTACCATATGAACCAAGAGGAAAATATGGACCACAGACAAGACTACAGTTCGGCTACTTTTCAGCATCCCATATCCCTTTCCTAATTCAAATACTATTTAGTTATTGAACATTTTTCTGCTTGCAGCGTACAATTTTCCAGATGGACCTATTTATTATGCATTTAATTACTGGTGTATTTTAACTACGCGTTTATTCATGTTTTTTGATAATCAAAATGTGCGTGAGTTAATGTTATTGAATCAGCTAAGTCATTTAGTCTAACAGAAGCTTAACCTTTTCTCTTAGATTCAATTCATTACTTCTTGCTCGGTTACAATCATGCCCAAAGACTACTCTTTTACAAACGTATATGGGCTCATTAGGTGAGATTATTCTTCAGCTGCATCTTCTAGCCATCCACATTTCCATTAGGAATTTCTTCACTCAGAGCATTTTGAATCTTTGGAATTCTCTACCCTAGAGGACTGTGGATGCTGAGTCATTGAATATGCTCAAGGCTGAGATGGATAGATTTTTGGACTCTAGGGGAATCAAGAGATATGGGGATCGGGCAGGAAAGTGGAGTTGAGGTCGAAGGTCAGCCATGATCTTATTGAATGGCAGATCAGGCTAGAGGGGCCGTATAGCCTACTCCTGCTCCTATTTCTTATGTTATGTTCATTCATAAGAATTATAATTTATAAAGGGAGAACCTTTTTTTTCCCCCACCAGTAAGAGATTTTTTAATTCCAATTATTACAGGAAGCATTGAGCATTAATTCCTCTCAATCCACAATGGTTGATGCATCACTATGCTGATGATCTATATTAGATTCCTCAGCAATTAAATGTACATATTCTCTCCATTCCAAAACCACTTGAGATGGCACGAATATCTTTCGCCTGCCCCATCTAGACTGCAGAGAACATTACAACACTCAGGAGACTGAGGGTCAACAGACTACTACTACCAGTTTGCTAGCGAATGGGTATGTATGTACCACCCTATACAAGACTGTATGGATCCCAAAGATTGGCAGACAGCACGGATGCGCACCTGTCCTGAAATTTACAGGAATCAGAAACCCTAGGCCCGACAGTTTAGTAGCAGCTATATACATACCACCACTTCCTACAGACCCATGGAGAACGGACAGTAACTTGTATAGCACTGCTAACATAGTAAAAGTCTCAAGAGATTTTAAAAATGGATCAGACACTTAAGCACAAGCTTGGGAGGGAGGGTTAAGGTAGAGGACTGAAGGTGCAGTTGAAGAGGTAGGTTTTGAAGAAGCTTTTTGAAAGTGAGGAGGGATGTAAAAGCACAAGGGCTTTAGGAAGAGAACTACAAAATGCTGGGGTAGGGCATGAATACTCAAGGCTCTGGCATTGATGGTGCAGCAGAGGTTGCATATAACTAAAGGAAAAAAGGCAGAGGATGTAAGCTGGGACTTAGGGCTAAAGAGGTTGCAAAGGTAGAGTGGAGCAAATTCTTGGAACAATACCATGTCAGCATCTTGGGAGATTTTACTGTGTTAAAGGCTCTATAAACGTTGTTGTCTGTTTCCTGTAGATCTTGATGATTGATGTAGATCAGTAGGGAGTAGCATAAGTATACACATCTGTTACTAGACAGTGCAGCAAGTACAGGGGTAATGGGTCAGCAGGACTTAGTATGGAATAAGATGTGGACAGCATGGTTTTACACGAGTTAGAATTTGTATAGGGTGGAGCTAGGGTGGTCAACAGGAAAGCAGTGGAGAAGTCAAATCTAGAAAGGATGAAGACATGGATGAGGGTTTTGGCAGTAGTGGAGGTGAGGTACAGATGAAGGCAGGCAATATTTTAAAGGTTTAAGAGGGCAGTCTTGGTCCTGAACTTGGTGTAAGGTTTGAAGCTCAGCTCAGGATCAATTTGGGGTTGTCTTTGTCTCCAAGATGATCCTAGAGCCAGACACAACAGTGGATGATCAGGCCAATCGAACATCCTGTACACTCCCACCTGCCACCCTTGTATCTGAAGTCATGGAGCTGCTTATTATACCAGGAGGAATAACAGGGCTGCAAGGCCATGGGTTACCTGGTGGGGACAAGAGCATCAAAGGTCCTGATGAGCAGGTTGACAATGAAGCATTGTTGCAGTAGGTGAAGGGCTAAAAGAGATATATATCCAACATTAGTTTGGCAGGGATTAGATGTTCTCAACTAAACCGTAAGGGAGCAAACAAATCATATGTGCATCTCTTCTAATTTTCTAGATAAGAAAAACTGCCAAAGAAGGTGATTGCATACTTATCACAAGATACATGTACGTTATCCACACTACAGCAGATACAAAATATCCCCCATGTCTCCTTCCTCTCTGAAAATTATCTATGGACAATTTTATTAGTTTCAAAAGTTTAAAAAAAACAGTTCTTATCCATCAGCCACCATTTTGGGAAACTTCATGGAAAAAGTCACCATACATACACAGATGTGGGGCAATGGAAGCCTAACAAATTTCATTCATCTGAACTGAGATTCACTCATTTTGTTTCAATATTTTAACATGACTTTCTCTGAAATTAAACATCACTTCATCTATTAAAATAGGTTTGAATTCCACATGGCTTGATTTTATGTCACAAATCTCATTCCTCGTTTGCCCCTGATGTTGACAGCTTGTACATGCACAAAAAGGACAACACATACCTTTTCTTTTATATACAATGTATAAATGTCTCCAAACACTGTAAAGACTGATCAGTTGGTTTAAGAATAAACTGATCAAATCTGTACCATTTGAGGCTTTCAATTTGATTTCTACTATAAGATACATTCACATTTTTTCAAATTTCCCTTTTCTCCCTTCTTTCCTGAACATGATGGCTGATGTTGGAATACAGTTCACGGCCTTCCAGTACCTTGTACAACTAACCATGCTTCAAAGATATTTAAACTAAACAAACAAGTGGTACTCACAAAAATCCTCCTGTGAAAAAAATGTTGATAGACCAGGCGGAAGTTGTTCAAAAATCAATTAAACAACAATGAGTGGAAAACACTGATAAGCAAATGTAATTATCAGCAAGTCTAGTAGTTCAAACTTTACACAGTGTTTTTCCTCTGACTTTTAGACCGAGTAATTATAGGCCAGTCAGTCTAACTTCAGTGGTGGGCAAATTATTGAAATTGATTTTGAGGGACAGCATAAATTGATATTTAGAAAGGCATGGGTTAATCAAGGACAGTCAGCATGGATTTGTTAAGGGAAGGTCATGTCTGACTAACTTGATTGAATTTTTTGACTGGGTAACTAGGAGGATCGATGAGGATAATGCATTTGATGTAGTGTACCTGGATTTTAGCAAGGCTTTTGACAAGGTCCCACATGGCAGACTGGTTAAAAAAGTAAAAGCCCATGGGATCAAAGGGAAAGTGGCTAGTTGGATCCAAAATTGGCTCAGTAGCAGGAAGAAAAGGGTAATGGTTGACTGTTGTTTTTGCGACTGGAAGGCTGTTTCCAATGAGGTCCGGCAAGGCTCAGTACTAGGTCCCTTGCTTTTTGCAGTATATAAATGATTTGGACTTGAATATAGGGGGCTTGATCAAGAAATTTGCAGATGATACAAAAATCGGCCGTGTGGTTGATAGTGAGGAGGAAAGCTGTAGACTGCAGGAAGATATCAATCAATGACTAGTCAGGTGGGCAGAAAAGTGGTAAATAGAATTCTATCCAGAGAAGTGGGAGGTAATGCATTTGGGGAGGGCAAACAAGACAAGGGAGTACACAATAAATGGAAGGTTACTGAGAGGTGCAGAGGAACAAAGGGACCTTGGAGTGCATGTCCACAGATCCCTGAAAGTAGGACAGGTAGATAAGGTGGTTAAAAAAAGCATACGGGATACTTTCCTTTATTAGCTGAGGCATAGAATGTAAGAGCAGGGATGTTTTGCTAGAACTGTATAAAACATTGGTTAAGCCACAGCTTGAGTACTGAGTACAGTTCTGGTCACCACATTACAGGAAAGATGCGATTGCACTATAGAGGGTACAGAGGAGATTTACGAGGATGTTGCCAGGGCTGGAGAATGTTAGCTACGAGAAAAGATTGGATAGGCTGGGTTGTTTTCTTTGGAACAAAAGAGGCTGAGGGGAGATTTAATTGAGGTACATAAAATTATGACGGGACTAGATAGAGTGGATAGAGAGGACCTATTTCCCTTAGCAGAGGGGTCAGTGACCAGGAGGCATAGATTTAAAGTAATTGGTAGAAGGATTAGAGGGAAGCTGAGGAGAAATTTTTTCACCCAGAGGGTGGTGGGGGTCTGGAACTTACTGCCTGAAAGAGTGGAAGAGGCAGAAACCCTCAACTCATTTAAAAAGTACTTGGATGAGCACTTGAAGTGCCGTAACCTACAGGGCTACTGACCAAGTGCTGGAAAGTGGGATTAAGCTGGATAGCTCATTTTCGGCCGGCTTAGACATGATGGGCCGAATGGCCTCCTTCTGTTCCATAACGGTCTATGATTCTATGATATTAGAAGCAGAGCACATTGCAATATTTTCTAAGAGGCATTTAATATTTGGAAATAATGGAAGTGTCAAGTGTATCCATCAACAACCAAGAGGGGAAAAATTTCAAATTATCCTAACTGAAGTAGTGTCCTGCTTTGTAGATTTTACGTAACATAAATGCCAGTAATTTTCTTTTAACCCCTCAGATGCCACAGATGACTTTACCTGACTTTACCTGTTTGACTGTGGGAACTGCCGCCAATGCACTCATTAACAGCAGCTCTAATAGGTTTGGGTGCATAATAAACATTAAAGAGGGGTCTGGTTGCATCATATCACCAGGTGAAGTGTTCAAGCTTTCTATTGGCTGGTAAAGCAAAATGGATACTGAGAGCAAGAAGAATTGAAAATTTAGAAGTTTTTTTTCAGATAAAAAGATTAAGTAGGATATGATAGATGTGGGAAAAAGTTAAAAAACAAAAAAGGACAGAGTATAAGGGAGTAATAGAATGAAGAAAAAGATGACAAGAAAAGCACTTTTTTTAATTGCAATTTTAAGTTATTTACATTTATTATAGTAATAAAGCTATTCCTAATCTTTGAGTAACTGCTGCTATCTTATTTGCTTTTTTGATAGCATCACAAGCACGTTAATCAAAAACTTACTAAATCTATTAGCCTACCAACAATCTAAGGGTTAAAATTCTAATTTTAATGTTCTTGTTTTCTTTATGCTTCAATTCTTTTTAATACACACATTTTGATGGTCAGGGGGGGGAATTAAAATGGTTTTGATTTTGATTTTAATTTTATTTTAGTTGAGTACAGTATTACAATATATCAACATAGCCAAATATGAAATGGGCAAGATTGTCAGAAGTTTACGGTTTGCAATTTCCTGTTTGCAAACAGGGATTTTTTTTCATGCTTACTAAACTGCATCCTGGTCAAATGCAAGAATTTTTGATTTGCAAGTCAAAAACAACAACATTTCCCAACAATACCCCTTTAAGTAAGTGCTCCCGATTTTTTAGTAAAAGGCCAAGTTCTATACACACCAACAGCTTTTTTCTCTAGATAAATTATATGTAATAAATTACTTTGGGTGCTCCCTAATATTATTTCACTGAGAATCTGAGTTAAAGCAGTAAAATATATCAACGCTTTAAACCAAAATAGCACAACTGAAGCAATTAGGTAAACATCTCAGTGGTGATTGTACACATATAGAGCATATCATATTACCTTTTATTAGAGAGTGTCACTTGTAACACTGGTCATGTGACCACAAACAAAGTTCAACAGTTTACACCGATAATAATACTGATAGGTTTCAGTATATTTGTTTCCAAAAGCAAAGGAAGGATCCCATCACATTTTAAGAGTTAGAGCATGGGTTTGGAACTTCTAACTGATCATTATCCATACAACATAATTTCATGAAAATTCAGAAATCTGTCAAAAAATACTTAAGTAATGCACATAAAGTATATTTGGAAACTTTGGAATTCTCTAACCCAGAGGGCTGTGGATGCTCAGTCGTTGAATATATTCAAGGCTGAAATAAAAAGATTTCTGGACTCTAGGGGAATCAAGGAATATGGGGATCGGGCAGGTAAGAGGAGTTGAGGTCGAAGATTAGCCATGATCTTATTGAATAGCGGAGCAGGCTTGAGGGGCCGTGTGGCCTACTCCTGCTCTTTTTTATTATGTGCTTATATTTCACTGGTGTTTGTTTACTCTGATTGGTCTTTGATGAGTCTAAATTAGTGTTTGCATTATATAGAATTTACAGCACAGAAACAGGCCATTCGGCCCAACTCGTCTATGCCGGTGTTTATGCTCCACACGAGCCTCTCCATCTAACACTATCAGCATAATCTATTATTCCTTTCTCCCTCATGTGTTTATCTAGCTTTCCCTTAAATGCATCTATGCTATTCACCTCAACTACTCCTTGTGGTAGTGGGTTCCACATTCTAACCGCTCTCTTGGTGAAGAACTTCTTCCTGAATTCCTTATTTTCCATTTGTGGCCTATTAGTTTTGGACTCCCCAACAAGTGAAAATCTTTTCTCTGCGTCTACTCTGTCAAACTCTTTCATAATCTTATTTGCAAGGCAGACACCTGAAAGTTATCAGCTCAAAGAGTTACTGCATCACTATTGTGGAGCTCCATTGGTCTTGTTTGAGTCTATTAGAGAACAAATAGAAAAATTGGAAAAAATTAGCTGTGAGACATAAAGAGCATGAATCACAACAATGGAAAGTGTATTTATGACTAACTGAAGTCCTGTGGCGGTGCTATTTATAAGGATTGGGCTCTTGTCTCTTTCCCCACAGCTACTGGCAGGTGGTGCACTTTATTCTTTCTGCCTCCAAATCATTCTTCGCTATCTCTTTGTGAGCTCATTCTCCAACCCTGTACCTGTCTTTCAATTGTTATGTTAGCTCATGATTCATCCTCTCCACTTAAATTATGCTTAAACTCATTTCTTCTGGCCTGGTTGCTACAGTACTCTGTTTTCCAATTGTTTTCCTCATCCAGTTCAGCTGGTCAGTTTGACCATGTGTGGAAGCTCCAACCAGCTAGTGGATCCTGGGAATTGTGAGCCAATTGGGAGTCAGTTGACTGGTTTTAGCATGCATGGAAGACACCAGAATGCCTCTGAAGTCAGAAGCCAACTAGTTTGTACATCAGGAGTAAATCAGTGCCCAATTTCTGCATACGCTAGAGCCTTGGGCGTGTAGTGATTCCTGGGAATTAGTCTTATTGGGTGATGTTCATCAGGACATGTGAGAATAGGGAGTCAGTTAGGTAGGATGATGAAGTATAGAGGAGAGGGCGTACCCGGAGTTCTGAATGCTCAGAAGCCTATGCGATTGAAGGTTGTTTGTGGATGTGTGAGAATGTGGGAAGAAGATTTGGCTAATATGATTGGTGAATAACAAAAGTAGAAAATAAACAATTAGAAAGGGTGAAAAACACAGCTTGTGCATGTTATCAAAGAAGAAAATTGACTAACAGCTCAATGATTACAATGTAGACCACAAAAGTGACAAGAACTATTGCAAGATTTAATTATGTAAAATTATGTATTTATAAATGTGCGGGAATGATAAAAAATTGGAATAAAAAGTTCTGCTCAATTAATGTTAAGTCCTTATTATTTTGTGACTATAAAGGGTGTCTTAATATACCTTCTTAATTATTATATTACTGGACTAAACACAAGGTAAAATCATCTACTGTGTGCATATGCATTGCTGAACACCTCATCAATAGTAGCAAGAGGAATTTGGTATGAGCATGTTAAACATTCAGATAATAACAATGCCAACAGTAATTTCTACCCTTACCAGTTGAAGCACTACAGATGTTAGTGCTGGATTGGTTGCCATGTTAGTAAAGCATCTAGAACTGTTAATCTCCATTTTAGTGGCCCATTAAATTCTTCAGCCGATGATACTAAAATGTTTTAGCACAAACACAAAGTGGCTTGTGATTCCACAGTAAACTAGATCTTAAATCTTTAATTTGCCTTATTTTGTGTTATATATTAGTACCAGTAGGCTGAATGATGCATGAATGATTTATTGCTGCATTGGACTATACTATCACCATTTGTAGTGCAGCAGCAGGCACCCTTGATGTTTTAAAGAACTGATCTTTGTGTGCTATATGCATATATTTAAGTTACTATTGCAGAGAAAAGCACAACACATACTTGATGGGCTGCACTGAGAAAGTTTCTGAGAAACAAAAGAAAAAAATCCTTCAGTGATTTATAAAAGCTTCATCCTGAACAAGGCTGTCTTTGTGTCAACATTTCAACCTTTCAGAAAAGTGTTGTTAAGGCTGAGGTTTAACCTTTTAAGGAACTGTGAATCTTGAGTAAATTGTTGGAAAGCAGAAAATTTCCTCGGAGCTGCTCCCACTCCACTGCCATAAGCGCGGCACCTCTGGCGAAATTACAGCGGGAACAAGAGAGCATTTCCATGGAAATTGTCCAAGTAAATTATTGGAAAGACTATAGTGTGTGTATCTCTTCTTATGTAGAAATTTAAACTGCAGTTATGACTACTGCAAGATCTTTCATCAGCATCTAGGTATCTAGAAATCCAGCAATCCCATGCACCTTCACTGATCACTTGTTGGCTGATGTGAACAGCATTGTCCAGCTTAGACCAATTTGAAACGAATGTGACATCTGGAGGTTAGTGTTGAATGTAAAGTCTCAATATACATGATGTAAAATGTGTTTAATTCGGCTCTCCATGAAAAAGTGTTGGACAAACATTATTGAGTTTGTTTCTAAACATATGATTCAATCATGTAAATCATGTTGAAATTGTATTTTTCCTATAATATCAATGGGGAAAATGCATTGGGCCAGATTTTGCTCTAAAAATGACAGTGAGCCTAACAGCGTTCACTGTTGTATCTGTGCAAATTGGACAGCAACTTCCAGCGACCGCACATGCGCAGTTAAACGCAGAAATCCGGAAGTTGCTGTACCAGATGCCCTGCTCCTCCAGAAGCTTCGTGGGAAGGAGATCTCGCTGGCTGACTCACCATTGAAATGAATGAAAAAGCGCAAAGTTCCTCTACTGCCTTGATGGAAACGAGGTCATCTCGCCAGAAAAAGGTCTTCAAGTTTTTTGACTGCCAAACAACCAATGAAAATTTACCTTTACAAGTGTGGACAAGACTCCAATGTCTCATTACTCCAGATTTTAATTGTTGTTGGGCATTTTAAAAAATATATATTTTTTTTACTTTTTCTTTGTCTCTTATCTGTATTTTGATTCAATATTTCTTACCCTCTTATTTCGCTTTCTGTAACTGATTTTTACATTGAATTTACTGTTCTAATTTACACTTCCTGATTCCGTGTCTGCTTGGCTTATTAACATACTTCAATCTGATTGGTAAAGGGGATACACAGCAGCTTGCCCCATTCACACAGGTCCCAGATGCCCTGGAGGGGACGCTGCGCTGGATTGAGGTCCTGATAAGAGGAACTTGCAGTGTAAAAGTCCTTGAAAAGTCTATGGGCAAGTCCAAGTCTAACAAGCTGCAGACACCCGTCATTCGCCACTTAGAGTAAAATCCGGCCCATTGTGTTACAAAATAATAACCTCATTTATAAAGAGCGAGTTTACGATGTCCTTACACAGGGCAGAGTGTAAAATTTGCTCCATTGTGACAAAAATTATACACTGGATTTTTGGATCTGCTCCCTCCTAAACAAAAAAAGCCCACTTTTCCTTGAAGATAGTTTAATCAATTAAATATTACCTAGATATTGAGAGAGATCTTCATCTGTAAAGGACAGCAGAAGAAAGCCATCAATCATGTACTCCGCAAGTGTCAGTCGGTAGAACTCCCTGATGCCCAGATGGAGTAGCCATTCCTGGACATCACTGACTGTCCAACTACATAATTTTTTAATCTTAAACTCCTTGGTGAATTCTAAAAGTGGAGATGTGGTAGATCGGAAAGGTACTTTTATCAGAGAGTATTCTTCTATCTTTTCACTCAGATTACCAATCACCAGGGAGCTCTTCTCGGCCAAACTGTTTCTGGCTACCCTTGCTCCTGTCAGGTCTATGACTCCGTTCAATAACTGTGCAAGGCCTTTGGGGACCTTCACGGTATTGTACAGGACGGGGAAGATCTTAACAGTTTTTTCCGATGATCTTAATCTCTCTAATAATATTTTACTCTCCATCAGAGAGACGGGGCATTTGAAGTAACTTTCTGACAAGAAAATGATGGCTGCCTTACACTTCTCAATGGCTTCAAACCGTTGAGACAGCCACAGAGGGGAAGCTATGTCCACTTCATCTTTGTCGAACCAGGTATCTTCTCCTAAATTGTTTTCCTTTAGTTGCTTTACGGTTTCACAGACAAACTTTTGCTCTAGAAAGCTCGCATCAGATGAATAAGAAATGTAAATGGACTTTGGAGTCTTTCTGACCCTCAGTTGTCTGGTAGTGCCCTCCCTGGATGACACCTGCTCACCGTATGGTCCTCCCTCATTCTGGCTCAGAGGGTCTTCTTGAGCCGGGGAATCTGCCAGGACATGAAGGTCATCCTTCGGCTGACTCTCATCCACAGACAGAGCAGTTTTGGGAATTCCGTTGTTCCCAGCAATGTCTATGTTTCTGTTCCTTTCTGTTGACTTCAAACGCTTTTGGGTTCGTGTTTTGATTGCCGTTCTAATTTCAACACGAATGGGGCACATTCGAAGTTCAAGCATGGATTCCTGCAGCTCCTCCATAATGCTGCACTTCTAATATATGAAATTTCCTCCTCCTCAACAATCAAACCCCCTGGCTCAGGTTTAGTTTCTTCACACAAATGATACTTTTAGACAAATGTGAAACTATTATTTCATCATAACTGTACCATTGCAACCAAATGCAAAAATTGTAGACAACTCCAAACAGGCAACTTGAAAAATAGCAGAGGCTGGTGAGACTCCTGAGCAATATTCTGTTCTCACATCTTCAACTACCATACCTATTGTAAAGATATGGCCACCTCCTCGTAGGTTTCTACTTTATCTTTCCTATCTGCTCTGTCTTGTAGAAAGTTTGAATGTTTTATCATGCTATTGTATACATTTATTGATACGTCACTGTTGTGCTGCGTTCCTAGGCATTGAAGAGGTAACATGATGCTTAGTAGCTAAGTGGCAAAGTAAATAAAGTGACTTCAGAACAGGTTCCTCAATGTCTATAGTGCACGTGATTATACCCTGTCCTGGTCAGTCATCTCAGCTGATGGCAGGACCTTTGTGTTATGCTATCAGATTGGAGTTCAACCTTGATTGCCACATTTGACAGATTTGTTCTTAATGCTGTATGGCTTCTAGTGATTTGTTGCATTTATACACTGCCATTTACCATTTATAGCAGCAAACCAGCTTCATTTATTATAAACACACAGTAGATTGATAGTAACATTTTTTTTGCCAATGATTACTTGCATACCTTTAATTGTAATACATTTTTTATACTGGTACCATTTTAGTTTGCCTGCTATTGGTAGATTGAAGTAGTAAAAGCGGACGCACGCCATGCATATAGCTTGACTTCGAAAATTACAGCCACTTTATCTGCTTGGATGCTGAATATAAGAACATTTCATAGCTTTCAAAGGGATTCAGATCAATTAAGCGGATGCGTCAAGGAATGGCAAATGGACTTAACTGTAGATGAATATAAAGTAATAACAGGAATAGGCCATACAGCCCCTCAAGCCTGCACAGCCATTCAATAAGATCTTTGACCTCAACTCCACTTTCCTGCCCAATCCCCATATTTCTTGATTCCTCTAGAGTCCAAAAATCTATCGATCTCAGTCTTGAATATACTCAATGACTGAGCATCCACAGCCCTCTGGGGTAGAGAATTCCAAAGATTCACAACCTTCTGAGTGAAGAATTTTTTTCTCATCTCAGTCCTAAATGACCGACCCCTTACGTTGAGACTATACCCCCTAGTTCTAGACTCTCCAGCCAGGGAAAACAGCCTCTCAGCATCTACCCTGTCAAGCCCTCTCAGAATTTTATATGTTTCAATGAGATCACCTCTCATTTTCCTAAACTCTAGAGAATATAGGCCCATTCTACTCAATCTCTCCTCATAGGTCAACCCTCTCATCCCAGGAATCAATCTAGTGAACCTTCTTTGCACTGCCTATAAGGTATTTTGGAAAATCGTGAAATTGTGTACACAATGAATGGGTTGTTTTTGTAGGCCAGCGGATTTGGGATTGCCATTAGGATACATTGTCAGGTGTCTTCCTTTACAAAGAGGACATTAATAAAGCAAAAATAATAAATTGAGTTTGAGTAAGTAGGGAAATATAAATCAAACCAAAGTTGCCATGGAGTCCCCACCAGCCATGGAAAGCACCAGATAGCTACAGCCATATGATCAGTTGCTTCCCTTTATCGAGGGGGAATTGCTGGAAATTCAGGGAGTGATTGGCCACCCTAAACTGACATTTAAACAAAACAAAATTATAAAATTAGAAGAAGTCAAACAAAACTATGATATGGTGCCCATTCAGTTACAGAAGGTGTCTAGCCGGACGCCATCTTGGTAAAAGGGTTTGTGTAGATGCAGATAACAAACGCTGGCAGATGTAAAATAAGGAGAATATGCATGAGATCAGTGTGCAACGCTGATTTATAAGCATAGACACCATTTTGGCACTTAACGCTGCATCTAATGCACTGTCTTAACCACGACCAGCTGAACATATCCTAGACGGCCTGGAGGACCACCCACCAGCGCCATTTAAAGGAACCATGCAGGATTTACAGGACAGTTGCTGGATTATTGCTTCTGGCTGTTGATGCATTTGTTCCTGTTTCTGGAGGTCTCCTATACTTGAATACTAGGACTAGGGGACATAGCCTAACATTTAGAGCCAGGACTTGCAGGAGTAAAGTTAGAAAATGCTTCTACGCACAAAAGGTGGAAGAAGTTTGGAATTCTCTTCTGCAAACGGGAGGCAATACTAGTTCAATTGTTAATTTTAAGTCTAATATTTATAGATGTTTGTTAACCAAGGATATTAAAGGATACGGAATTAAGGCGGGTATATGGAGTTAGGTCACAGACCAACCATGATCTTATTGAATGGTGGAACAGGCTCGAGGGGCTAAATGCCACTGCCAATTGCTGCCTCCTGTTATGTGCCACCTTCTCCCGCAAGTGTGTTGGTGAGTGTCTTGCAGGATGTTTGGGTGATGTGCCTGTCATGGTTGAATAGCTGCCAGTATGTGTGTCACCTGTGATTTGTGGGTGTGCGGCTTGCAACAGTGGTGAGGGTGAGAGGAAGCATCTGATTGGAAGAGTTGAGTACAGATTGAAAGAGTTTGTTGGTAGGTGGGTGATGGGGGTGTAGTGTGTGGAGCAGTGGATGCGGCTAGTGGTGCAGTTGGTAGGAGATGCCACTTGACAGTTGACCTCACTCACCTTGACCATTTGTGTCAAAAGCATTGAACTTCTTCCTGCACTGCATCCATGTTCGTGGTGCTATGCGCCTGCAATTGACTTCATCCCCTAATGCCTCCCATTGCCTCAGGAGCATGTGTCTGGAGGGCCTCTTGCCCTCCTGCACATATAGGATGCTGCTCCTTCTGTCCACCTCTTGCACCAGGGCTTCTAGTGCATCGTCATTGAACCTTGGTGCACACTTTCTCGCAGTCCTGGTACAAACTCAGATCGGCAGATTGGTGAGGTCTGGTGTGCAGATTGGAGGATGTGGGATTTAGTCGTGTGCAACCTTTATTCAATGCTTTAACATAATTCAACAGTTTGTAAACACAGGGACGACATCTGCATCTGTGTTTTACGTGTGCGATGTCTGATCTCCGTTCAGACTCCGTGTGGACCCGTATCATATTTTTTGCAAATAAGAGGTGAAAGCTGCCTTTAAGGGGTTCGAGCAACTCACCCGAGATTTGGGCCCCAACTGCTGGTGAGAAGTGGAGAGAGCAGAGAAAATGGAGAGACAAACGCAGCTCGGGCTCCACGCTGCGCTTTAATCAGGTAAATGAAGTTGCAGTCGCAATCTAACATGCTGGCTGCGTCGGTATTACCAGGTGAGGGCTAATCACACCGCAATGCCCATGCCCGGATTCAGTAGTTTACCCAATTTAACCCCCGATGGGTGGGTCCTATTTTACAATGGACCAGTTGTGGTTTGATGGCTTTGCATCCACAGGAGTATACTGGCCTCTAGGTCTTACAGGCACACAGAAATGACATCGCGCTAGTGATGCAATGCATCAGAATTTCCAAAATAGCAAATGAGGGTGTTTCTGGGATTGGGTGCAAGGCAATCAGTGGCCCCTTTCTCTTTTCAGCTTTTGAGCTCAAGCAAATAGATTTCAAATAATTTAGGTCTAATTGCAAATAACAAAACAGGAAATTACTGTCGGCATAAGATTGAGTGTGAGTACTAATCGAGGATGTGTGCGGTGTAGCGTGCAGTTCCCATCAGTTTATTACATACTGTCAAATTACTGGTTGGAGGGACTGATTTCTGGTGCTATTCCTGAACTCATACGTTAGGCAATTAAGCTGATTTTTACCAGCATGACAAATAAGGTGGAGACCACATCTTATTCCAATAACTAACTCTCATATGAAACTAGCATTGCTGCAGAGGCTGCATTATGTTTGCCTTACAGTTCTAACATACGAGCTAAGATCTGAAATATTTGTATACAATCGGCATTAGATTCAATGGGTCAGATTTTGCTGTGAAAGTAACTGCGCTCACAGTTATTTCTGTTCAAATCGTACAGAAACTTCCGGCAAACGCACATGTGCTGTTAAATGCGGAAATCCAGAAGCGAGCCTCCTACATAAGCTCCGTGAAGACGGCATCTCACCAGTTGGCTCCCCCTTTAAAATAATGGGACGGTGTGAAGTTCCTGGACTGAAGTGGTAGGTATGGACTAATCTGGCCAGAAAAAGTTAGGGCTTGCCCATTCTGATGTAAGTACCCTGTCAACAACGTGGTAAGTCTTAATGACTGGCAAACAACCTCTCTGGCACTGAAAATTAACTTTAACCAGCATGCAGTCTCATCCCTTCAAATTTAAAAATAATTAAATACGTTATTTGTACTTTTTTTTTCTGTCTCTTTTATCTCAGTCTCTTAATTCAATCTCTCTTACCCACTCTTTATTTTGCTTTCTGCACCTGATTTGACATTGAATTCACTATTCTAACTTACACTTCCTGGTTCAGACTCTGCACGGCTTATTAACATGCTTCAATCTGTTTGGTTAAGGGAATAGACAGTTGCTTGCCCTGTTCGCACAGATCCCAGATGCACTGTAGAGGGCGCCGTTCTTTTAGCCTCTCTGATTTAGAGGAAGTTACAAAAACTCATAGAAAATATGTGGGCAAGTATCTAAGCCATTCATTCGGAACTCACAGCAAAATCCAGTCCATTGTTCCAGTAGCAATGCAATTAGCAAAGGTGGGCCAGAAAGGGCTCTCCCATGATGGCAGATGGCACACAAAGGGTAGCCTCAGATCCTGGCAATACAGGCACAGCTTTCTAGAAATGATGGAAGAGGAGTGCTGAAGAAGGCTAAGGCTTAGCAAGGAGGCCCCCAGGAAGACCCTTAGGCAGAGCAACCATCCACACTGCACTGGCAGTGATTGTCATACTCACCTTGGCCTTCAATTTTTATCCATCAAGCTCCTTCCAGGTTAGCACGCCTGACGCCTGCAGTGACATCAGGTTTACTGTCCAAAGATGTATAAAGAAGTCACAGATGCATTATTCAGCAGGTTCAACATCTTCATCACTGACCAGCAACGTGAGAGGATAGCATAATTCTACAGGTATGCCAGTTTTCTGAGAATGAAGGGGTTAATTAATTGCACCAAGAACCTGCTCACTGATGCTTTGTTTGGGTTCTGCCAGGACCACTTGGCTTCAAACCTCATCACAGCCTTTTTTAAAACATGGATACAAGAGCTGAATTCCAGAAATGAGGTGAAAGTGATTGCTCTTGACATCAAGGCAGCATTCGGCTGAGTGTGGCACCAAGGAGCACCGAGTAAAACTGAAGTCAATGGGGATCAAGGGAAAAACTCTCCAGTGGCTGGAATCATACCTGGCACAAGGGATTCAACCTGGTTTTGGTTGTTGGAGGCCAATCATCTTAGGCCCAGGACATCGCTGCAGGAGCTCTTCAGGCCCAATTATCTTCAGCTGCTTCATCAATACCTTTGCTCCATCATAAGGTCAGAAGCAGGGCTGTTCGCTGAAGATTGCACAATGTTCAGTTCTATTCACAATTCCTCAGATAATGAACCAGCCCATGCTCACATGCAGCAAGACCTTGACAACATCCAGGCTTGGGCTGATAATTGGCAGGTAACATATGCCCACCATTCTCAGGGCAACTAGGGGTAGGCAATAAATGGCGGCCTTGCCAGTGACATCCACATCCCGAGAATGAATAAACAATTTTTGAAAGAAATACTGAGCGCAAGGTTTAATGACTGGGCCATAATATTGGTTTCAAGCAGAAAGTTGCTACTTCACACTTATATACTCTTTACAATCCATACTTTCTCTCAAATCAAATAGGTCATTCATACACTGTGCCATGGCTCATCCAAAGAGCTGAACACTGATATCACCTCACATCCCTGATTGAATGAGATATGCTGTACCATTAGTCAAAAAGCAGAAATGCTTTGATAGTTGGAGATAATAAGAAAGAAAGAAAGAAAGACTTGCATTTATATGGAGCCTTACACGACCTTAAGGTGTCCCAAAACGCGATACAACCAATGAAGTACTTTTGAAGTGTAGTCAATGTTGTAATGTAGGAAACACGGCAGCCAATTTGCGCACAGCAAGGTCCCACAAACAGCAATGCGATAATGACCAAATAATCTGATTTAGTGATGTTGGTTGAGGGATAAATATTGGCCAGAACAAAAGGATAAGGAATCCTAGTTGAATATGTGAAAATACCTTAACATCAAGTCTGAGATGATATCCAAATAAAGTGATTCTCCATCAGACTGAAGGAAGATGGTTAAATCTGATTCCAATGTTAGTCCAAGTATTCTGTTCAGAAGGACAACATCAGATACAACGGGCATGATTTTAACATGGCGGCGGGAAATCAGCAGGCGCGTGAGTAGTCACGTGGGAAACCCAGAAAACTTCTCTGTGCATCGGCTCAAGCGATCGCAACTAAATTGAAGGGCCTTAATGTTACTTCTGGGTTTCGTGTCTCCAAGCTCCGCAGCGGGCGTACTGCATACCTGAATGCTGGGAACTGGAGTATTTAAAGGGCCATTGCAACCATGGATTTTGAAGGAGAAAGGAGGAAAAGATTTAAAGAGATATAGATTTAAAGTGATTGGTAGAAGGATTAGAGGGGAGCTGAGGAAAAAGATTTTCACCCAGAGGTTGGTGGGGGTCTGGAACTCACTGCCTGAAATGGGGGTTGAGGCAGAAACCCTCAACTCATTTAAAAAGTACCTGGATGTGCACCTGAAGTGCCTTGACCTACAAGGCTACGGACCAAGTGCTGGAAAGTGGGATTAAGCTGGGTGGCTCATTTTTGGCAGGCACGGACACAATGGGCCGAATGGCCTCCTTCTGTGCCATAAATTTTCTATGATTCTATGATTCCATGAAATTGAAAAATGCAGCCTCACAGGTCTAAAGTAGCACCCCATTTAAGCCACTCCTCTTGAGTTGCCATTGGCTGATGTCAGGAGGAGGAGGGAAATATTATACCTGACTGACACAGGAAACGACCTGCTTCTGCCACCAAGAAGGCATGGCTGGTGGTGGCAGAGGAGATTAGCGGCAGGAGCACAATGGCAAGGTCATGGGTGCAACGCAGGCAGTGCTTTAATGACCTAACTAGGTCAGGCAAAGTGAGTACAGTTACTGATTCACCTACATCCTGTGGTGTGCAATACTCACCCCCGTCTCTCACTCTGTCTTGCCAAGTATACTCTATCACATCTCTCCTCACAATCACTTAAGTCTCATTATCAACTTACCTTCATTTT